>NC_089595.1:31294105-31633539 GCF_019320115.1 Miscanthus floridulus
TTAGGGTGTTTGTATACGACATACGGATCAACGAACCCAACATCATTATCCTTTCTCTTTCTAAGTTCTGTCATCTCATATCTGCATACATGAAAATTGTGAATATATATATTGTGAATATATAATAAAGAAATTGTGAATATAGTAGAAAATAATCACACTTACAGACAATAGCAGCTAATGAGACTTTTGTCGAGAGAGTCCAGTTGGCTTAGTTGGTGTAATTCTGGAAGCTCGACATAGATAATGTCATTGCCACGGAAGTAACGGTGGTTTCTAATTCTGACAGAAAGATAGATTTGTCCCGTATCAGACGCCGACATGTACCACCCGTTTAGTAGGTACATTTGCGTACCCAGTTCACCTAATTTCTCTGGGTTGTATAGACTCTGGCCTGGTACAAATTTCTTGTAAGGATCCACTTCCGGAGCAGATGGTCCTTCAGCGAGCACTTCGGCAATGTTCAAACCAGTGTCCTCATAAAACCGAAGAAATGACTCATAGCCGCCTACCTCCTCCACTAAGTTTAAGTTTGAACCATATTCGTTAGGAACGACAAAGGGGGATTGATTGTTGCGATTGTTGTCCGAGTTGTGCAACACCTTTCCCTACTCTCTTCTTTTTTTGCGCCGCCTCATATGACTTGGTGAGAGAGCGGTCATAGTCTGATATCGGTTGTTTCACGGCACTCTTAAGAGAATCCTGTTTTTTTGTTCCAACTTCTTTCTTAGCTGATTTGGAGGTAGGAAGAAGTATGATGGCTCCGGGTTCTCCCTCGCTCGTCGTGCCTGTTTTGCACCTTCAAAGAAATATGTCACTTCTTTATGTACTGCATCCTTTAATTCATGTTCACTTTTCTCATAAGATAGTTTTTGGGGAATAACTGGATGAGTATTTGCTTTCTGCTTCTTTACCGGCGGGCAGGGCAACGGCTTCGTTTGTAGGGCGGACCTCTTAGGGGCTGGCTTCCTTGGAGGCGGGGGAGGCATTGGAGACCGCCTTGGAGGTAGTGCAGACTTTGGAGGCAGCGGAGGCGTTGGAGACCTCGGCGGAGGAGTTGTGGACTTCCTTGGAGGCAGCGGAGGAGTTGGAGATGGTGGGGATGCAGCAGTGCCTTCAAAGGCATCGTCATTGCCCTGAGCACTATGATGGTTGGGAGAAGCAACAACTGGACTTTGGTTGGCGGAGGCCCTGCTTTGTGAGTACAAAAATAATGAGATATAAGTAAATGCTTATTATTAGTCATGCCCATAGAAAATTATCAAAAAATTGTTTTGTTAACTTTTGTCCGCACCTAATGTCTGCTGGCGGTGGAGTAGACGCCCCAGGGATAATGATGTAGCGCTTGTGCCATAGTATATATGCCTTCTCTGCTTCTCCTAGAGTCTTCTCTCCATCACCTCTAGGAATGTCAAGAGCTAGATCATCATAACCTTTGCTCACTTTATCCACTGCGACCCTAGCATATCCAGGTTGTATTGGTGCCCCATGGATTCTTGGTGTCTTGGTAGGGTCTGGAGGAGTAAAACACCGACAGCGACCTTGATTGTGTCATTCCCCCTTAGAACATGTAGCTCAATTGATGTCATTTGAGTAGTGACATCATCCACGGGGAAGCGCAGCGCTGCGTCATCTTGCTTTGGCAGCTCAGTGGAAGCACAGCTGCTTTTCAACTGACTAGGGGGGCTAATATTAACATTCATTCCTGGCTCTGATGCCTGCCTCTGGGCACTCATTACTATCTACACTTGCTTTCTGATTTCTTCCTGCATTGTTGCTTCCATTGCTTTTTCTCGTTCCTTTGCTTCAAGCACCATTTCCTCCAACATTGTCACCCACGCTGCTTGCTCCTCCTTGCTTCTCTGGTGGCTTCGGTAGGTTTCCCTATCATTAGGGAAACCATGAACCCATGGAGTGTTGCGTCCTAAGCCTCTGGTTCAACCAGTGTGTTCAGCAGTCCCAATGGCATATGTTAGCTCATCCTTCTCTCTATTGGGCTTGAACACACCAATCTCTTTAGCTTCTATAGCAAAAGCCAATTGCCGTGCTGCTGTTTCGAGTTTTTGCCCATACACTGCCAGACCGATCTGTGGGTCGAGTCTTCCCCCATGACCAAAAAACTAATTCTTCGAGCGTGAGGGCCACTTGGCTGATTCTGGTTCGATCCCCTTAGCAATAATGTCCGCTTCCATTTTTTGCCACTTCGGAATGGCAGTATCGTAGCCACCTGATCCCATGTCATGGTGGTATACCTTTTTCGGGCATTCTCTTGGTTCCTTCTCACCCGTGCCTCACCCTCTGCTGATGTCTTGTACTCTACGAAATCATTCCAATAGGGCCTCTGTTTCGAGATCGGGCCCGTAGTAGTATTGAAATTCAGCGTTTCGTTCTTCTTGATGTATGTGTTGTATAGGTGTTTCTTCCAAGTCTGGAATTGTGTGGCCATCTTCTTCATAGCCCACGATCGAACTAGCTCCTTCAATTCATCATCGTTGATATCATCATAATCATCCGCTTGCAATGTGAAATGGGCAAGGATATCATTCCAGAGCAAATTCTTGTCAACATCAGAGACAAAACTAACATCAGGCTCGTTGATCTTTTTCTTCCATTCACGGATACTGATCGGAATTATGTCCCTTACAAGGTACCCACAGTGTTCCACAAATTTCCTTTTATGTGGACCAAGTGGTTCGCCTGTCTCGATGTTGAATTTCGATATTATGTACCGGCCCTCCAGTGGTTTCTTCGGTCCTCGAACATTTTTGCTCTTCGCCGTTGTGGTCGCCGATCCAGAGGGCTACATATAAAAAAATAATAAATAAATATCTTTTGCACACAAAAATATATACAATATTCACATATAATATATATTTAGTATATATACCTCGCCTGTATTTTCTTGCAAAATATTTTCTTGCTCATTTTCAAGAGCTAGGTGTTGACTTCCGTCATCAACATCCTGCTCACTAGCATTGGCAATAATATTCATCATTTCTTCCTCCATGTTGTCTCCCGGGGCAGCCATATCTAACAAATTTAACAAAATTTAAGTCACATATATAAACAAGTCATATACAAATTTATCTAAGTCACATATATATAAACAAGTCATATATGTAAACAAGTCATATATGTACAATAAGTCATAAACAAAATAAATCTAAGTCACATATATAAACAAGTCATATAAACAAGTCATATATATAAACAATTCATATATGTAAACAATCATATATGTCAACAAGTCATATATGTAAACAAGTCATATATGTAAATAAGTCATATAAACAAGTCATATATATAAACAAGTCATATATGTAAACAAGTCATATAAACGACGAATTCGCCCTAGCGAGAACGACAATTCGCTCTAGCGAGAACGACAGGGTGAATTCGTCGTTCTCGCTAGGGCGAATTCGTCGTTCTCGCTAGGGCGAATCGTCGTTCTCGCTAGGGCAAATCGTCGTTCTCGCTAGGACGAATCGTCATTCTCGCTAGGGTATACAACAACGGGGCGGCGTTGCTCCGCATATACAACAACGGGGCGACGTTGCTCCGCATACAACACGACGAGGCGGTGTTGCTCCGCATACAACACAACGAGGCGGCGTTGCTCTGCATACAACACAACGAGGCGGCGTTGCTCCGCATACAACACAACGAGGCGTTCCTCTGCATATATCACATACAAACACATATCGACGTACGTAGGGGTCGGAGGTGACGATCGACGTACGTAGGGGTCGACGGTGATGGGCGTCCGGAGGCGGTGATGACGAGGCGGCGAGGGGCGTGGCCGGCGGCCGAGGCTCCTCCTCCTCCCTTCTCCTTCCTCCTCCCTTCTCCTTCTTCCTTCTCCCTTCTCCTTCTCCTCCCTTCTCCTTCTTCCTTCTCCCTTCTCTCCTCCACCTCCCTTCTCTCCTCTACTGCCCTGCTCCTCCTCTCCTCCAATCCGGCGGTTCAGGGGGCAGGGCACCAGTCCGGCGGTGGGGACGGCCACGGTGGAGCGGGGCTGGGCCGGCCGCGGCGGAGCGGGGCCAGGGCGGGGACGGCTGCGGTGGAGCGGGGATGGGCCGGGGTGGTCGGGGGGCAGCGCGTCGGCGAGCGCGCTTAGTCGGGGCGTGCGATGTTGGGGCGGTGGGGCGCTGGTGCGCGTGCGGGCGCTCGCGAGGTGCGGCGTCGGTAGCGGATCGGACGAGCGGCGGCGGGTCTGTTAGGGCTTGGCTCGGTAGTGGGGAGGAGGAAGAAGAGGGGCCAGGGCGAGCGTAGAGGCTATATAAGGGAGAGAACCTTTAGTCTCGGGCGCCACCACCAGCCGTGACTAAAGGCCCTTTAGTCCCGGGCCCTGTTAACGCTCGGGAGCACCCGGGACTAAAGGTAAGGTAACCTTTAGTCCCGGCTGGTGGTGGCACCCGAGACTAAAGGTTTTTGGCGGGCAGCCAAACTGCAGTTTCGCTGCCCGCCAATTCATTAGGATTTTAATATATTTCTTTTTACACAAATGATAAACGGATAGTTAATTACACAGAAAATTAAATAAAAGACATAAAAATATTTTAAAAAAATATTGATTCTATTTTGCTTTATTGCACACAGGAAAATTATGTGACCTAAAGTTTTAATTTTTAACAAGTTTTAAAACACAATATAGTGTTTAAATTACTATTTCAATAATGCAAAAATATAGTGTTTAATTAAATTTAGAAAAACTCTTGTGTTTCGACTGGAAATTTGTTTTCACATCATTTGAACGTGACATAATCCCACCATCAAACATAAATTTGTTTTCACATCATTTCAATGTGACATAATCCCAACATCAAACATAAATTTGTTTTCACATCATTTCAACGTGACATAATTCAACATCAAACATAAATTCACAATTATTACATAATATCTCTAATACACACTATTGAACATCAATATATATATCAAGCGGGCACAGTAATAAACTTCTTCTTGACGTATGTCCCTTGGTTATGATCGCGCCGTAACCATGGAGTGTCCTCATCATTTAGCTAGATGCTAGGGTCTTTGTTCACTGTGAAGGGTGAAATTCGGTCATCATTTTTATAATCTTCTGACATGTCTTACTTGTCTTCGATTCCGACGATGTTTCTTTTTTCTGAAAGAACTATGTAACGCTTTAGCTCATCATTGATTGGGTGGTTGTTGTTTTTCCCTCTCTTCGGTTTTGTAGACATGTCCTTGACATAGAACACCTGAGTCACATCCTTCGCAAGGACAAACGATTCGCCTTTGTACCCAATATTGTTGAGGTCCACTGTTGTCACTCCATACTGGTTGTCGACTACTACGCCGCCTCCAGTCGTCTTTACCCACTAGCACTTGAATAAAGGTACCTTAAAATGAGATGCATAGTCTAGTTCCCATATCTCCTCTATGCGGCCATAGTATATTTGCTTGTTCCACTAGGGTCGGTGGCATCTATGCGGACACCACTGTTCTGGTTGGTGCTCCTTTTATCTTGTGCTACTGTGTAAAATGTATTCCCATTTATCTCATACCCTTTGTATGTGAGGATATGCAATGATGGCTGCCTAGCCAACAAATACAGCTCCTCATCAATACTCTCATCACCCTGACATTCTTTTCGCAACCAGTTGCTGAAAGTTTCCATGTGCTGACGCGTAATCCATGCTTCAGACTTCCCTGAGAACTCAGAACGGAGGAGGTTCTTGTGTGTCTCGATATACGGATCTACCAAGGAGGAGTTCTGTAGAACTATGTAGTGTGCTTTATTGAAATAATCATCACCCTTACCAATATATGTTTTCTTCCTTAGTGTCCCCTTTTCACTTAGTCTCCCCTCATGTCACGATTCAGGAACACCAATCGGGTTAATATCGGGAATGAAGTCAACACAGAACTCAATGACCTCCTCTGTTCTGTAGCCCTTGGCGATGCTTCCTTCTGGTCGAGCACGGTTGCGAACATATTTCTTTAGGATTCCCATAAATCTCTCAAAGGGGAACATGTTGTGTAGGAACACAGGACTGAGAATAGTAATCTCCTTGACCAGATGAACTAGGAGGTGTGTCATGATATCAAAGAAGGAAGGAGGGAACACCAACTCAAAGCTAACAAGACATTGAACCACATCATTCTGTAGTTTTGCTAGATCCGTTGGATCGATTGCCTTCTGAGAAATTGCATCGAGGAATGCACATAGCTTCACGATGGCTAGACGTACATTTGGCGGTAGAATTCCTCTTAATGCAACTAGAAGCAATTAAGTCATGAGCACGTGGCAGTCATGGGACTTTAAGTGTCTAAATTTCTTCTCTGGCACATTTATTATACCCTTTATATTCGAGGAGAATCCAGACGGTACCTTAATGCTATCTAGGCATTCAAACAAGATGTCCTTCTCTTCTTTGCTAAGAGTGTAGCTGGCAGGACTTAAGTACTGGCGTCCATCATCTGTCTTCTCTGGATGTAGGTTGTCTCGTTCTTTCAAACACCATAGGTCCTGTCGTGCTTCAATTGTGTCCTTAGGCTTCCCATACACGCCCATGAAGCCTAGCAGGTTCACACAAAGATTCTTTGTTAGGTGCATCATGTCGATCGAGCTGCGGACCTCTAGGACTTGCCAATAGGGTAGCTCCCAAAATATGGACTTCTTCTTCCACATGGGTGTGTGACTGTTGGCGTCCTTCGAAACAGGTTGGCTGCCAGGTCCCTTTCCAAATATTACTTTCACATCATTGACCATATCGAGGACGTCCTCACCAGTTCAGTTGCGAGGCTTGGTCTGGTGGTCTGCCTTACCTTTAAAATGCTTGCCTTTCTTTCTTACGGGGTGATTTGCAGGAAGAAATCGTTGGTGCCCAAGGTACACGACCTTGCGACACTTTTTCAAGAATATACCTTTCATGTCACCAAAACAGTGCGTGCATGCATTATATCCCTTGTTTGATTGTCCTAAAAGATTACTTAGAGCTGGCCAATCATTGATTATTACGAACAACAATGCTCGCAGGTCAAAGTGCTCCTGCTTGTGCTCATCCCACATGCGTACACCTGGCTTGTTCCACAAAAGTAGAAGTTCTTCAACTTGTGGCCTTAGGTACACATCGATGTCGTTGCCAGGTTGCTTTGGGCCTTGGATGAGCACCGGCATCATAATAAACTTACGCTTCATGCATAACTAGGGAGGAAGGTTATAGATACATAGAGTAACAGGCCAAGTGCCGTGACTACTGCTCTGCTCCCTGAAAGGATTCATACCATCCGTACTTAAAGCAAACCTTAAGTTTCTTGCGTCACTTGCAAACTCGGGGAATTCTCTATCGATTGCTCTCCACTGGGACCCATCAGCAGGGTGTCTCAACATATTGTCTACCTTACGGTCTTCTTTGTGCCATCGCAACAACTTTGCATGGTCTCTATTTCTAAAAAGACGTTTCAAGCGTGGTATTATAGGAGCCTACCACATAACCTTGGCAGGGATTTTCTTCTTGGGACGTTCGCCCTCAACATCACCAGGGTCATCTCGCCTGATCTTATACCGCAACGCGTGACATACAGGGCATGCATCCAACTTCTCGTACTCCATGCCATGGTAGAGGATGCAGTCATTAGGACATGCATGTATCTTCTGGATTTCTAATCCTAAAGGGCAGACTACCTATTTTGCTTCGTATGTAGTGCTGGGCAATTCGTTATCCTTCGGAAGCATCTTCTTTTGGATTTTTAGTAACTCCACGAATCCCTTGTCCGATACACCATTCTTTGCCTTCCATTACAGCAATTCCAATGTGGTACCTAACTTTTTCTGCCCCGCATCACAAGTTGGGTATAGCAATTTCTTGTGATCCTCTAGCATGCGGTTGAACTTGATCTTCTCCTTTTCACTTTCGCATTCTCTTTGTGCGTCATGAATGGCCTGACCAAGATCGTCAGCGGGCTCCTCCTCTGCCCCTACCTCTTCTTCAGCAGGCTTCTCCTCTGCCCCCACCTCTTCTTCAGCGGGCTTCTCCTTTGCCCCCACCTCTTCTTTAGCTTCCCCCATTGCAGTATCATTGAAGGCACCATATTCAGCAAAAATGTCATCATCGCCCCATTGTTCTTCTTCACCTTCTTCCATTACAACTTTGGTTTCTCCATGCTTCGTCCAACAAATATAGTTTAGCATGAAACCTGACTTGAACAAGTGTGAATGAAGAGTCTTTGAGTTAGCATATTCCATCGTATTCTTACATACGGCACATGGGCAGCACATGAAACCACCACGTTTGTTTGCCTTGGCCGCACGTAACAAAGAATGCACGCCGTCCATGAACTCTTGGGAATGACGATCAGCATTGTACATCCAATGCCGACTCATCTGCATTACATGATATAAATACCGTATTAAAACCTAGAACATAATTAGTTAATTATACAACATGCATACCACCACAAAAGCTATAAATTTAAGAAAGCCTCGCTACAATGTAGACAATCCCAACTACCACTAAAAACACTAAAGCTAAAATGCACTTCAGCAGCACAAGGATTTCGCGACCAATCCCAACTAAAATAGACAGATCCCCTGTTTGTTCAACATCTTTGGGCTTCTTCGGCTGGATCACTGCCTCATTAGCCGCCATATCTACCTGTTGTGCAAGATATTTTTGCACGAGTTCAACATACTCTTCCTCCCAGTAGAAGCCTGAACATCCAGTGCCATCCCACTAAAATTAAAACAGAAAATTAGAACTTTAATCACAACCATCATGAAAATAGGTATAAACTAACCATAGTCATTAAATACGATAAAATAACTCACATTGTGATCCGGACACTTGTAGAAAATGCGACCCTTGTTGGGACCCTTCTTCTTCACTCGGTACTCCATCACAATCTTCATCTCATCACAACACTTGCCGCATGCAATGAGTGGGAGGCCCGGCCTAAGTCGCTTTGGAAACCCATGAGAGGCCGAGGACCCGGAAGCAGTTGCCATCTACTCTCTATACTCATTTTTTAATACACTATAAATTTCTCATTTTATAAACAAATAAAATTAAAAAACTCTAAAATTCTCTATATCTCTAAACAATGAAGTGTGCTATGCATGCTACAAATGAACGATGAATACTAGTTTTTAATAGCTACTTTAACCTTCCTTCATGTAAATATGCAAGCTTGAAGTGATTTTGAGCTCAAATTGCTTACAAATGAAAAAAAACCACAATAAAGAACCATATATACATAGTGAACAAAATGAGATAAGACAATGGTGAAACATGAGAGTATGAAGTTGGTAACCTTTAGAACCGAAGAATCGACGGAGAAATCGAAGAAATCGACGGAGGAATCGAAGAATGGATGGAGAAAGAGCAAGAACACTGCTTAAATTTGAACTGAAGCTCTCGGGCGGGCTCGGAGAGAAAGAAGACGGCCAGTAGGATTTATAGGGGGGGACCTTTAGTCCCGGTTGGTGGATCCAACCGGGACTAAAGGTCACTTTCCAGTCCCGGGCCACGCCACTAGCCGAGACAAGAGCTTTACTCCCGGTTGGAGTCACCAACCGGGAGTAAAGGTCGACCTTTAGTCCCGGTTGGTGGCTCCAACCGGGACTAAAGGTCCCCTGCCACAATGGCCTGACGCAGGAGCCGTTGGGCAGGGATCTTTAGTCACGATTGGAGCCACCAACCGGGACTAAAGGTCTCTCTAGTCCCGGGCGTAATATTTCCTAGGACTAGAGCCTGGTTTGGCCCTTGGATCAAAGGTCTGTTCTCTACTAGTGCGCGGGTGTCCGTCCGAACTCCCCATTCCGCCTCTCGCCCTCTTCATCTCTCGGTCTCTGTCGCATCCGCTGATAGCAGCAGAGCCCCGCACTGCCATCGCTGCCTCCTTCCTCCACCCAAGTTGACCATGCCGTCTCCTCCCTCTCGGCCTCTTCCCCAACCTCAGTCATCGCTGGAATGCCTCACCACCGTGGGCCATCACCGCTGCCCCTGCCGATGGCCGCTGGGCACATGTGCCGAGGCGTCTCATATCCTCCCCGGCCGAGCCAAGGGCACCCACGACTATGCCCGGTGATGGTGGCGCGCGCGTGCCGCCGGCTCCCACCCCGACGGCCGTCGACCGATCCTAGCCTCCCCTCCATCAACGATGTCGTGTTTCAGACGTATGTTTTCCAATGTTTCATCTGGATGTTTCGTATGTGCAATTGCTATATACGCATGTTGCAAGTATATATTTCATGTGTTTCACACGTATATTTCAAATGTTTTATCTAGATGTTGCAAAGGTATATCTGGATGTAGCATAACATACATGTTACAAACGTATGTTTCAAATGTTTTAGATGTTTCATATGTATGTTGCAAGTGTTTTATCTATATGTTGCAAAACTAGATCTGGACGTTGCATATGTTTGTAATGGCTTTCAAGTGTTTCCTAGGTGTTTTGCTAGTGTTTCAGACGTATGTTCCAAATGTTTCAGTTATTTCGGGAATATGTTGCAAGTGTTTCAGACGTATGTTGCAAAATGAGATCTGGCGTTGCACATTTTGTAATGGGACCCACCAGCTACAACCATATGTATGTTGCAAGTGTTTTATCTATATGTTGCAAAACTAGATCTGGACGTTGCACATGTTTGTAATGGCTTTCAAGTGTTTCCTAGGTGTTTTGCTAGTGTTTCAGACGTATGTTCCAAATGTTTCAGCTATTTCGGAAATATGTTGCAAGTGTTTCAGACGTATGTTGCAAAATAAGATCTGGCGTTGCACATTTTGTAATGGGGCCCACCAGCTACAACCACCTGCTACAACTGCTGGGGTGCCACCGAGCGGGAGCAGACAGGCGCGTGAGAAGCGGAGGGGGCGCGAGTGGTCCCCGCGCGTAGTCTGGTAGCGCGGGCTTGCTGCTAGGGCGCCGCCAAGCGGCGTAGCCGGGCGCGTGAGAAATTGAGCGCAGGCATGGAGCCCACGTGGTGGGCCACGCGAAAACAGACGGTGCAGCCTCCATTTCTCTTTCGCGCCCGGCAGTGTCCGACACTAGCGCTCCGGATCAGACGTCTGTGCGCTAACAAGTCTGCACGAGGAAAGCACTTGTTGGTAATGGCCCCGTTCGCTTCGCTGAAAAAATAAGCCGAAACATTGTTTCGGCTGATTTATTGTGAGAGAAAAATACTATTCTGGCTGAAAAAATAAGTTGAAAAGTACGGATTACAAGAGAAGCGAACGTGGTGAATATTATACGGAAAACATCGAAGACTACCGCACACGATCCATAGGGGTCTACAAACAGAATTCGGAGAGAGCATGCAACTTAGCGTTCATGTATTTTTAATCTGCGAAAATCAGATATCAATCTACCACATAGACTGTTGTGCGAAATAAAGTGATAGGGCAAGTAGGCAGAGCAGCCTTCAGACCACCGATTGCCCAACGCGGGCTAATGGTCACATTGTTGTCGTCGTGGATTCGTGGGTGTCCTACAGTCTGCGAGTAAATTTTTCATTGAGTTACTACAGCTCTAGTCCCTTGGTCAAAAAAAAAAAGCGCACAGCTGGCTTCCAAAAAGTCAAAAAATTTTAATTTACCTAAATATATCTAAAAAATACTTATACTTATGATGCGTAACAAGTATCGTTAGATTGATAATAGAATATACTTCCATAATAAATTTATATAGATATATAAATATTAATATTATTTTCTATAATACCTGGTTAAATTTAAAAATATTTGACTTCTCGAGATGTGAGATGCCCATTTATTTTGAGATTACCGTTCGGATGGTATGGTTCTGAAGGAATTTGGATGGTTTGGAAGAATTCTGGAGGAATTTGTGAGAGAAAAACACTGTTCCGGATGAAAAAAGAAGCGGATCAAGCCGGATTTAAAGGCACACGAACGGAGCCTAAGGGAGTAGTTCAACTTTCTCTCTCTAGTACAATACTAATTTGTCACCAGGTCCTTCCTTTCTTGCCACAACGCGTGCTTCAATGGCAACTTCCGCTTTTTGTTAGAACAAGCACTTAGTCCACTTTTTTCTAAAATACGGTTTCACTTAGCCTGCATCCTCTCGTCCGAATATATAATGCAAGTCTCATTCGGCAACTAAACACACTCTTACCATCTTTGGAGCTACTATTTAGATTGATATGGACATGAGATGCAAGCTCCTTCGCAAAAGAGAGAGAGAGCGCGCGCTACTAGACATGCTACTGGAGCATTGGGGAAGCCCAGGGCTTCTAATAAAAGCATATAACTCCACACACATATTGGCTTTATTGAGTCATACCCCGCGCCGTCCGCGCGCGAATCACCTTTTTCCTGCCAAAACAGGTGCAGCGTTTTTGTTTGTTGGACCGAATGAGCAAATGGATGAAGGCCGCTAGTTAGGATTGGGCCTTGGGACATGAATGAAAAGAACTTAAAAGGCTGGAATGTGAGAAACGAGCAACGAGATCAAACAGCCCAGGTAGCCCAACTAACCGTCTGTCCGAGCGAGGCTGAACACAATGGTACACGGGCTATACCGGCCAGGTAACTCTTTGTCCTCTGTTTTTTTCCTATTGGGTCCAATGTCACTTCTTAAAAAAGTTCATTGGTTTTCACTTCAAAAAAAGTTGTTTCGGTTTTTTTTATTGTTTTCTGGTTTTTGTATTTTGTATCATTCAATCAGCCTGTTCGCTGGTTGGTTTCAGCTAGCCCAAACCAGCCAGCCAACAGTATTTTTCTCTCACAATAAACCAGCACCAGCCAGTCCAAACCAGCCCAAAAACCAACTAGTGAACAGGCCGAATATTGTTAATAATTGTTTCAACATTTTGAATGACTTAATTCAACATTATCAAAAACTAAGACCATTTGTGTGAAAATGTGAACACATTGGATTTTCTAAATATTGACATAGTATATATCTAAGTGCATAGCAAATGCTTATCTAAAAAAGCCAATGTCTTACAATTTGAAATGAAAGAGTAGTACGTTATCAAAATGCTGAAATAGTATGTTAGGAAATGTTGATTCTTTTTGAAAAAATTCAAAAGGTTAGGAAAAATATATTGATCTCATTTGTTAAATTTATTCTAGCTCAAACTGTTTTCAGATACATGAATGTTTCCCAACGACAATGATCATGGACGCGTTGCCTTCCTCAGTCGCAAGGCGGACACTGACCACTGCAAGTGGACGATCGGGGTGATGGAACTGGAGAGCAACGAGGTTATTGGAAACTTTGTTGTTCTTCCTGACGACCTCCTCCATCCACCGCCGGTCCTGAGTTTTTCTAGCCTAGAACGAGAACTAATATAGAGGCCTATAGTCCATTTTCTAAAAATATTTATATATATTTCTCTCTATATATATAGTCTCACAAATACACATCAATTTAGATAATAATATTCGATGCACTAAAAAAACTTATATAGAATATCTCAAAGTTTATAAAATGGACAGATGTAATATTAAATTACTTACTTGGCACTTGACATTATCTTAAACAATTTCTTCTAACATTTCGAGATGCAAAATCATTGATTATACTATTGATATCGATCTCATCCAATAATTTCTTCTCAATGCATAAAGTCGCCAAACCATTTAACCTTTCTTGAGACATCGTTGACCTCAAATAGTTCTTCAATAATTTTAACTTTGAAAAGCTTCTTTCAGCCGATGCGACAGCCACAGGAACGGTAAATAAGATCCGATAAGCAATGGAAATATTTGGATAACAATCCACCTCTCCGACATGCTCGAAAATCTCCATAGCAGACAATGCACCTTCTGGCAAAGTGAATTTCAAAATCTTCAATTCAAAAATAAGATCATGTATCTCAACATCAGATGATCCATCAGCCGATTTTTTTTTGGCAAATTTAGTGCAGCGCTCTTCAAGTTCAATATCATCTAATGACTTTAGGGTGCTTGAGCTCATTAAGAAACCAAATATATCTTTAAACTCCATGAGTTCTTCAAATCTATTCTTTAAAGAAGTTCTTGCCATATCAACCACAGCAAGAAAATATTTGACTTCAAAAGCCTTCTCAGGTTCTAGAATTTCTTCTTGGCAATTACTTTCGTCAAATTGTTTCTTCCCCGTAGCACGACGTTTTACTGGAAATGATGCCTCTACACCCATGTCTGATGCAATGCCTTTGGCGATAATCAGACTAGAAGAAAACCCCTCATTTCTGTATGTCTCAAAGTATTGCATCATACCTTGTATTTGCTGCAATGTAGAGTCAATGCACATGTCTAGCGACTGCAACTTCTTGCCTACTTTATTCACGGCAAATAAAATATCATTCCAGATAACCATACCAAGTATAAACTCAAAGTTGCCAAGGGCATCAAATAAAATTTTTGCATCACTTTTATCCTTAGGTTCAATATCAGGAGAATGACGTAACTCAGATAAAGCTGACCTTAACTCAATAGTTTGATATCTTATTGCTGAAACACTTTTGATTCGACTCTCCCAACGAGTATTGGACAATGAGTTAAACTAGGAACATGTTTAAGCAAGACATTCCACCTTTTTGTAGAACCAGCAAATAGCACATATATGCGTCGAACAATTCCAAAAAATGAAATAGCTTTACCACATGATTTTGCCATATCACATAGAGTAAGATTGAGATTATGACAAGCACATGGCATATATAATACTCTTGGATTGATATCAATTAACCTTTTTTGTACCCCCTTGGTGTTTTCCTTTCATGTTAGAACCATTGTCATAGCCTTGACCCCTTATATCATTAATATTAAGGCCGAAGGAGTTCATAGCCTCAACCAATACATTAAAAAGCCCCAAACCAGATGTGTCTTCCACCTTCAAGAACCCTAAAAAATATTCCTCAATTTTTATTTGGGCATCAGACAAATTAACACATCGAACTAACAAAGTTATTTGTTCTTGATGACTCACATCAGGGGTGCAATCAAGAATAATGGAAAAATACTTGGCCTCTTTAACAACCTTTATGATAGAGTTTGTGATATCAGCAGCCAGAAGAGAAATCAACTCATTCTGAATTTTATGACTATGAAAATGATAATGAATTTCTTTGTTCCGAATACGTCTAAGGTGGTCTTGCATTAGGAAGTCAAATTCTGCTATCATCTCGGCACAAGCTAAGAAATTGCCATTATTATCATTATAAAGTTGCTCACTACTTCCTCTAAAAGCCAAATTGCGTTTGCCAAGAAATTTCACAATTGCAACTATTCTTAATAAAACTAGCCTCAAATGTTCTTTCTCCTTTGTGATTTGCTGCTGCAATTCTTTGTCAATTGTTTGCTTTTTCCGCATTATAGCTCTCAATTCATTCCAACTGTTCATATTACTAATATGCTCGGCACTATTTTCATGGTCTTTAAGCTTCAAACTAATATGCCTCCAATCTCTATACCCATCATTTGCTAAGGCACTTGGATTCTTGCTAGTGCTAGACTTGAAGATCTTAACGTAATAACAAAATACTTTGTCAACATCCTTTGAATAAACTAACCATTTTCTATCATGTAACTCTCCATTGCTTAGTTTTCTAGAATAATGGGCATATGAAAAATGTCTTGAGGCAGCATCATGAGGGAATTTGATATTCTCTTCTCTTATAGGCCCTTTCTCTACTAATATGTCTCGTGCTTTATTATCAAGTTTATCCCAATTTCTTGGATCATAAATATCCAAAGTGTAAACCAGTTGCTCATCAATACTAGTAGATTGTTCTTGTGCACCCGATGCATGAACGGTGTTCTCAGGGTCACTTACATTGTTATCATCGACACCGATGTCGACATTTTCTTCCTCATTCTCATTAGTTGGTTCATCCAAAGCAACTATCGCCAGCTCATCAGGATTCGTCGAAGCAGCTGTACTACTCTTGAAAAAATTATCAATAGATCCTCTTTGTGATTCTATCAATGCATCCACACGTCTTTTCCTTTTCCTTTTGTCATTATCAGATTCAAACTTTCTAAATGACATTACATCCCACGATCCTGAAATTTAAATAAACACAAAATAGTTAAAAAGTGAAAGCGTATGTAACTTGAAATGTACAAATAAATTAATCATCAATATGTGCAGCAACAGTGCTTACCTTTGGATGGACGTGGACTGATCCTTTCTGTCCTCTACCAACTGCCGTGGTGTGTGGATCTTGCGTGATGATAGATGAGGGCACGATGGATCAAGGATCACTGATGATTGACAGGATCATGGGATCGTCAGATACTCAGATCGAATAGAAATATAGAATACTCAGGGAGCCTAAGAAGTGTACAGTTGCTCGATTACCTCCTGAGTCTTGATGTGTTGCGTTGCTTCCGGCGGGCGGCCGTGGCGCCGCACGTTCGCTCCGTCTTCCGAGTGGAATAGGGCGACACCACACCAGAGTCAAGTCAAATACTACAAACCTAAGACCTGCGCTACTTCTGTATGACTATATTTGGGCCATAGAAGCCCACGTACGTATACATACCAGTACTAATGCACTATATGGGGTGAGGCCTATGGCAATCCCAGGCCTAGTGGGGTGGCACACCCTGCACACCGCCAGTGCCGGCCCTGCCTCCATCTTGGCATGATGAAGATCCTAAATAGAGCCCATTTGTTTGAGTTTCTGCCATAAGTTGTCAGAAAAGCTACGGAAGAAAATTGCTTTTGGGGGGGGGGGGGGGGGGGGGGGGTTATATTTATGAAAGATTGCTTTTCAAATAAAATTATAGGCAACTTTTGAAACTTGCTTCTCAGAAAGGGTCTTTTTCGATTTCTCATCTGCTTTGAGAGTTGTACAAAAGCCATGATATTAGAAATTAGAATAGGCCTGAACAAGCAGGGCCATAGACACCATCAATGGATCTGTGCTTAATTTGGTTGCTACTCTCCTCCGAAAGTTTTCAAGTGCACACAATTTTTTTCTGTTCTAATAAAAAAAGATTGTGTATGCAGAACTCTCTAATTAAAGCCCTATTTGTTTTAGCTTAGGATTTTGGGTTGTACTTTTTTACAATTCCAAGCTGAAATAAACGAGCAGCTTTATTTCTACACAGATTTTAACAAACTAGCTTGTCGGGTTAAGGGTTATTGCAATCCACTCTCCAATGGATTCTAACAGACTGTAGCATAGTACATGTTTATCCCTATGCCAGGGGAGTGTGAGGTTTTTGTTCTGTGCAGTATTTTCCTTTATTAGAGATAAATAAACGTGGGCTGCAGTGCAAAAGTAAACGCACGCTATATACATTCAGAACAGGAATATATATATATATATATATATATATATATATATATATATATATATATATATATATAAGTCAAACAAATGCAGTAAAGAAGAAATGTGGCCTGAACATTCAGAACAGGAGGAGAATGCACTGCAAATATTATTAACTTTTCAAGAGAGGAGACCCAGAGAGCAAGCAGAACAGTGTCCGACGAGGCTGCTTCGACAGACGTGGCACTGAACCAGGGTGGTCGTCGCGCAAGGAAAGCTCGCTGAAGGCGCTGCTGAAGGCATTTATTTATTATTAGTAGGTTGTCATGTTGCGACGTCTCATGACAGTCCGTTGCCTCCTGTTGAGCTTGAGCGTTGGGAGGTGATCCGGAACTGAATGTGAAGCACGGCGGTTCGAATGCCTCCTGTTGCTGAGGAGCAGCAATGAGTCGAGGCCCCAGAGCATCAGGGTGCTGGGGCAGCCTCTGCCGAATGATTAAAATGCAAGTCAACGACATTGTCAAGTTTTCTGTTAGAACATGGACTGTGTTAGGCACGTGACATCTTATCTTACTATTATTAATCAGAGATCTCAAAAGAGGCTCTACAGAAACTACATAAAAGTAACATCCTAAACCTGCATCTAGTTACCCGCTAAATGACATAATATATTTTCTTATAGAGGTTGGCCCTACCAACTCTTACCCTTTTTCACTTACCTAAATCATTAGTTTTTGCATAACTTAGCTACTTAATTAGAAGAATTACCAGAACATTCTTGTCAACAAAGTGCAAGATCTTTGTTTATACTCCAACTCTGATCATATGTTTTTGTAAAGTTAACATACAAAATGTTTTTAAAACCAGCTCTAAACATTGACACCGATGTTATTTTCAGACTTAGAGAAAAGTTTAGGTGATCAATTTGATATTATATTCAGGCTAAGGCCTCAAATCTAAATTATATTTACTCTAAATTTTCAACTTGGTTCTAAACATATCACTTGTACTGCAATTTTCATGTTACCACGGTGGAAAGTGGTTATGTTAAAATCCATTTAAGAGCTAGTTCAATAAGGCTACTCCCTCCATTTCAAGTTGTAAGTCGTTTTAGCTTTTCTAGATACAGAGCTTTTATTATGTATCTATACATCATGTATATTTAGATACATGGTAAAATCTATGTACTAGAAAAGTCATGACGACTTACAATTTGGAACGGAGAAACTACTCAATTAACTTCTTTAAACTTAGCTTCTCCTCTTTGGGCCGATTTCAATGTAAGACTGACTTTTCAACCTCTAATTAGACAAGAGATCAAGTGTAACAATGTTTCTTTTTTTGCGGGTGTAACAATGTTTCTTTTAATGCTTTTAAGTTTAATTTTGAATCAAAACTTAATTTTAAGCGTGTGCTTTGTTAAGAAACTTTGGATTTTCCTCTAATACATATACCAAAAAAAATACATGATAAAATAATACTTTGGGTGTGTTTGGTTTGAGAACAAGAGCGGATATCATATCGCCATCCATGGACTTCGGGATATGGATATCCATGCTTCCTGGATGGATAGGGCAAGTCATTTTTTTTGTTTTGATGGATGGAGGAGGAGAGTAGATGGGATAAAAATGCTTTAACTAACTGCATTTATATTATTTAAAAACAACAACTAATTATACACTAATAAATATGCACTAACACTAATTTTGTCATAATAATCACTAATTACAAATAAAATATGTTAATTAGCACCACTATTATCCTAATTGGCATAAAAACATGCAGTAATCAACATATTAGCATGTATCAAAGTTAATCTTGCCATCATAATTATTAAGCAATAGTATAACATCCTAATAATCCTTAATTATTTGCTAATGACAAAGATCGGAAAATATGGATGAGCTCGTGAGGCAATTTTTTGATGGTAGGGATATCTAGCATCTAGGAGAATATTCTCCTGTCAGGGATATCCATATCTAACTTCTGCGCAAACCAAACGCCGCTTGTCCATGGACCGTCATCTTTCATCCATGCATATCCATCAAACCAAACGCACCCTTTCTGGACCATGAATTTAGATGATTTTTTCTGGATTTTTCGAAACCATTTTGAGGCTAAACAACTTAACAAATACTCAAATATAGCATTATGAGCATAATATTAGTTTCAAAAGTATAAGAGTTATGATTGCAGATCCATGCAAAATAGGTCTTGCTTAGTTTTTGGCATGTATTTGAAAAATTTGAAGACTTTTAGAGATTCATAAATCTGTGGTTTTAAATTGACAAAGAAAAGCTAAAAAAATTAGAAAAAAAGGGACACACGCACGCCATTCACTTGGCGTCACTAAGTTGGAGAGCCACGTCGTCTGCCCTGGCGTGGCTCAACTGTCCTGTCACAACTGGCGTGATCGAAGTCAGAAATTGTGCTGCAACCTCTAGTGATAAAAAGGACTCGGTTATGAAAATTTAGTTGAAATAGGCACTTTTTAGTATTTGAGTTTATTTTTTGCTAAAGTATAAAATAAATTCCCCAAAACTCAAATCTAGACTAGATCTAGTGATGTTGGACCCGGTCAGCCCAAGAAGGATCCGCCTGCCTTAAATTTGACGTTAATCTCGACACTGGGCCGATCTGGGCCTGCTTCTCGTTCGAGTTGGACCACGCCAGAAATAAGGGTCCCGTTCGACCGTCGGTGTCCGCGGGCAGCGAACAATCGAGACAAACGGGAGCGGGGCGGCGGCGGCGAGCGAGGAGATCGAAGCAGCGAAGGAAGAGCAAGCGGTCGAGAGGATGTCCCTCCGGTCTCTCGGTTCCCTTCTCACCCGAAGGTTGTTGTCACCCGGGAGTGGGATCCCCCGTGCGCAGGAAAAAGGCACTAGCGCCGGCGGCAGGCGTCCCAGCACGCTCTTTCCACTCACTCGTGAGTTTATTTCACCCAGGTCAAAGCGTTTTCTTTCTTTAATTTGCGCTCGCGGTTCATATTCTCGTGACGGTGCAGAGGGATTTCGCTGTTGGTGATGACGCATGCGCTTATGGTGGTGTAGCCGCGGCTGCGTTAGCTGGATTGGTTGGAATTCTGTATTTCATGAAAGTTGCAGATGAGTCAGGTATGAAATAGTCTTCAAATTCCTCGCCTTTTGCTTTAATTTCGTTGTCCATACCCATATCTGTGCGTACCTATAGCCGGCGAGGTGACTAAGGAGGTGGTGGCTGGGGAGGAAGAGACTAAGGAGGTGACTAAGGTGGTGGTGGCTGGGGAAGAAGAGACTAAGGAGGTGACTCGGCAGGAAGCAAAGAAGCAGTTGGCTGGGGATGAAGCCAGGAAGCAAGGGGCCATAATAGAGGCAGAAACCAAAGAGCACAATGACAACGACTTCTCCTTGGAGGAGCACCTTGCTGAGATGACGAAGATGGCTGCTGCGCAGAAGAAGGCTCGTTATGAAAGGTCTTGCAAGAAGGCTGTCAAGGAGGTGACAAACAGTGAAGGCATCAAGGATGAGGCAGCCATGAAGGCACGGTTCGAGGAATGGATCAAAGAGTATGGCAAGAGATACAAAAACAAGGAGGAGAAGGCTTGGCGCTATGAATTGTTCAAGGCTTTTGCAAATATGGTGGACAAGGCAACTGCAGAAGGTGGGGCCGTCTTTGTCACAAACCATACCGCAGATTGGACCGAGGAAGAGTGCCAGTGTCTGTATGATAGTGATGTTGACTGGGATGACTACATCGATCACATCCGGTCTTTAATTGATAAGAAGAATGCCAGGGCCAAGAAGCCTAGCAGGGACTGACAGTGTGGTATGTTGTTAATTTTCATCTTTGATCCAATGATTAAGGATAGGTTCACTAAATTAGTTTTGAGTAAATATTTTTTAAGAAGGGCTAAATGATCACATAATCTGAAGATAATAGGCAATAAATATATTTCACAATTCTGATTTGGTTGCTAGTAGCAGGCTAGCATGTTGGTTAGCTTGGGTGTTTATATAAAATTCTTGTATTAAAAAAAACATAGGCTCACAATTTGAATTGGCAAAGCGCTTGTTACATTACATGATAAATTTGGAAATTGTGCTCCAGATATACCATTTGTGAAAGAGAGGGAGATCATCACAGGTCACACAATTGCTTAGCGCATAGTCAGACCTTGAAGGCATTTAGTAACCAATTGTTCTTTTTGGCTCCTCTCGTTTTGTTTATTTTAACCAAGTTTTAAGTAGCATCTCATTGATCAGTTTTGTCTTCTTTTCTTTTCTGAAAGTTTTTTTTGTATTTTGCTTTGATTATTCATTCAGCATGAAATTCCTTGTTCTAGTTGATAGCCATGGTAGTGGAATTCTGATTTAAAATCACTTAATTGTTTGATGTATATGTTAAAACGTGTTTGCATGATGCCAGTTAGTCGAGGTTATATAATGTTTTTGCTGTGATGTATGCTCTATATAGTGGTACCACATGCAGCTAATGAGTTTGCTGATAAGTTGCATTATCTCTGATCCAAATTCTTTGCTAACTTATCTAGACAAAAAAAGGTAAATATTGTTGACATGTATCATGCAGAACTCAGGTATTCCAATGATTCAACATTTTCATTGTTTTAACATTTACACTTGCAAGCGGTAGAGTCTTACCGCCTGTGACCGGAAGGTCCCGGGTTCGAGTCGCGGTCTCCTCGCATTGCACAGGTGAGGGTAAGGCTGGCCACTGACACCCTTCCCCAGACCCCGCACAGAGCGGGAGCACTCTGCACTGGGTACGCCCTTTTTTTAACATTTACACTTGCAAATGAGCTTGTGAATTTATCCAATGAAACATTATTTAACATTTCAGGTGGTATGTTCTCATTACTTAGTTGATGAGTTTATCTAGAGACCATACATTAATTGTAAATGGACACATTGTTATAAGCTTACTAAGCAAATGGAATTATTCTCAATGGCCAGGCTAGATCATATATGGATAACCATAGTACTGTACTTATTCACTTGTTTGATTAGATTTGAGTAAGATGTTGGTCATTACACTTTGTGGTTCCCTCTTTTTTCAGTACAGTTCCTGAAAGAACCACATCTTGTTTGCTTAAATTTCAGAAATAAATTGCAACTAATTGTTCACTGTTGCCAAATTTCCAGGAGACAGATGGCTAAGCATAAGGTCCAGGATGGGTGTCTGGAGGTAGTGAATCTAGCAGCAATTCTCACTCGGTTGTTTTTGGCAGCAATTCTCACTCTTAGAACTTGTAGCAAGTTGTATTATACCCAGGATATAATGTAACTGAATGGATGGCACACTGGTAGAAGTCTTCCCAAGACCTGAGGATAGCTGGATAGGAAGTACCCTAGTTTTGTTTTGCATGTTAACCTGCCACAAAGCAGATCCTTAAATCATGAACTGGATTGTTTACTGCCTGTGCACCCAAACAAGAAGCAGTAGGCTACCATATAACGACTGAGCTATTGTGAATTTCCCTAGGCTTGAAACGAACTCTATGTTAGTTTCGCAGTCTAAAGATCAAAGCAGACAATAATCAAAAGTTCACGATGCAGGGGGAAATCTACGTCTACCACCTCCGGAGTGTGTGTCAACGAAGGCTAGATTTGTTTATCAGTTTGTTAATGTCACACCCTGAGATTCCTATTTGTGGATGTGGATAGAAACCCCTAAATGAGTAAACGATTTATATTTTTATAGAATCCTCCAACCTTTGACACCACTTGATTAAGTCTAAATTTGTCCATACATTTCTAGAAGACCTTGTGGTTTGGCACACCTCCGAGTTACTTTTCCAAGATTTATTAAGAACTTTTCATATACCTCACTTCACTTCCTATGTCTGATGTAACCAACAAACACATAAGAAGAACTATTTCACAGGAATCGTGTATGAGTTTCACAAGAATCAGATCAAAGAAAAACGTGGGAATAGAGAAAATTTTCTACATTCTAAACAGGCCCGAAAATTTCCACATTCTAAACAGGCCCTTACAGAAAATGCCTGAAAGAACTTTCCATAATACCTCACAACGTAACCAACAAACATATAAGAATAACAATTTCACAGGAATCAGTTCAAAGAAAATTGCAAGAACACAGAATTTTTCCCATGTCCAAACAAGCCCTTAGAGAAAATGCCTGGAAGGAAGAACATGCCCAATTGTGGGTCAATAATGTGATACTAGTATTCTCTCCGCTTATATCTAGTAGTAATGTATAAAAAAATAGTACCACTCACTACCGAAAACTTCTTCCAATGCTTTAGCTCAACGTCTTGGTTGAATAGAAAATGAAGCAGAACATCATCAAGATAAAGCAAGAAAAAATCTTTATCCGCAAATATCAGGTTTGACATTTCCGATAAATAACAACCTGGAAAGATCAACCGTTTACTACATTTCTGGGTATTCATTCTC
The DNA here is from genome assembly GCF_019320115.1 of Miscanthus floridulus. Classification (NCBI taxonomy): domain Eukaryota; kingdom Viridiplantae; phylum Streptophyta; class Magnoliopsida; order Poales; family Poaceae; genus Miscanthus; species Miscanthus floridulus. Next base: position 31,317,725 of record NC_089595.1, read on the forward strand.
CACTATCATAGCTTTAGAAAACATGCATGTCACAGCATAGAAATACTAGTGACAGTGACAAAAGCTACCATTACATGTTCACTGGCAAAACAGCAGATTAAGGCATCATATACAAGGTCTCCACATGTAAATCAGAAATGTAGCCTGCTCCATTCCCTACTATACCTGCCTCCACATCACTGTATTACTTTTTTTTTCATAAGCATTTCAATTTGTGCTACATTTTTCCGTTCTGTTACCACCTTTCTGAGACAATTCAACTTGCTTATTTCTTACAGTCAATGATGGGAATATAGCCAAGGTAACGAGTGATTCCAGCTACTCCGTTCTTGTCAGCCACGCCTCGTCTGAGCTTTGCGAAGCCCCCATCACCCCACCAAGTACCCCAACTATTCTTAATCTTCCAGAATTTGTTTCCCTCTTTGTCGGTGCCATACCCAACTACCCGTACAGCATGTGAGCGCGCTCCACGATCACCATCAGCAGCAGGGCGGCAGTTGTGATATTCAATTATGCCATCACCTTTGAATCCTCGAAGATATGGGCAAACATCAATAGGTACTGCTACGGGTTGTTTCGCCACCGCTCTCATCAAAGCCTTTTCATTTGAATTTACATAATCGTAATCATCGATCTTCAAAACTACATCTTTCTCTCTCGAACGGCATTTCCCATGCCACAAGAGACGCGATGGGTATGCCTTGGCAGCCATGAGTCCATGATTTTTGGCATAGTCATATGCGTGGTACAGTTGGCCACCAGCACTGCAACCTTTGCCAAGGATAACCCGGACATCACCTTTATGCCTCATGACCCTCTTAGCACAGTCAATGTTAAGATAATCTACTGCTACCTTGTGTGAACACAATAAGAGAAGGCGGCGCCGAAAAGGCCTCCTGCTGTGATACTATAGCCGCTGCAGGTGCAGGCGCCGCACGGCTCACCTGCAGCACCGTAGCTACATGCAGAGGCCGGCGTAAAGTCAGTCATGTATGTTATCTAGTTACTGTTACAGCATGTGCGCTGTCCTAAAACTAGATAGATAGAGTTGTATAAATAGACTACTACGGCAACTCAGTAAAGAGAGCTCAGATTTGCCATCTTCCAGACAAGGCTTCAGCAAACGCTGGTGTCTTGTACTGTGTGTGTATGCTCTGTTCTCCCTTCTTCTTCTAGCTCTGGCCATAGTGTGTGGGGACGATCAACGCTTGTTCGTGGTCGGCACGGCTAGTGGGTGCTCGGCAACACTAACGGGTACTCGGTAAGACCGGTGAGTGGTTCACTCACCTGAGCCGGTGATCCTATGGGTCAACAAGTGGTATCGGAGCCGTACAAGCGCCGTCGCCAGACTAACTGCTAGCGATGACGGGCGGTTCGGAGATGGGCGACAGCATTGGCACTACTGTGGCTACCCAGCCACGACCGAAGGTCGTTGTTCGCACGGTGCGGGAGGTCAGTGGCACCAATTGGCCGACGCTGACTCGCACTAACTATGGAGAGTGGTCGGTGACCATGAAGGTCAAGCTCAGAGCTCGACGGGTCTAGAATGTTGTTGATAAGGGCACCGACAATGAGAAAGATGACATGTCAGCGTTGGAGGCTATCCTCGTTGCTGTACCGGTGGAGTACAAGGAGCCGTTGGGGGCGAAGAGCTCGGCTAAGGAGGCATGGGAGGCTATTGCGGCGATGCGCGTCGGTTCCGACCGCGCAAAGAAGGCGACAACCCAACTTCTGAAGCAGAAGTACGCCAACCTCAAGTTCAAGGATGGTGAAACGGTGGAGGACTTCTCCCTCCTGAAAGGTCCTAATGGCTAGAGGGGGGTCAATAACCTAATAAAAATTTCTACAACAATACTTAACAAAATGGTTAGACAATTATGAGGCAAAGCAAGTATTGCGCTAGCCTACTCAAAATGCAAGCCACCTATCACAATTCTAGTTTAGATAGTGTCTATTCACACAATAGTTATGACACTACCCTATGTTAATGTGCTCTCAAAGGCTAACTAAAGAGCCACACCGAGCAAGCTCTCACAACTAGCTACACTAAAGAGCTTGACAACTAGTTTGCGGTAATATAAAGAGAGTGATCAAGAAGGTTATACCGCCGTGTAGATGAAGGAACCAATCAATCACAAGGATGAATAACAATGAAGACCAATTACCTCATAATCAATGATGAACACAATGATTTTTACCAAGGTTCACTTGCTTGCCGGCAAGCTAGTCCTCGTTGTGGCGATTCACTCACTTGGAGGTTCACGCGCTAATTGGCTTCACATGTCAAACCCTCAATAGGGTGCCGCACAACCAACACAAGATGAGGATCACACAAACCATGAGCAATCCACTAGAGTACCTTTTGGCTCTCCGCCAGGAAAAGGTCAAGAACCCCTCACAATCACCACGATCGGAGCCGGAGACAATCACCACCCTCCGCTCGATGATCCTCGCTGCTCCAAGCCGTCTAGGTGGCAGCAACCACCAAGAGTAACAATCAAATCCCGTAGCGAAACACGAACACCAAATGCCTTTAGATGCAAACACTCAAGCAATGCACTTGGATTCACTCCCAATCTCACAAAGATGATGAATCAATGATGAAGATGAGTGGGAGGGCTTTGGCTAAGCTCACAAGGTTGTTATATCAATGTAAATGGCCAAAGGTGTGAGCTTCAACCGGCTATGGGGCTTAAATAGAAGCCCCCACGAAATAGAGTCATTGTACCATTTCACTAGGCACAGCGCGGGGTGACCAGACGCTCTGGTCCGATCGATCGGACGCTGGCCCTCAGCGTCCGGTCACGTGATTCACGTCACGTGTCCCCTGCTTCAAATACTGCCTCATGCACAGCAAGGCCGTCGCATCGAAGAAATTGGTGAGCCGTTCTACGGGGTTGCCGGCGCGCCGCTGCAGCGCGGCATCCAGGCGCACCAGCGCGACGCCGGCCTGGAGCCTGTCGGCCGCCATCGATGGAGAGGACACACACCTCTCCCGTGTTGGCGGCTGCCCATGGGGGCCGGAGGCGGAGCGGCGGCGCTCGCCCATGGCAGCCTGCGCGTGAGTGGAGCGGCTCTTGTCCGCAGCGGGCACCGCATGAGGTGGAGCTCGTCTACGGCAGCCGGCGTGACGGTAGCGACATAGCAGAGAGCGACGGTAGGCTCATTCTAATGGAGGCTGCTAGGACTTTGACGTCCATACACAGTTATGTATGTGTACTAGTCTGACAGTAGGCCCATGTACATTGGAGATGTAGGAAATGGCATCGACGAAGGATAGATAGAATTATAATAATAATTTTCTAGATAGACAAATTGTAATAGCGTATCTTCAAACTTGAAAAAATTGCAATGGCAGTGGATTCAAAAAGCCCTTTCTTCAAAACAACTACACAAAAGGTGGTTGTAGGAAATGTGGTGCCTACAAGCATGTGATCGTGATCCAAAAGGGAGGTGCATGAATTGGGTTAGGTAAAACTTTTCTCCTATCGCTTTGTTAGGCTTAGTACCAACACTGAAATTTGATGGTGGGGAATAACATGGAAGGTGGGATAACCCTACTTATGAGGCTAGTATTTGGGTCAAGTTAGGTCCAATGCCTTGAGCTCCTGTTCACCTCCAGTCCTTTCTCAAGTGGCCCTAAACCATCGCCCTTCCATTTGGCAAATTATCAAGGAGACATGGGAGGTTGGTGGCCAACTATGGAGACCGGAGACGGTAAAGTTTAGCAGAGTTTAGAATAATTTATCTCATGAGTTGGCGCAGTATGCCATTAGGTCTAGGAAGTGTCAATCCTTTTTTGCTTGTTTTTCAGAGTGGGTTTCTTCACTCTCTTGTAAGGATGTTACTTGAGGTTTAATAATTTTTCCCATTTGTAAAAAAGTAGAGGTAATACAAACCTCCCGGTGCAAACTACACAAGTTGGGAGTTCCCAGGCAACACCTAGCTGGCTAGGGACAAAGCCCCAAGAATAATAAACAAAACCGCATAGGCTTAGCAAAGAACTCAAGTGGTGAATCTTAACTTTTCTAGCGAATTCCCTTCCCTTCTCATAATCTAAAGCAAGATCTCACTTAGAATCCAAAGGTGAGAAGAGAGGGAGCTTTATGAATTCTCTTCAATGGCTTTAGCTGAAGTTTGGTCCAAGTAAATGAAGTGAGCAATGGTTGGGAGAAGAGTATATATAGTCCTCACTCAAACTACTCGTTTTTCTGAGAAAGTCAAAATTTTCGATCAACTTCCAACCAACTTCCGATCACTAGTATAAAAATGATTTTTAGCGTCAATCAAAATCAATCTTCAGGGGCGGTTCAAAAAACCGCTACTATGCCATCGATTGTAAAGATAGGTGTTTGTAGCATCGGGCATCTAACCGCCCCTGGAAAGTATTTCTAGAGGCAGTTCCATTAAGATATCTGCTCCTGAAAATTGTATTACCAGGGGGCAGTTGCAATATGAGAACTGTCCCTGTAAACTTATTTTTAGTGGCAGGTGTTGCACTGCCACCGTCCTTGAAACTATTTTTTAAAGACGGTTGTGGTAGTCCAACCGCTTATAATAACACATTTTTAGGGGATTCTACTAGCAAACAAATAAGTCCATCAATATTTGAACAATTTTAAGCTAGGCACCATAAGATATAGCATTTAAAAAAGACCGAAAGTAGTTTCATAATTTTTCCGAGCTAAAACAATTTTTCTATGAATTTCTAAGAGTAAACTAGATTTTCATTTTTTTTAATTGCATTATTTTTCTACATAAAAATATATTTGATTTTTGAAAATTTATTTCTATGATTTTTAGATTTTTTAAGTAAAAAATATTCTAGATTTGGTATTGGTAATTGAGACAGCTAATGGGCTAACCTTTTGCTAAGTGTTGATTAGCTAGGTTAGGTCCTAGAGCGAGGTGGTGAGCAAGGCTTGGACATGAATGAAGGGTGATTAATTCAATTGGAGCAAGCACATACTTGGAAATGAAGAAAGAGAAAACAAAACCCTATGTTGAAAGCAGAGGTGTATACTAGGGATTTTGTTTGCTGGCCGAGAGCAAGTGCATGATCGGGTTTAGGATAGATAATTGTATTATTAAGAGGGGACTAAAGCTTAATCAGTTATCTAAGTGCCACTAGGTGTAAAACGAATTTGCATATGCATTGGACCTAGTGACGTGGTGAGATGCAAGTGAAAATCCTTTAACTAATATTTGAAAAATGCTAACTCAGGGCCAAAGATATTGTTGTCATGTTGCACAATATTTGGAAAGTTGGTGCATTTGAAGAAGGGTTTGAAATGGAGCTTGGGGAAGTGCTTTTGTAGGCACTGGATTGGTCTGGTGTTAGCCTAGGCAGAATGCACCTAGACTATGACAGGTTGTGCTGACGGAGCTAGCTAGGGTTTACCGCTGGATTGGCCAAGTAGTCACGCACTGGCAGGGCACCTGACCATGCATGGTCATTGTTCACAGAGGGGGGTTCTCATAGTACTCATCGGATTGATTCGGTGTGAAAGCACTAGACCAATCTGTTGGCCTAAAAACGTTTCTAGACCTTCTCTAGTGAACATCGAATTGGTCTGGTGGTGCATTAGGGGTCACCACTAGAGCCGTTGGGGAGGCAATGGACTACTTTTCTATGGTCCAGCGGTTGCGTAAGCTACCGGATTAGTCTAGTGGTGGTAACATGGGGCACCAGACTATGAATTCTACAGGCGATACACGTAGTTTATAGTCCGATGGCGAAAGTCTGGCAGGCACAAGACCAATCTACAGCCTATTCACTTAAACTTATTAGCCTGGCTTACCAGCCATGGTACAACATTTTCTCTCACAACAAAACAACCGTAGCTAGCTTATCAGCCGCTAAAACGATCAACCGAACGGTCTGCTAGTTCCTATGCAGGCTGCCCATCTTGAGGTCTATATATATGGGATGGCCAGTACTTTGGACCTCTCTCTTGGTTCTCCTAATATTTTAAGCATCCTATAGCTTGTGTGAGCATCCAAGAACAACTTCCACTCATCTCCTTGCTAGTGATTGATTCAAAGATTAAGAGAGATTTAGTGCATTTTCTTTCTTGATTTACATCTAGTGGCACTAGCTCTTTGATTGAGCCTTGGTTTTCTTGTTACTCTTGGTGGTTTCTACCATCTAGATGGCTCGGTGGATTGGAGATCATTGAGGGGCGGTGATTGTTGTCAGCCTCTGATCAAGTGACTATAAGGGGCTCTTGTACTCATCTCCTAGTAGGGTCGAGACGATGGACTAGAGGGGGGTGAATAGTCCTTTCTTTAAATTAAATGCACCTGGCTAACCGAAACAAATACGGAAATAAGACTATCGGTCTAGCCAAGACTAGACCCCTCTATCTAAGTTCACAAGCACCTTATGAAGATCTTAATTAGGCAACAAAGGTGTCCAGGCTAGCTAGAGCTCACCTAAACAATTCTAGAGCAAGGTCACACAAACCTATGCATCTAGTACTTTGCACAACCGAGGGAGCTCCTACACAATCTAGTAAGCAAAAGCACAAACCTTATAAGCTCACTAGCAATGCTTAATAACAAGGCTACACAAGCCTAAATTATAGAGCACAAATTACTTAGCTACACAAACTAAGCAATGTGACTAACAAGGTTACTCAAACCTAAATTAGCCACGTAAGGGAGCTACTTCTATGCTACACAAGCAAGAATGGTAACTAGCCAACTACACAAGTCAATTAATTACAAGAGCAACTATACAAGTACAATGTATATGAAAGTAATTTTAAGCTTGTGTAAAGGGGATGCAAACCAACGGGAAGACAAGGATGACACGGTGATTTTATCCCGAGGTTCACGTGCTTGCCAACATGCTATTCCCCGTTGTATCAACTGCTCACTTGGTGGTTCGGCGGCTAATTGGCATCACCCACCAAGCCCGCACATCGGGCACCGCAAGAACCAACCCTGAAAGTGAGGGTAGCTCAATGACACTCTCTACTAGAGTTGCTCTTCGCAATCCCCACGAGGTGTGCACAATCCCCCTCACAAATCCTCCTCTAGGATCACCGCATAATCTTCTCACATGCTTCAATGGAGTCACAAGCCACCAAGGCATCTAGGAGGTGGCAACCTCAAGAGTAACAAGCACCACCGGCTTGTAACTCAATCTCACAATGCAATCGCACTAGAATCACTCACTCGCAATTGATTCACACTCTTGCAAGCACAAGTAAGTTAGAGGCTTTCCTAGCACTCCCTAAGCATGGACACCAAGTCCCAAGGGTGCCAAGCATATGCCAAGGCCGGCCACACACTCCTTTTATGGCCCCAAGGGCTAAAATAGCCGTTACCCCCTTCATCCTGATTTCTGCGCACTGATCGGACTCGCTGACCAGACTCACCCTAGAGTCTAGTCCAGAGTCTGGTGGCAGAGTCCAGTCGCTTCTCAAGCGCCACGTGTACTAGCCGTTCGAAGATGACCGTTGCTCACCAATGGCTAGCTCCCGCACGTGCATACTCCTTACCTAACGCGCCTAGGTCCAGCAACCGGACGCGCCAAGGCCGAGTCCAGTCATCAACACGCCTCTGCACAACTGACCGGACTCCCTTTTCTACTATGACCGGACTCGACTCTCCCAGAGTCCAGTCACTTCTAGAAAGGTTCTAGAGAGCTCTTTTGATGACCGGACGCGTCAGTTCATCACTGACCGGACTCTCCGTGCGTACGGTCATTCCTAGATGTGTTAAAAACACTGACCGGACTCTCAATCGGACTCATTGGTACTGACCGGATGTGTTCGGTCGTAGAGTCTGGTCACAGACCTTTCATCGCTAAAACGACTATAACTCTTAGCTCTAAATTCTGATTCGATGATCTTGGACATTTTCGAAAGCTTATTCAGAGGGCTACACAACACACTTGCATATTTGATCGAAAGCACAATGGATCAATGCAGAATTCCAAATCAAGAGCCATCCTATAGTTCGGAGTAGACCAAAAAACCTCTCTCTCTCTCTCTCTTCTCCAAATTGATCTAATTCAACTCCAACAAGTTCTCCTTTGCAAATCTGCCAATACCACCAAGTGTACACCACCAAGTGCAAGTGTGTTAGCATTTTCACAAATATTTTTCAAAGGATTAGTCACTCAATTCACCATGCCACTCGATCCTAGCAATGTCGCAAAGTTAGATCGCTCAAGTGGCACTAGATGACCAATATGCAAACAAGTTTGCCCCTCTTGATAGTATGGACCATCTATCCTAAACCCGGTCATCAACTTCTCTACACGCCTATGACCGGTGAAATGAAATACCTTAGGTTATACCTTGGCCTTACGCATTCCATTCCATCTCCTCCATTGTTGATGCAACACATGCACCAACTAATCACCAAATGATATGATCCACTTCATATCATCACGTGACCATATTGATTCATCGATCTTGACTTCACTTGCTCTTCACCATTGCTTCGGTCCATCGGCGCCAAGTCATCACTCAACTTGCCCTTCACACTTGCAACCGGTCCATCGAGCCTAAGTCTTGTCTTGATCTTCTCCACCTTGATCACATGACTTCATGTCATGTCTCATATGCAATGAGCTCCTCAATCACATGTGTGAGCTTTGCAACATCTCCAAGCCATTTCACCTCCATGGCAAAGGTTGCTTACACATGATGTACCTGTGGACTAATCACCTGTGTATCTCACATTAAACACTAATTAGTCAACCTAGGTTGTCACTCAATTACCAAAACCAAACAAGGACCTTTCATCCCCACAGGGGATCGTGAAGAGAAACTATAGTGGAATGCTCGTGACTTGTTGGAGTGCTCCTCGTGCTTGATTCTTGTAGCACCAAAGTTGTGGGTCTAACTTGTCACACTAGTGAGCGCGCGAATCGTCACCTAGGGACTCGCCACAACGTGGACTTATGTGGCCGGCGAGCAACTGAACCATGGTGATAAATCATTGTGTTCATCTCTCTTTCCCTTGGTGGTTTGCTACTACTCACACTTGTGTGTGTGTCTATATATATATATATATATAATAATATTGCTTGTGTGGTAGTTGCTAGCTAGTTGTTCTTGTTAGTAGTAACTAGTTGTTAGTTGCTCTGTTAGCTGTTGGTAGCTCTTGTGTGGTGTTTTAATATAGATTAGAAACCATTGCTAACAATTGTGTAGGCGATTGCTTGGGTGAAGCAGAGCTAGAGCTTATAGTTGCCATTAGGGTCAGTTTGTTATACTAATCAACTTTGCTTTACTCTTGTGCTTTTGTAGAAGAATTTTTTTATAGGCTATTCAAATCCTCCTTTAGTCATCTAGATCCTTTCAAGCCCGCAAAGCAGTAGCAGTGAGCTTTGGCCCGTAAAGCACCAGCACGCAGCGCAACAGTCAAGTCCTTTGCCATCTATTCTCTTCTTTGCCGTTGTCTCTCTCACCCTCCTCTCTTTCTGTCGCCAGATTGCATAGGCTCAGGTTGGCATGTTAATATTTCACTTGTCCGAATTCTTATGCAGTACTCCATCCGTCCCAACAAAAAGTGATGTTCTAGTGATTTAAAATTTGTCCCAGAAAAAATGATATTCCTGAGTTTTAGACACGTTGTTGGCCCACAAATCCGACACCAAATTACCAATTGAAGATGCGCTACTGATTGTTGCTTGCCTCGGATCTCTGCATGCTTGCATGCATCGCATGTTAATTAGGAAGTAAACCACGCGACATCCCTTCTTTTAAGGGAATCATGTGTGACATACTAAGGGTATTAAGGACATTTCTCTTCTCCACTAATCTGTCTGAAAAAATCCCAGAACATCACTTTTTCTGGGATGGAGGGAGTATGTTGAAGCAGGTGTCTTTGAACTCCGTAACTATAGAAGATACCCAAAATGAGCAACCAGTTTGGTGATGCTTGTAATGTAACAATTGATGATTCTTAGAGAAATTTTTCTGCCTAAAAAATTCCCTTTTCATCCTGAGAAGAAAAGGCCATAATAAGAAGACGAATGTTATATTTGTGCTCAATTATTGACCTCAGGTTACAATGGAAAGTATGTGTGTGTTTTTAACAGGTGGGCACAGGAGCCCCCTACCTATTTTTTTTCCTTTTCTATTAAATATGGTTATGTACGAATATACAGCAAACAGGAAGTACAAGGCTTCTAGGCCCAAAAAGGGAAAAATAGATGAAACTCTAGCTGTAACTCTCTCTCTCTCTCTCTCTCTCTCTCTCTCTCTCTCTCTCCACAACAAATGGAAAGTATGTCTGATTTGCTCTGATAAATTGTATTCAGGCATGACCTACATCATGTATCCATGCTTGCTTATCAACAAATTATATAATAAAAACTCGCTTTCCTGTGCTCCACTTCCTCCATTGAATATTCACCTTTTCAAGTGCTAGAAAATTAAAGGTAAATTTACCATGCTAACATTTATTCTTCTTTCTGTTGAGAAATTTTATAATAATTGGAATGTCCACACTAGGACTAGGAGGGAAGCAATCCAGTCACTCTTTCATCTCCTCCCTCCTCAGGCTCCGTTTCACACCTTCTAAGCAAAAATCAAGGGAGAATGAACCCAAGGAGGCATTTGGTTGATCCCCAACCCTGCAATCAACCCCCTTCCATGCCGGGGTTTCAATCCCTTCGCTATTTAGCTTCATTTGGACATAACAATGAGGGGGCTAGATTGGATTGTGCTTCTACACAACTCGGTGGCTATTGGAGTTGGGCATCTCTCCATTATAAAATCTTGCTTGCTTGGAGCATGAGTTCTTATGGAACCAATATGGCTCCAATATAAAATATGTCCAGTACTACTAGCGCATCTGTATACTCTATGTCACATTTCTTCCACGCAAAGTGCAAGCAGATCAGCCCTTTGTAAGGTTATTCATGTTTCGACTTCAAATTAAATAAACTTCAGAAGGAAAAGATCTACAGGTAACTGGCATCCCACGGGGCAGAGCAATGCTTTCAGGAGTAATATGTAATATGTAATAGGGTGTTGCCGAACCAGCGACCACACATGCAGGATTCAGAGAATCCGAATGGCCCAGGTTGCATTGTCCCGAGTCCCAAATATAGATACTAGAAATAAAGCACGGCCCAAGAGCAAAAGCGAAGTCTGCTTACATGTGCAAGTGGCTGCTCAATGTCACAGCCTCCAATGACTTGGTTTTTTCGATTACTATTAATAAGGAGCACAAATATGACGGTCTCCAACATTCACAAATGAATGAATATATCCAAACAATACAGACTCATAGTACTTACGAGACCAGATTTCCCCTTTTAAGGATAAACAAAGTTTACTTATGAGGCCTCTCCTCTGCTGCATCTCATCTAGCAACACAGTTACAATCTTCACGCGTTCAAAAGCAATAGGCAAATTCGAGATGATGAGCCAGGTTACTTTTAGCGTCGTGTTACTACTCCTAGGCAACAACTGGACCTCTGGCGCTCAGAATGAATTGGAGGGCATGCTCGCACCGTAGTAGTACGTTCTTGAGACAGACATGTCCTTTCTTAAATTGAGTTCAAAATTTTTGAATAATCAAGCCAAAATCTGGAGCAGTAAAAAATCTTTGGATGATAGCGAAGCTAAAATTTTGGCAAAATTATAACTTATAAGTATGACACAAAACGAAAAGAGAGAAAAAAACCGCAAAGATCATTGGCAGCTTATGTCAACCAGTCACCGTGGTTTTTTCTTTTGAAGGCAGACACAGGGGAGAGAGAAACGGTGTGAAAGATCATATACGAAGTAAAGCCTGGCTACGATTAAACAAAGTTTTTTCAAGTCTGTTTTTTTGATTGGGACGACGACGCAGCGTAATCTTTCAGGATGGACTCGTGGTGAAGAATGAATATGGAGCTGGAGAGCGACGAGGTAATTGATCACTTCACTGTTGTTCCTGACGACCTCCTCCTTCTTGGCATGATGAAGATCCTACATAGAGCCTGATAGTTTGAGTTTCTGGCAGAAGACTAGCTTAATTATCAGAAAAGCTACCAAGGAAGTCTGCTTTTGAGGAAAAAATATTTTTGAAAGCCGCTTGCTTTTCAAATAAATATATGCAACTTTTGCAACTTGTTTCTCAGAAAGGTTCTTTTTTATTTGACCACTGCTTTGGAACTTGTGCGAAAGCCACTATTAGAAGCCCGAACAAGCAGGGCCAAATGTAGACACTATCAATGGATCAATGCTTAATTTGGTTGTTATTCTCCTCTGGAAGTTTTCAAATGCACACCATATTTTTCTGTTCTAATAAACAAAGATTGTGTATGCAGAACTTTCTAAAGCCCTATTTGTTTTAGCTTAGGATTTTGGGTTGTACTACCTTCTTACAATTCCAAACAAACGAGCAGCTTTCTACACAGATTTTAACAAACTAGCTTGCCGGGTTAGGGTTATTGCAATCCACTCTCCAATGGCTTCTAACAGACTGTAGCATAGTACATATTTATCCCTAGTACTATTTATTAACAAGTGCCAGGGGAGTGGGGTTTGTGTTCTCTGCAATATTCTCACTTTAGAGAGATAAATGGGCTACGGTGCAAAAGTAAACACATCATATATATATATATATATATATATATATATATATATATATATATATATATATATATATATATATATATATATATATATATATATATATAGTGCTACTAGTTTTAAGATTTCGCTTGACTGCATGGAAATTGGAATATATAAGCACATCCCATAAGTCAAACAAATGCAGCAAGGAAGAAATGTGGCCAGTACATTCAGGACAAGTGGAGAATGAACTGCCAAATAATTTACTTTTCAATGGATAGGAGACCCAGAGCGCAAGCAGAGCAGAGGAAAACATTACCGGTGTCTGACGAGGATACTTCAACAGCCGTGGCAACGGAACCAGGGTGGTCGTCACGCAAGGAAAGGCTGTTGAAGGCGCTGCTGAATGCATTTGCAAGGCCGTCATGTTGCGACGGCTCGTAACAGTCCATTGCCTGTCGTTCAGCTTCAGCATTGGGAGGTGATCCAGAACTGAATGTGAAGCACGGCGGCACGAATGGCCCCTGTTGCTGAGGAGCAGCGATGAGTGGAGGCCCCAGAATATCAGAGGTTGGGGCGGCGGCCCCTGCCAAATGATTAAAATCAAGTCAATGGCATTATCAAGTTTGGAGCATGGACCGTGTAAGGCACTCGACAGTAGGAGTGTAGGACATACGAAGCTGAAGGAATAATCAAATAAACGCGCCCGGGAAGAGTTTGTTTGGCAGCGTCGGGTACCGTAAAAAGGGGTTCCCTAAGCAAGAACCGAAAAAATCACTTATACCCTGTAAAAATCGAAGCCAAGGGACAACTACCGGCAAACCCCCACCTTATCCGAGGCTCGGCTGGACCGCCCGGCCCACCTCGAACAATATCTGGGCTCACCCGAAGCGGGCTCGGCCCAAAATGAGAACGTAAGGCCTCGGACGAGGTACCGATTCTCCGATTCGCCCGAGGCTCCAAACGTAAGGCCTCGGACGAGGTGCCGATTCTCCGCCTCGCTCGAGGCCTCGCCCGTAAGACCTCGGACGAGGTGCCGATTCTCCGCCTCGCTCGAGGCCCCGCACGTAAGGCCTCGGACGAGGTGCCGATTCCCCGCCTCGCTCGAGACCCCCGCACGTAAGGCCTCGGACGAGGTGCCGATTCTCCGCCTCGCTCGAGACCCCGCACGTAACGCCTCAGACGAGGTACCGATTCTCCGCCTCGCTCGAGGCTGGCTCGGCAACTACCCCCGTCACCGCCGCCTCGACCGGGACGTCACGTCCAACTAACGCAGCCAACCACTCCCGCGACGTCAGCCGAACGACGGCTCGACACAGCGGAGTGACCGACGAGGTGGGAGTCGCATCAACGCCATGCCGTCCGGGACAGGACGGGGCAGGGGTTACTTGCTGTTGTGCTCGACAATGTGCCCACGACTGACACCTATGCAGCACTGTGATGCCTAACCCCACCTGCTCCAAGGACGGCGCGGCGTGGGGAGTCAAGTCCGGGTCCCTGTAGCATCGGAATCAATGTACAGGACCAACTGTTCCCCCCGAGCCTCGGCTATCCGCTTCGGGGTCTCAGTAGCCTCGGGATTCGCGCCCGTCGAGCCCCCACAATGGTTCAGCCTCTGCACCAACTGGGCCTCGGCTCTCTACGCTGTCGACATGCAGCGACCGGCACGTCATCCACAGTATGCGCCATGCCCTGCGTCAAGCCATCACAGGAACTCCCACGTCGCACAGGATCGGGCGTGACCGGCGCGTCGCTCCAGTGCGTCAAGGACAAAGACCGCTCCGTCGACCATGCCGCCATAGTGACAAGCTACAGGACCCGGACACGCCACCACTACTCACAAAACGCCACATAGCAATCCATGTACCCGCCCCCGTGCCTCCCTTTAACTATAAAAGGGAGTGACCGGGACCGCTTCTAGGGACGGGGAGAACACACGGACACACGCACACACAGACGGAGACATCACTCAGACAGACACACACGCGCAAGCAACGCGCAACGCTCTGTAATTCACACTCCTCCTTGCTACAAGAGATCAACATCTCAAGCAACCCACGCCGCTCCACGCAGAGACCTAGGACTAGCTCCCTCTCTCGTCCAGCTTGTAAACCCCTACTACAAGCACCTCGGTGCAAGGAATACAAAATCGCTCTCTCAGACTAGACGTAGGGCACCCATTGCCTGAACTAGTATAAACCTTGTGTCTCTTTGCATCACCATCCGGGATTATGGGCACGCAGTACACTTTCACTAGCCGGTTGAGGGCCCGCCGGTCCAAAACACCGACAGTTGGGCGCCAAGTAGGGGCCATACTGCGTGTCAGCTTCGTCATCCCAACAAGTTCCGGATAGCAGACCCCGTGCGACCACTGCGTCTCGGCATGGTGATCTAGGTTCGGGAGCCTAGAGTTCATGTCTCTAGGATGTGAGTACGATATGGTACTCTTCACACCCAGAGCCCCACCAACCGACGACGACACCACGCACCAGCAGCCCAGGCACAGGCGGCAACCGGGCCGCCGCCCTCGTCACGCTCGCCAGGCACGACGCGGGTGGGACCACCCTGACATCGCACAAGCTCAGGGCGACGCACTACGCTCCGCCGGTGCCCCATGCCTGGCTGTTGGTACAGAGTCCCTGGTTGGGGACCTGTCCAGCCTAAGCCTGGGCAAGGGAAAGACGCTGGTGGCACGCAGCGACGCCCCGTCATCAAGCTCTACCCCACCACCTCCTGAGGAGTCGCCTCCGACGGAGCGGAGCCCGGCGATGACACCATCCCCGTACCCCTTTGAGTTTGGCAATACCGCCGCCGCCTACCAACATTTTGCCCTCGACCTCATCACCACAATGTCGACCCACACCCACGCTGACTCCTCGGAGGAGGATGAGGCGTGGGTCGAAGCGGACTTCTCCAGGCTTCGTGACCCTGAAGCCATGCGCCGCTTCCTAGCCGGGAGCGACTACTGCTTCAACTACTCTGACTCCGATGACGAAGACACTTATGACCCCACTCGTGAGTGCTTCCATGTTGAGCTCAGGATGCTGAGCATGGGTGATGAGGATGAAGGGGCAGGTGCTCACTCCCCGACCCCCGAGGGGGCGGGCGACGCCGCACCTCCACGCATCGAGCCCCGGGCAACGTGGAACGAGAACCTTGCCCCCGAGGAACTTTGATGTCTAGACCTAGAGCAACTCCATGAGCTTCAGGCCAAGGTCGAACAAGACCGACTCCTTCTGCAGCAGCTCCGAGACACTCTCGAGCAAGAGCAGCGGGGTCGCGGTGATGGCGGAGCAGCCCGACGAAGGGCTCACGACGTCAACCGCCGCATTAACAACGACGAAGGGGACAATCAACCCCCTATCTTCCATCACGCTAGCCAGAACGTCGCGGCAGCGGCGATGCTACTCCGAACAATGCCCGAACCCTCTACCACGGAGGGGCGATAGGCCCGCGGTGAGCTCTGGGACCTCCTCGAGACCGCCACGGTACAGCAGGCCGAAAGTTCCGCCTCTCGACGGTGCGGAGGCGCCTCAGAACTTCCCACGGCACCGCCTCGGCAGGATAGGGAGGCCTCGGTTTGTCCCGAGCCCGCTCGGGCACCGACAGCCAACAAGGCCCCCTCGGTGCACGACCGCCTCGGCAACCGACGCGAGGCGCAAGGCGACCACGATGTGGTCAGCAGGCGACGGCGCCACAACAACGAGGGGCCCGCCCAAGGCTACCCCCGCACCTAAGGCGGTTGCTACGATAGTGAGGAGGACCATAGTCCTTCTCCTAGGCCACCTGGCCCTCGAGTCTTTCAGCAAGGCTATCCACGGCGCTCACTTTCCTAGCCCAGTTTCGACAACCGGCCAACCTCGCAAAGTACAGCAGCGAGACCAACCCCGAGCTTGTGGCTGGCTGATTACCGCCTAGCTTGTCAGCTAGGCAGCGTGCGGACGATGACCTGCTCATCATCCGTAATCCTCCCCTTGTTCTTAGTCAGACTCGGCGTGAGCCTGGCTCGAACACCTCCCTCCCTTACAGATCCACAACTGGCGTGACTAGGTAAAGGTCTTCGTCGGGAATTTACAGGGATACATACATGCACCCCGAGAACTCCTAGGGACCTCAAGAGTTGTCGCTAGAAGCCGGGCGAAGTCTCTCTGAGACTTCATCCGACTGCTTCTCTAAGCAGTGCACCGAGTTGCCTCGCAGTCGATGACTCAGGAAATTGTCCTAGGCGTTCCTCTCCGGCACCTCATGCCGAGACCTGGTCCGAGAGTTAGGCCGGAATGTGCCGACCTCGGTGGCCGCGCTCCTCGATATCGCCACCAACTTCGCTTCGGGCGAAGAGGCTGTCAGGGGCCATCTTCCCCGACAACGACGCCAAGGGGAAGCGGAGGGATGAGGCCCCTAGGGCCTCTGGCCCCCCACCTCCCCAAGAAAAAGAAAAAGGGTGCCAGGGGAAGCAGGAGGTCCTCGAGGCTGGTCTGGTCACTGACCGCAGATCGCAAGAATCCCCGAGGCCCCGCCAGAGGCCCCTGAGCTCTTCGACGACATGCTTAAGAAGCCCTGCCCTTACCATCAGGGCCCAGTGAAGCACACCCTCGAAGAGTGCACCATGCTCTGGCATTACTATGCCAAGCTCGGGCTCCCCAGCGACGATGCCAAGAGAGGGACGCCGGCGATAGGGACAACGACAAGGACTGACTGGATTCCCTTGAGGTGCACAACGCCATCATGATCTTTGGTGGGCCTTCGGCGTGCCTCACGGCGCGCTAGCGAAAGAGGGAGCACCAGGAGGTCTTCTCGGTTAAGGTGTCCACTCCCCAGTACCTCGACTGGTCTCGGTAGGCGATCACCTTTGATCAGGATGACCACCCCGATTATGTCCCAAACCCCGGGCAGTACCCACTCGTTGTCGACCCGATCATCGGCAACACCCGGCTCACCAAGGTGTTGATGGACGGAGGCAGCGGCCTCAACATCCTCTACGCCAACACCCTAGAGCTCCTAGAGCTCGACCAGTCGCAGCTCCGGGGTGATGCCGCGCCTTTCCACGGCATCATGCCGGGGAAACGCACGCGACCCCTCGGGCGCATCGACTTGCCCGTTTGCTTCGACACTCCCTCCAACTACCGCAAGGAGGTCCTCACCTTCGAGGTGGTTGGGTTCAAGGGAACCTACCACACCATCCTAGGGCGCCCGTGCTACGCCAAGTTCATGGCGGTCCCCAACTACACCTACCTCAAGCTCAAGATGCCGGGTCCCAACGACGTCATCACAGTCGAGTCCACGTACGAGCATGCATACGACTGTGATGTTGAATGCATCGAGTACGCCGAGGCTCTCGTGGAGGCCGAGACCCTCATTGTCACCTCAACCGGCTTGGTAGCGAGGCGCCTGACTCCAAGCGTCGCGCTGGGACTTTCGAGCCCACAGAGGTCATCAAGCTCGTCCCGGTCGACCCCACCTACTCCAACGACCGGGTGCTGAGGATCAGCGCCACCCTTGACAGCAAATAGGAAGCCATGCTCGTCGACTTTCTCTGCGTGAATGCAAATGTATTCGCGTGGAGTCCCTCGGACATGCGGGCATACCGAGGGAAGTCGACCGAGCATGCCTTGGACGTCCGGCGGCTCCAGACCGGTGAAGCAGCGCCTAGCACTGGTTCGACGAGGAAAAGTGCAGGGCCATCGGCGAGGAGGTGCAGAAGCTTTTGGCGGCCGAATTCATCAAGGAAGTGTCCCATCCAGAGTGGTTGGCTAATCCTGTATTAGTTAAAAAGAAGAATGGGAAGTGGAGGATGTGTGTAGACTACACTGGTTTGAATAAAGCATGTCCAAAAGTTCCGTTCCCATTACCTCGAATTGACCAAATCATCGACTTCACTGTGGGATGCGAAACCCTATCTTTCCTTGATGCGTATTCCGGTTACTATCAAATCAAGCTGACAGAGTCCGACCAGCTCACGACTTCTTTCATCACCCGATTTGGCATGTACTGCTATATGACTATGCCATTCGGCCTTAGAAACGCAGGGGCCACATACCAGCGGTGCATGACCCAGGTCTTTGGTGAGCACATCGGGTGAACCATTGAGGCCTACGTGGACGACATCGTGGTCAAGTCCAGGAAGGCCAGTGATCTCGTCGGCAACTTGGAAATAGCCTTCAAATGCCTTAGAGAGAAGGGCATCAAGCTCAACCCCGAGAAGTGTGTCTTCGGGGTCCCCCGAGGCATGCTCTTGGGATTCATAGTCTCGAAGCGTGGCATCGAGGCCAACCCAAAGAAGGTCTCAGCCGTGACCAACATGGGACCAATCCGAGACCTCAAGGGAGTGCTAGAGGGTTATGGGATGCCTCGCGGCCCTAAGCCGCTTCATCTCGCGCCTTGGTGAAAAAGGCTTGCCTCTGTACCACCTCTTGAGAAAATCTGAACGCTTTTCTTAGACCCCCGAGGCCGAAGAAGCCCTCGCCAAGCTCAAGGCACTGCTCACCAATCCTCCTATCCTGGTATCAGCCGGCCAAGGGCAAGGACCCTCTTACTCTACATTCACCGTAATGACCCAAGTGGTCAGCGCGGCCGTGGTAGTCGAGAGGTAGGAAGAAGGGCATGCTCTACCCATCCAATGACCTAGTTTACTTCATCAGCGAAGTGCTCTCCAAGACCAAGACATGCTACCCCCACATCCTAGAAACTGATCTACACCATAGTCTTGGCTCGACGCAAGCTGCGTCACTACTTTGAGTCCCACCCGGTGACCGTGGTGTCGTCTTTCCCTCTGGGAGAGATAATACAGAATCGGGAGGTCTCGGATAGGATAGCCAAGTGGGCCATCGAACTCATGGGGGAAGCCCTATCTTTTGCGCCTCGAAAAGCAATTAAATCTCAGGTCATTGCCGATTTTGTGGCTGAGTGGACTGACACCCAACTGCCACCTGCTCAAGTCCAGGCGAAGTGCTGGACCATGTACTTCGATGGTCCCTGATGAAGACCGGGGCAGGCGCGGGTCTGCTCTTCATCTCACCCCTCGGAGTGCACATGCGCTACATGATTCGGCTCCACTTCGCCGCCTCCAACAACGTAGCCGAGTACGAAGCCCTCGTCAATGGCCTATAGATTGCCATCGAACTTGGAGTACGGCGTCTCGACGTACAGGGCGATTCACAGCTCGTCGTTGATTAGGTGATGAAGGAGTCAAACTGCCATGACCCCAAAATGGAGGCATACTGCAAGTTGGTGCATCACCTAGAAGACAAGTTCGACGGTCTTGAACTCAACCACATTGCGCAAAAATTCAACGAGGCCACGGACGAACTAGCAAAGATGGCGTCGGCATGGGCCCCGATCCCCCTGAGCGTCTTCGCCAGAGACCTCCACAAGCCTTCCATCGACTACGCCTCAGCAGCGGAAGAAGGCCCATCGGTTGAGCCCATCGCAGGGCCCGAGGCCCCCTCTGTCACCGAGGCCCCCGCGGCCGAGCTCGAGGCCATGGAAGTCAACGCGGAGCCTCCCGAGGCCAACCAGGGCACGGACTGGCGAGTCCCGTTCCTTGATTGCCTCGTTCGAGGAGAGCTTCCTGCAGACAGGACCAAAGCCCGATGGCTTGCTCGACGAGCCAAAACTTACGTCCTCAGCAACGGTGAGTTGTACAGACAAAGCCCATCTGGCGTCCTCCAATGATGCATCACCACCGAGGCAGGCCAAGCCCTACTTTGGGACTTGCACGTGGGGACCTGCGGGCACCATGCGACGCCTCGGCCGCTCATCGGAAACGCCTTCCACCAAGGGTTCTACTGGCCAATGGCGGTTGCTGACGCCACCAAGCTCGTACGCTCCTACGAGGGAAGCTAGTACTATGCGCGACAGATGCACCTCCCGGCCCATGCCCTCCAAACCATCCCCATTACATGGCCATTCACCATGTGGGGGCTCGACATGGTTGGGCCTCTGTAGAAGGCCCCCGGGGGCTACACCCATTTGTTGGTAGCAATCGATAAGTTCTCCAAGTGGATCATGGCTCATCCGATCATTCGAATCAAATCTGAGCACGCGGTGTTGTTCTTCACTGATATCATCCACAGGTTTGAGGTTCCAAACACCATCATCACTGACAATGGGATGCAATTCACTGGCCACAAGTTTCTGACATTCTGCGATGACCACCACATCCGTGTGGCCTGGTTGGCCATAGGACACCCTAGGACAAACAGCCAAGTAGAACGTGCCAATGGCATGATCCTACAAGGCCTCAAGCCAAGAATATACAACCTGGCTTGAAGAAATTTGGCAAGAAATGGCTTACCTGAACTCATGTCAGTCATCTAGAGCATGAGGAACACTCTGAGCCGAGCCACTGGGGTTCACACCTGTTCTTCCTGGTCTATGGAGCCGAGGCCATCCTCCCCACTGACTTGGAGTACTGGTTCCCCGAGGCTATAGGCCTACAACGAGCAAAGAAACCGCACTGCCCGTGAAGACGCCCTCGACCAACTGGAGGAAGCCCGAGACGTTGCGCTGCTACACTCGGCCAAGTACCAGCAAGCCCTACGACGCTATCAAGCCCAGGGCATTCGAAGCCGAGACCTAAAGGTGGGTGACCTGGTGCTGAGACTGAGGCAGAGCAATAAGGGCCGCCACAAGCTGACCCCGCCAGTGGGAAGGACCGTACATCGTCGCCCAAGTGCTAAAGCCTAGGACCTACAAGCTAGCCAACGAGAAGGGCGAAATCCTCACCAACGCTTGGAACATAGAACAGCTACGTCGCTTCTACCCTTAAATTTCCAAGCATTGTATACATTGTTCCTTGAAATACAATAAAGAAGCGTTCTTTAGTTACCCTAATTTTTTGAGAAACCCCCCGAACCTATCGATGGGGATCAGCGTTACGATAACGCTACAAGGGAAACTCGGCTCTGCCTCTACAGAGGTGCCCACCACGGGGCTCGAACAAGACTCAGCTCTGCCTCTACAGAACCGAGCCTCCCTCGGGGCTAGAAGGGGGGACCAGGCACCATTTTTTAGTCGTTTTTTGAAAAAAAAATTCTACGCCAAACTCTCTCACGTACCTTGACAAATCGATTGTAAAAAACCTAAGGACCAAAAGTCTGCCTCAGGGCCGAAAGGCCAGCCGAGCCGCGAGAGGGCCTACGCCTCCGGGCTACGGCAACTCCCTCACCACCTTTTGCCCGAGGGGCAGCTTAGGCTCTGAGAAAGTTTTTTGCAAGTGATATGTTCAGAGATGAGACAGAGGGCAGAGGCTTGGAAATACAATAAAAAATGATTAAAAAGCATATACACATGAGCACTTTAAAAGGACTCGATGGCCACAAGCGTTATGATACAGTAACATAAGTCCTAATCCAGTTACATGGCCCCTTTGGCCCAGGTCAAGACTTCGGATCGCCAACGTCGGCGGATGGCATGGGGGAACCACCTCCTCTTTGAACCGCTTGGCCAGCGCCGTGCCAGGAGCCTCAGCCGCCTCCACCAGCTTCATGACCTCCTCCTCGGCCTCCTCGTCATCCTCAACCAAGACGTAGCCATCGCTGATGGCCTCGAGGTCGATCGATGCCGGCATAGTGCGAGGAGACGACGGCCAGGGCGAGCTTGACACCCATGTGCAGCACCCCCTAGAGTCGCTCGTGCACTTGGCCGCTCAACGCGATCAAGCGGCTCCCAAGGGAGCTGCCCGACTCAACCCCCTCAACCTCCAGGGCCTCGCAGGCGGTACGGGCAGCGCTCTGCAGTGCGTTGTGCTCCCCGATCTCGGCCTCGAGCACCGCCTACACTTCGACGGAGGCCTCAGCTGCTCGGGAGACCTCCTTCTCCAACCCTATGCCAGGACAAGTGGGATGGGGTTAAACACAAAAGGAAATAAGCCGAACAGGGGCGAAGGCCTATGGGACTCACCCTTGGCTTTCTCTTTCTAGCTTTGGACCTCGACTTGAGAGGCCTCAGCCATCCTAGAAGCCTCCTTCTCTAGCTCTGCATCACATCGGGGAGTTAGGGGTCGAACGCAAGAAGAACAAATAAAACAAGAGGCGCGGCTCAATAGGACTCACCCTCGGCCCTTTTCTTCCAGGCTAAGGCCTCGACCTAGGAGGCCTCAGCCACTTTGAGGGCCTCTGCTAGGGCACCCTTCATCAGCAGGTGCGCGCCCTGCTTTGCCCCTAGCTGCCCAGTGATGGCCTTGGCAGAGGCTGTCGCTTCTTTAGCCTGGGAACTAAAGGTGTCCTGCTCGCTGGCCACCCAGGTCAGCTCCCTCCTCCAGCTCCTTGATCCATGCCGCCAAAGGGATGGCCTGCTCCCAGGCCGTGGCCGCCTTGGCCTTCATATCAGCACAGCGAAGGCAGAGGTCCTCCACCTCCGTGCTCCGCGCCAATAGAAACTCATTAGCATTGGTGAGCAAGTCCTTCTGCTACCGGAGCTGGTCCTAGACGTCCCTCTCCCACTAGAGGAACAACGACTTCCTAAGGGACCGGGCCTCGAGCTCCTAGGTAGGCAGAACAGGGGTCAAGTACTATGAGAAGACTTAGACAAAGACAACACTGCACAAGAAAAGAAGGCGCGTACCTGGACAATGTTGGGTAGATCATCAGCCACGATGGACAGCGCTGTCCGTAGCGACTGCTCCGCCAGACAGCGGAATTGCTCGAAGGAGTCCCAGCGCCCCCCTCGGCCGCATCCTCAAGGGCGAACAGAGGCTCCCCCTTAGGGTCATCCCGGCTCCGCCACAAGACACATGGGTGATCCCACCCGTGGGGCTCGGGTTGTACCCGGACAAGGGCCGAGCTTCCCGCGCCAGAGGTCGAAGCTGGCTGCTCCACGGTGCTGGCCACCTCGGCATCCACCACCTCCTTCCCCTAGGAAGTATCGTCAGAGGAGATCGAATGGACCTCTACTTCCCGGGTGCTCTCCTGCGACGGCGGCGGGCCTTGGACCGGGAGGGGTACTGAAGCTTGCCCCGCCTCCGTCTCCGCTTCCTAGGTCACCGGCTCCGCCGTGCCCACACCGGCCCCCGCCACCTCGGCCTCGGTGGTCCTGGACGTCCCGACCTCTGTTGCCTCGGCCTTGGAGGTCTTAGGGGCCTCGGCCTCACCCTCAGTGGCCTTAGTAATTGAGGGCGCCTCGGCCTCATCTGACTCACGGGCCTCGGCCTCGAAGGACGTAGGCGCCTCCTCCCCCGCTCGCTTAGTGGCCGCCTCGGTAGCCTCTCCTTAGGTGTCCGGATCCTTCAGGTCAGCCCTGGCCAAGGCCGCGCCACGCTGTATGGCGGCCTGCTCCTCCACCACCCATTGGGCAGTGGAGCTGGTGCTCACCTTGAGCGCCTTACGTGGCGCCAGGGCAGGCGCTTTCGCCTGATGCTTCCGGCTGAAGGCAAAGCACTCACAAGGTCAGCATATGACTGAGGGATGAGCGGGAGATGCTGCAAACTCCACTGACAAAACACTTACCTCGAACGGGGATACAACCACTTCCGCACCGCGTCCCTTGTCTTCTACAATGGCGGTGGCGGCGGCTGTGGCACGGCCTCCGTGTTCACCGGTGCCGGCCGGCCCTCGCCGGACTTTGGTGCCCCTTGACCCACAGTGAAGGTGGTTGCGTCGCCCCCACTGCCGCCTGCTCCACCTCCGCCGTCGAGCCCATCGGGCTAACAGCGTGCTTCCCTAATGCCCGTGCCTCGGGCGCATCGGCCTCAGCCCCAGGGCGGGCGATCGCCAGCCCCGAGGCATCCTCTCCTCTTCCTCCTGGAGAAGTCAGGCCGCTCGCCGACGCCCCGGGCGCAGTCCCCCCGACGTCAGGGAGATGGTTCAGGGGACCCCGCCCTGCCTCGCTCTCGTCATCACCGCTCGAAGAATCCATCGACGGAGATGGCTCCTCCGGGAGACCATCGTGCCTCTGCTGCCGGCGATGTTTCTCTAGCTCCTCACGCTCAAGGTTCTTCCTCTTGCGCCTTGCCTCCTCGGCATCCTTCCGCTTCTTCTGTGCCTCGACATGTGCCCTGTTCACCGCCCACCGCTCTACGTCCTCGGGAACGGGCGGTGGGGAGGCTCGCACATCCCTCATCCCCTGCAGGAACAGCGAACACAAATAAGGGAACATGAAAATGCAAGGAGCAAGGAGGCCTCGAGGGCAGCAGCGGCGCGTGACTCACCAAAGAGATGTACCCCCGCGTCGGGCGCATCGGGAATGGGGACAGACCACTGCTCCTCAGCTGGCCCTCCACCGTCTCTCTCACCCGACGTAGAATCTCCTCGTCGGAGAGGGCGACGGCAGACAACCGGACGCCATCGATCGGCTCATCCGATGTCATCTTGAACAGGCGCTGCCGCCGAGCCATCAGTGGCAGCACCCTCTGGTGATGGAAGGCCGCCACGACCATAGTTGCCGTAAGGCCACGGCTACGTAGCCTCTCCAGCTCCTCTAGGAGCGGCCACAGCTTGGGCTGATCGACCGTCGGGACACCGTACCTCCACTTCTCCGACTGGCTCTCCACGACCCGCCCGATATAGGGGGGAAGTCCGCCGTCATCATTACGGAGGTAGAACCAGCTATTGTACCAGTGACAATTGGACGACGCGAGCTGGGCCAGGATGTAGAGGAGCTGCCGGTCTTGGCGCACTTGGAGAGTGCAGCCGCCAGCCCTCATCGCCTTCCGCGTGCCCGCCGTGCCCGTCGGCTTGGTGGTGAGCCCTGCCCGAAAGAGGTGGAGCCACAGCTCCTAGTGGGGGCAATGCCCAGGTACCCCTCGTAGACGGCGACGAAGATGGCCGCCTGCGCGATCGAGTTGGGGTTGAAGTTGTGGAGCTCCACGCCGTAGTAGTGCGGGAGCGCCCGCATGAACCGGTCCGCCGGCAGGTCGAGACCACGCTCGTGGAAGGCCTCGAAGCTCATGATGTAGCAAACGCGTGGCCTCGGCTCCGGCTCGCCCCCCGGAGCAATCCACTCCGGTCTGTTGGGTTCGGTAACCGGGCGGAGGAGGTCGTCGTCGATAAGCGACTGCAGCATCGTCGGAGACACGTTGGACTGACCCCAAGGGTCCGCTGGGACGACAACAGTGCCGCCGGCCATGGATGCGGTGGAGAAGGCGGCTATGGTGGTAAGGCGAGCTCTCGCTATCCCTCTCTCTCTCTCTCTCTTCCTCCTCCTTCTCCCTTCTTCTCCCCGACGCTCTCTCTTCTTAGCAACCGCTCGAGGGTAGAAAAGTCGAGCGTATGTAGGCAAGGTAAGGAGGGGAGGGGCGAGGCTCATCACGTATTTATGAGGGAAGGAGGCGAAACAGACGGGCGACGAAACCGGGGATGTTTCCCTCAGATCTGGCACAGTTAATCCTGGTCCGATTAAACCGCCCACGCATCCACCTTTTCCTTATTAACCGCGCACGCACAGTAACGTCCCATCCGCAGACATCGCGTCGCATCCGACCGCAGGGACGGCAGGCACCGTTCCGTCTCCCTGAGAAACTGCCTCAAAAGGCGCGCCCGCCGTTGTCAGCCGATGGGAGGGGAATATCCTCCACCTGATTCCTTTCATACTAAGGAACTGGGCACTGAGCCCGTTACGGTCCAAGGGTTCGAAGGCTGGGCCCCTGAGGGTCTCGATAGCCGCCCTAGGACAACAGAGTCAGGGATGACTATGGGCGAGCATGTACATGGCTGAGGCCCGAGCAAGCGATCGCTCGGGATGCCCTAAGTCATGTCCGAGACCAGCAGGGAGGTCTCTGAATGGGATCCCACCGTAGGGAGGCACCGAGCCCCCGGGGCCAAACGAACAGCCCTAGGACCCACTAGAGAAGCCCTCTGGTACTTTTGGAGTGCGTCTCTAGACCACTTGCCGACCCCTATTGAATGGGGCATGGGCCTCCACTTGGACTTACCCGATAACAGCTCACCGGAGGTGTCACTGCTCGCACCCACCGAGGGTAGCCTGGCATACTCCACCGCTCCTTCCGAACAAAAAGGATGTGTGAGGGCCACACAAAAAAGATAGGGAAACTCCTGATCGCCCTCTTGCTTTGTGCAGAGGCTTGGGGGCTCTTCCTGCATACACGCTGAGGCCTAGCAACCTGAACTCGCACTCGGGGGCTCGGCAAAACGCGAAAAAGGGCACCGAGCCAGTTATGGTCCAGGGGTTCGAAGGCTAGGCCCTCGAGGGTCTCGACAGCCTCCCCAGGACAACAGAGTCAGGGATGACTATGGGCGAGCCTGTACATGGCCGAGGCCCGAGCAAGCGATCGCTCGGGATGCCCTAAGTTGTGTCTGAGACCAGCAGGGAGGTCTCTGAATGGGATCCCACCATAGGGAGGCACCGAGCCTCGAGGCCAAACGAACAGCCCTAGGACCCACTAGAGAAGCCCTCTGGTACTTTTGAAGTGCGTCTCTAGACCACTTACGGACCTCTATCGAATGGGGCACGGGCCTCCACTTGGACTTACCCGATAATAGCTCACCGGAGGTGTCACTGCTCGCACCCACCGAGGGTAGCCTGGAATACTCCACCCCTCCTTCCGAACAAAAAGGATCCGTGAGGGCCGCACAAAAAAGACAGGGAAACTCCTAATCGCCCTCTTGCTCTGCGTAGAGGCTCGGGGCTCTTCCTGCATACACGCCGAGGCCCAGCAACCCGAACTCACACTTAGGGCCTCGGCAAAATGCAAAAAAAGGGCACTAAGCCCGTTACGGTCCAGGGGTTCGAAGGCTGGGCCCCCGAGGGTCTCGACAGCCGCCCCAGGACAATAGAGTTAGGGATGACCATGGGCGAGCCCATACATGGCCGAGACCCGAGCAAGCGATTGCTTGGGATGCCCTAAGTCGTGTCCGAGACCAGCAGGGAGGTCTCTGAATGGGATCCCACCGTAGGGAGGCACCGAGCCCCCGGGGCCAAATGAACGACCCTGGGACCCACTAGAGAAGCCCTCTAGTACTTTTGGAGTGCGTCTCTAGACCACTTGCCGACCCCTATCGAATGGGGCACGGGCCTCCACTTGGGCTTACCCGATAACAGCTCACCGGAGGTGTCACTGCTCGCGCCCACCGAGGGTAGCCTAGCATACTCCACCCCTTCTTCTGAACAAAAAGGATGTGTGAGGACTGCTCAAAAAAGACAGGGAAAATCCTGATCGCCCTCTTGCTCCGCGCAGAGGCTCGGGGCCCTTCCTGCAACCAAGCCGAGACCCAGCGACCCGAACTCGCACTCGTGGGCTCGGCAAACGCGATAAAACCCCTCGATCAACATGAGAAAAGCCCCTGGAGGAATAAATCCACTCCTCCAGGGCCTCGGGGGCTACACCCGGCGGGTGCGCTCGCGCGCACCCACCGAGGCCTCAAGTACGAAATGCCATCCCGCCAGGAGCTGCCGTGAGCCAAGTCTCGTCAAAACCTCAGGGAGAGCGCTCACACTCTCCCCAAGGCTCGGGGGCTACTGTCGGGTACCATAAAAAGGGATCCCCTAAACAAGAACCAAAAAAATCACTAAGACCCTGTAAAAATCGAAGCCAAGGGACAACTACCGACAAACCCCCACCTTATCTGAGGCTCGGCTGGACCATCCGGACCACCTCAAACACTATCCGGGCTCACCCGAAGCGGGCTCAGCCCAAAATGAGACCGTAAGGCCTCAGATGAGGTACCGATTCTCCGATTCACCCAAGGCTCCAAACGTAAGGCCTCGGACGAGGTACCGATTCTCCGCCTCGCTCGAGGCCTCGGACGAGGTGCCGATTCTCCGCCTCGCTCAAGGCCCCGCACGTAAGGCCTCGGACGAAGTGCCGATTCTCCGCCTCGCTCGAGGCCTCGCCCGTAAGGCCTCGGACGAGGTGCCGATTCTCCGCCTTGCTCGAGGTCCCACACGTAAAGCCTCAAACGAGGTGCCGATTCCCCGCCTCGCTCGAGACCCTGCACGTAAGGCCTCGGACGAGGTGCCGATTCTCCGCCTCGCTCGAGACCCCACACGTAAGGCCTCGGACGAGGTACCGATTCTCCGCCTCGCTCGAGGCCGGCTCGGCAGCCACCCCGTCACCGCCACCTTGACCGGGATGTCACGTCCAACTAACGCGGCCAACCACTCCCACGACGTCAGCCGAACGACGGCTCGACACAGCGGAGTGACCGACGAGGTGGGAGTCGCATCAACGCCATGCCATCCGGGATAGGACGGGGCAGGGGTTACCGGCCGCTATGCTCGGCACTGTGCCCACGACTGACACCTATGCGGCACTGTGCTGCCCAACCCCACCTGCTCCAAGGACGGTGCGGCGTGGGGAGTCAAGTCCGGGTCCCTGTAGCCTCGGAATCAGTGTACAGGACCAATTGTTCCCCCCGAGCCTCGGCTATCCGCTTCGGGGTCTCGGTAGCCTCAGGATTCGCGTCCGCCGAGCCCCCCACAATGGTTCAGCCTCTGCACCAACTGGGCCTCAGCTCTCTACGTTGTCGACATGCAACGACTGGCACGTCATCCACAGTATGCGCCATGCCCCGCGTCAAGCCATCACAGGAGCTCCCACGTCGCACAGGATCGGACGTGACCGGCGCGTCGCTCTAGTGCGTCAAGGACAAGGACCGCTCCATCGACCATGCCGCCACAGTGACAAGCTACAGGGCCCGGACACGCCACCACTACTCACAAAACGCCACATAGCAATCCATGTACCGCCCCTGTGCCTCCCTTCAACTATAAAAGGGAGTGACCGGGGCCACTTCTAGGGACGGGGAGAACACACGGACACATGCACACACAGACGGAGACATCACTCAGACAGACACACACGCGCAAGCAACGCGCAACGCTCTGTAATTCACACTCCTCGCTGCAAGAGATCAACATCTCAAGCAACCCACGCCGCTCCACACAGAGACCTGGGACTAGCTCCCTCTCTCGTCTAGCTTGTAAACCCCTACTACAAGCACCTCGGTGCAAGGAATACAAGATCGCTCTCTCAGGCTAGACGTAGGCCACCCATTGCCTGAACCAGTATAAACCTTGTGTCTCTTTGCATCACCATCCGGGATTAGGGGCACGCAGTACACTTTCACTGGCCGGTTGAGGGTCCGCCGGTCCAAAACACCGACAGGTAGGCATAAATAAATGCATATAAAACCATACCTAAAGTTCCCTTGACGCGATCAGGAATAAGTGGTGCACCCTGAACCAATTCTCGGATGGTGGCGCTCTGGCGAGCTTCCGATCGGCGCCGCCGTGGCTGGCCATGTCGACTGCAAAGTTCAGGGGAGGTGCCGTGATGGTGGATGGTGAAGGAGAGGTCCGCGGGTAGAGTCAGTGCTGCAGTCCGTGACTGGCCGGAGTTATCGTCCGTGATGGAGGAGCCCACCTTGTCATCACCACCTGCAAATTTGCATAAACACACGGCGATTTTAGTATAGGAGCAACAAGCAAGCTAGCAAGTTCTTGTTTCTGTGACTGTGAGAATGAAGAATCCATACCTGAAGCGCAGATGGCAACATCGTCTGCTACCTCCTGAACAACTTCTTGTTCCGACAAGTCAGCTGTGGAAGGAGGCTTTGGCTGTGTTGTGTTAACTGTAGACTGGCTGCGTCTTCGCGGCCTTAGGCGTTCTCGGTGGCTCCTCTCGCCTTCGGTTGAAAGGAAATCACGCTTTACGAATCGTGGAAGCTTCGAGTGGTTGTCAAGTGCTTTCTTAATGGCAGTTTGTAAAACGCTTCTGAAAAGTAGATAAATATTTTTTTTTATATTTCCGTTGCAATGTAAAAGCTTATTATCTTCTAATTAAATTTGAACCAACGGGAGAATTGAATTTGAAGAGTAGTCATTTTTAGTCAGTAAATTATAATATTGTTTTTTTTCTGACCAATGTTGATAATAGCAATATTATAATGTTTATTCATAAGTTTTCCATGCATTAATTCTATTTCTGCCCAATGGTGATATAGAATTAGTGTATAAGAATGTTGTATGTTTTAATTTTGACCAATGTTAAATTAAGGCATGCAATTATTATGTCATATTTTTCTCACTATCTCTGACAGTGTTTTTCAGAACTCAACCTAATGGCTTTTATCTCGCACATACCGCCTCTTGAAGGGGCAACTACAGGGTATGGCGAGAGAAGTATGAACTAGCAATTGCGCTGTCTGAAAATGACCTAGCGCTTACCTTCCCGTGTCCGACTGAGCCAGTGGACCCGGTGAGGGAAGATAATGAGACTGATGCTGATTTCACTGCTCGGCAGCGAGATCATGCCGAAGTGCGGATGAAGTATGATCTCGAACGCAAGAAATGGGATATTTTAAACTACAAGTGCTTGATGGTGGCTAAGTCCATAATTTCAGATGCAATAAGAGGGTCTATCCCAGATTGTGATACCGCCACAGAGTATCTTAAGAAGGTGGAGAGTCAGTTCACTGGCTCTTCAAAGGCTTATGCCAGTACTTTGATCAAGAAATTGTTCAATGAGAAGTATAATAGTGGCGGTATCAGAGAGCACATACTGAAGATGAGCAACACGGCTTCGAAGCTGAAGCCAATGGATTTGGGGCTCAAGGATGAGTTCCTAATTCATTTGGTTTTTGCTTCATTGCCAAAGGAATATGAAACTTTTGTTGTTAATTACAATATGCAGCCCGATAAGTGGGATATAGAGAAGCTCATCGTAATGTGTGTTCAAGAAGAGGAGATGCTGAAATCCTTACAGGGTGACTCTGCTAATCTTGTCAAAGACAACAAGAAGAAGAACTTCAATAAGAATGCCAAACCTCAAGGGAAAGCCCCTCAGAATGACCACCATCCGAAGAACAACAATGCTCAAGTTGAGAAGGATCAGTGTAAATGGTGCAAGAAGCATGGACACTACCAGAGGGACTATCCAGACTTTCTGAAGAGGGGTGAGGATTTCATTATATTCATAGATGAATTCTTGTATTTAAATTATGCAAAATCTACTTGGTGGATTGATTCAGGTGCAACTGTTCATGTTGCAAATTCATTTTAGGGATTCTGTACGAGGAGGACCCTGCAAAGAGGAGAAAGAAGAATTAAAGTAGCAAATGAAGTTGAAGCTGAAGTTGAAGCCATCGAAGATCTCTCTCTAGAATTAGTTGATGGTTTTGTACTTAAGCTTTCAGATGTTCTATATGTACCCTCTTTGCGAAGAAACTTAATAAATGTTTCACGTTTAGATGACGATGAATATAATTGCCACTTTGGAAATGGCAAATGTCGGATTATGATTAATAATAAGTGTGTTGGTCTTGCCTTCCGACAAGACAAGCTTTATTTATTATCACTTTCTGAGAATGTGAATGATGTGAGCACTGAGCATGAGAATGTCTCCTCGTCTACGAATGCTAATAATAAGCGAAAGGGAGTTCATGATACATCATCGAAATTATGGCACTGTCGTTTAGGCTATATTTCGAGGGGAGAATAGAGCGATTGATTAAGAAATCACTTCTTCCGCCTTTAGAATTTTTAGATTTAGAACAATGCATAGATTGCATAAAAGGAAAGTATGTTAAGAAAATAAAGAAAGATGCCAAATAAAGCGCATGAATTTTAGAAATAGTTCACACAGATATCTATGGTCCTTTTCCTGTGAAGAGTGTGGATGGTTATGATTCATTTATAACATTCATAGATGATTATTCTCGTTTTGGTTATATTTATTCAATTAAAGAAAGATCAGAAACATTAGATAAATTTAAGATATTTAAGGCTAAAGTAGAAAATCAGCACAACTTAAAGATTAAGGTAGTAAGGTCCGTCCATGGAGGAGAGTACTACGGTCGACACACCCTATATGGCCAAGTTCCTGGACCCTTTGCCTTACAGGAAAATGGCATAGTAGCCTAGTATTCTACACCAGGCGAGCTTCAGCAGAATGGAGTAGCTGAAAGACGCAACCGTACCTTAATGGATATGGTGAGAAGCATGATAAGTTACTCTACCCTACCGATAAGTTTATGGATGGAGGCGTTAAAAACCGCCATTCATATACTTAATCGAGTGTCAAGCAAGTCGATGCCCAAAACACCGTATGAGTTGTGGACAGAAAAGGAACCCTCACTTAACTATTTACGTGTGTGGGGTTGTCCAGCTGAGGTAAAAGTTTTTAACCCAAACATAGGGAAGCTAGACTCCAAGACAGTCAGTTGCCATTTCATTGGCTATCCAGAAAAGTCAAAAGGTTATCGCTTCTATTGTCCTGACAAATAAACGAGGGACAAATAAACGAAGTTTGTAGAAACAAGACATGTTGTTTTTTTGGAGGATGATATGATCTGGGGGAGCATGGCAACGCGATAAATTAGTTTTGAAGAGAAACGGGTATACGTGCCCACTCCTATGGTTCAGGAGCCATTCTTCATGCTACCTGTTGTTGTTGTACCAACAGTGCAAGACACTGTAGTAACAGCACCTGTTGTTAGTTCTCCTGTGGCAACAATGAATGAACATGATGAACCTATCCTTCAGGATCCCCAAGAACCCATTGTCACACATGAGGGAGAGCAACAATAGCCTCATATAGAACAAGCGTCATCTAACGAGGCCCCTAGAAGGTCTCAAAAGAGTCAGGAGATCAGTCATTCCTAATGACTACGAAGTTTATGAATGTGAGAAATTTTAAATGGAGGGTGATCCCACCTCATTGAAGAAGCCATGAGAAGCGCTCACTCATCCAAGTGGCTTGAAGCCATGGAAGATGAAATGAAATCAATGAAAATCAACGGTGTTTGGGACTTAGAAATAATTCCTAAAGGAGCCAAGACAGTAGGTTATAAATGGGTCTACAAAACCAAACATGACTCCAAAGGGAATATAGAAAGATTCAAAGTGCGACTTATGGCGAAAGGCTTCACGCAAAGAGAAGGTATAGATTATAATGAGACATTTTCTCCAGTCTCATGTAAGGATTCTTTTAGAATCATAATGGCGCTTGTAGCACATTACGATTTAGAATTACATCATATGGATGTAAAGACGGCGTTCCTAAACGGGGATCTGGAAAAAAATGTTTACATGGCACAACCGAAAGGTTTTGTTGTGGAAGGAAAAGAATGTATGCGATGCCGCCTGAAGAAATCCATTTACGGATTAAAATAAGCTTCAAGACAGTGGTATTTGAAGTTTGATAGTACAATAAGAAAGTTTGGGTTTCAAGAAAATGTAGAGGACAATTGCTTTTATGCAAAGTTCAAGAATGGAAAATACATTTTCCTAGTCTTGTATGTGGATGACATCTTGCTCGCTAGCAGTGATGTTAATCTACTACTAGAAACAAAGAAGTTCTTGTCCTCGAAGTTTGATATGAAGGATCTCGGTGAAGCTTCATTTGTTCTAGGAATAGAGATTCACCGAGATAGAGAAAAGAGAGTTTTAGGATTATCACAAAAGACATACTTAGAAAAAATTCTAAAGAAATACAGTATGTAAAATTATAAGTCTTCACCTGCTCCCATTGTAAAGGGCGACAGATATGGGGAATTTCAATGTTCCAGGAACCAATATGAGATCGATCAAATGAAAGCGGTTCCATATAATTCAGCTGTCGAAAGTTTACAGTATGCTCAAGTGTGTACTCGCCCTGACTTAGCATTTGTTACCGGGTTACTTGGCAGATATTAGAGTAATCCAAGAATAGAACATTGAAAATTAGTAAAGAAAGTTTTGTGTTACCTCCAAAGTACAAAGGGTCTCATGCTAACGTACAGAAGATCTGATTCCCTGCACATAGAGGGGTATACAGATTCTAATTATGCGGGAGATGACAGAAAATCCACGTCAGGATATATATTTACTCTCGCAGGAGGAGTTATATCGTGGAAAAGCTCAAAGCAAATTGTCACTACATCGTCCACAATGTATGCCGAGTTTGTAGCATGTTATGAGGCCACGGGGCAGGTGAATTGGCTGAAGAAATTCATGTCCGGGTTGAAAGTGGTAGACGACATACATAAACCACTCAAGTTATACTACGATAATAATCCAACAGTATGTTATGCTCACAACAATAAGTCAAGTGGTGCTGCCAAACGCATTGACATAAAGTATTATGTTGTGAAAGACAAAGTCTGGGATCATATAATTAGTCTTGAGCATATAAGAACAGAAAAGATGCTCGTAGATCTGCTTACAAAAGGCTTACCACCTAGCGTGTTCAGAGAACACTTAGCCAGCATGGTTTTAAGGGAAAGCATATGATTTCTGGACAATAAGGGTCTAGTTGAGAATCTGTTTCAAAACAAAGAGGTGCATTGTAGCTGTTTAATCTAATGGCAACTGACCGTGACGATGAGGCACGCTCTATGCATTGATCTGTGATGGAATGGGAACAAGATAAAGTAAGTAAGTTGAGTTTAAGTCATAAGGTGAGGTCAAGGGGAAGAATGTTAGATGATATCCACCAATTGGCCGGTCAATTGGGCCCTTGGATCCGCGCCCTGATCGGAGGTGCCCAACCGTTCCATGGTTGGTGGACCCCCGTCGCACAGCGCCATAAAAAGGGAGGTGGGGGCTAGGGCACAACACATGAGGTTCACCTGAGCCACCAGACGCCCCACCTACGGTCCCTAAACCCTAACCGATCTAAGTGGGGGTGCTGCCAGCGACGGGAAGACCGCCATCGGACACCGCCGCCTCTACACCGCCGTCACAGCGATAGCGCCCTCACCGTCGGTCTTCACCACGCCACCGTCAAGCAAACCCCATGGCCAGTTCGTCTTCCACGAAGGCGGCTGATGGTTTGCACCTCCTCAACCCCTATCTCTCTCTCACTCTATCTGTTAATCTCGTACTAGTACATGTTCTAGGGTTTACACTTCATCAAATGTCAGTAGGTATGCTAGATCTATGGCTAGTGATCCTGTAACGATTCTATCAAATGGATGTGGGTCAAGGACAGTGTCCCACACATCATCCTCTTCTCTTCCCTTCTTTACCAGCTTCTCTTGTCTCCTACTAGCTTGCTCTGCTCACCACCGCCGGAGATCCACCACGCCCCAGAGCTCCACCCGCCGGAGCTTCACTGCACCCCGAACCTCCGCCGGCCAAAGCTCCGCCTGCCGGTGCTCCACCATGCCCACAAGCTCGGCCCCCTAATCACCGCCCTGACACCACACCCCACAGCTTTGCCCCCGAGCTTTGAGCCCAACACCGTGCCCCAGAGCTCCTCGCCCCGATGCCGCCCAAGCACCGCCCAGTCCATTGCCGAGCGTAGCCGCTCCGCCCCCGACGCCCGACCCCGATGTCGCACCCCCGAAGCACCACTGCCGACACTACGCCGCCCTCAAGCATGCCTGTTCCGCCCCCGACATGTGCCTCCGAGCTCCGGGCTCGATGTCAAACACATGCCAAGTGGATACATCGAAACTAGGATTTGTAAAACTAAAGCTCCAACGCTTAGAAATTAAAACCTACATAAAATTTATCTAGATACGCTCTAAGATATTCTAGTGTATCTATTCTTACAAGGAGGTGGCAAAGTTTTGCAACCTATGTTCCTATTTGACAATAGTTTCTTGTATTATAGATTTGTAATGACAACTCACTAAAGAACCTTTAGAACGTACTTAGGCAAAACAAAACTATAGCATATATGCACTGCTACTTGTGGATCAAAACTTTGGTACATTTGGCCCCACAATTAGTCGTGCGGAAACTGTACTATTATATTTATATTACAGGAAACTGGTAACTTGTTTTCCAATTTTTAGCAATATATTGGGAGAGAAATACTTAGTCGAACTAACTTATTATAAGTGAAAAGTCAAGTTGCGCCTTATAAATGCTCTTAGTTATAATCTAAGGGATTTTCTCCTTATCAAGTGACTAATACTTTGTATGTGTACTATGCACATTTTCAAGCCTATCAGACAAAGAAAAAGCATTTATGATAATTTAACTATCTCTCTAACCATCCGCTTCCTTCAACGGCATGAGAGCAGCCAATTTCTTGCAGAAAAAAAAGAATGATGCCCAAAGCTTTACTAGAAGGAAATTAAAATAGGTTTCTTAACCGAATGGATGTGGCATGCTGAAAGTATACACCCGTGTGTACCTTTTTGTCCGAAGGAATTCATTGATTTCCATGATCAGCTGCTGTATGCTCCCTGCTTCTGTCATATGATAAGGTCGACCTGTCACCTCGCTGAGAATGGTTCTCAAAATCTTAACCATATCAGAAGTCCGTGACACCGACAAGAAAGCACGGCACTGGAACTGATTCTTCAACTCTTCATACACTCTGTTTGCAAGGGTTGTCTTTCCAATTCCTCCAATTCCCACAATAGAGACTATCTTCGGTTGCTGTGATGAAATACCACCATCATCCTTCGTGAGAAATGAAATTAACTCTTGTTTTGCTTTATCGATACCCACAAGCCTTGAAGCATGCTCAAATATGGCAAGAGCTCTCGGATCTACGGTCACTTTGCTTGTGTTCATGACAGTCTCACGCATCTTGTATCTCGCATTTCTTTCACTCACCTCCACTTGGACTTTCAGGTCTTGAATCGCCTTGGCGATTTGACGGCGGGCCTTGGTCTTGGCCAGTAGGTTCTTGCATTTGCCGATGAAGCCATCTGGTTTGGTTGACTCCTCATGGATACGGATTCTGAACTCGTCGAGGCTGTCCTCGATGTCATAGGAGAGCTCTCGCACCTCCTTCATCCACGCCCTGTCTTGCACATCAGGATCCTCCCCTTCCGACTTCTTCAGAAGGAACGCGTGCATAGCTTCCAGTTCCCGAATGAGGAACTTGACCTCACCGCGCACGCCTTTGAAACGCTTGTACTCATCGCTGAGCAAAGCAGCAAGCTTGTCCAGGACGGGGCCCAAGGCCCCGTCGCTGCGCTCACCAGGAAATCCAGCATGGCCGCTAGTAGTAGAACAAGCTCTAAGCTTTTGTTCGGTTCAGTTGGCGTGGTTGCGTGGATACTGGATAGGATGCAGGGAGTAGCTCTGGTTCCGGTCAAGCGTGGGGCCCTCATTTCTCCATACGCCACTCATCCATTCCACCTACAGTTCACTAGTCATTTGCGCGCGCCCTTGGCGCGAGTGATGATGGAAGATGTTTTTTATAAAAAAAAAAAACAGATGGTGAACAATAAAACAGCGAGCACATATTACATGAAACATGAGGGTTGTCCAGACAGCACGTAAATGTTCTAGGAGGTAAGGCCACGGCAGGACCACAGGTGTCTTACATAATTATACATAAAAGTGCTAGGAGCAGACTGCCAACGAGGCATACACCCCATTCGCTTGTTGGTTTCATCCAGGCTTATTCATCCAGCCAACAGTATTTTTCTCTCACAACAAATCAGCACCAGCCAGCTCAAACCAGTCTAGAAACCAACCAGCGAAGGCAGGTAAGGCAAAGCAGCGCATGCTTAGATAGAAGACCGAAGAAAGAGGTGCCAGCTTCTGAGGTTTCACCCATCTTTGGCAGCTTCAATAAAGGTGCCAGCTCCGATCCGACTCAAAGCCACGAGCGGGTGAATAATCTGAGAAGTGTGTGTATAGATGTTAGTGTGTATCATGCTATTGCAAGCGTGTTGGTAGAAAGGCAGAGGTGTAGCTGCTGGTATACCTCAGGGTAGGTAGAAAGTCTCCTACGAGGAAACGCTATAGGAGGAAGAGCTGCTGTCGGATGCATATCCGAGGTACCCTGCACGTTGAAGCCTTGCATTGGCTGCAAGCCATATAGAAGCATGATCACTAAACTATCAAGACGGCAAACTCTTAGTTTGTTATGAATGTTACCTCTATGCTGCCAAGCATAGGCCTCTTGAAGCACTTCCCTGTCGTAGCCCAGCTTCGCGACTAATTTAAATAGTGGAGGAAACAGCGATGAAAATAAGGCAACAGAAAAGGCAGTAATGAAATGTTCTGTTAGTGCAATCAAAGGTGGAACAC
This sequence comes from Miscanthus floridulus, assembly GCF_019320115.1. Taxonomy (NCBI): domain Eukaryota; kingdom Viridiplantae; phylum Streptophyta; class Magnoliopsida; order Poales; family Poaceae; genus Miscanthus; species Miscanthus floridulus. The sequence continues at coordinate 31,356,136 of NC_089595.1, forward strand.
ACGATTATCACCTGTGTCAAAGGATGCATCAGAAGCAGCTGAGCCGAAATTAGCTGGATTGGCATGGACCTCGTTCTCTACAAATTCTGGTGCCTCAGAATGGTTGTAGGCCGACATTGTGACAGGAAACACCACGTTGGTCACCTCGTGCGGGCCTGGATACTGTAAACCGGCCTCACCAGATTTTGGGATAGAGTCTTTGTTGAGTGCGTATGCATCGACACGGCATACTGTAATCAGATAGTGAGAAGATACAGAATCTTTGCAAACTATAACCAACTACCCAAAACAGCATGACCAACAAAACCACATCTCTGCATATTGAGGTTGCAAAATGAAGGCAAAAACTTTCTAGGCCACCACCAAAAAAGTCAATCTATGTTGTGTAAATAAGTAGAACTAAGCACGGGCGACAGCCGGGGCCGCCGAAAATATCTCACGGTAAACAATGTTCTGTGTCTCATCTGTGCATTCACCGTCTTTGTCCTCTATGACCATGACCATGTTTTGAAGTAACTCGGGAAACAGCAACATATAGCTGGCCATGGCTGAAAACTGGATTTTTTAGGTAGATGCCAACATTGGACAGGGTCTGTCCTTGACTCTTATTAATTGTCGTGGCATAGCAGACCTTGATCTGAAACTGACATCGCTCTAGGGCAAAGGGTAATCTTGTGTTCTTAAGCGTTAGGCAGATCCTTGGTATATGCACAATATCCCCAGTATGTGTTCCAGTTATTATTCGTGCCTCTATCAACATGTCACCAAGATTTGTGACAATGAGCCTAGTGCCATTACACAACGTACCCACCAGATTGGTCAAGATTTCTAAGCATCATTATGGGGAGACCTTTTTTAAGTATGAGCCTATGATGGGGAAAATTGTTGCCATTCAAAGAATTCAAGAACTCAATGGGATATAACAAATCATAAGACTCATGGGTCCCCAGGGATTTAGCTATTCTATCAGAGCTTAAGTATTCCCTCTCTTTACTAGGTATCAAGGACACAATATGCGAGTTTATATTTTCTGCAGCTTCATTGGTCGGAGTCAAAATAGCACGGTTCTGGAGATAGTGCTGGTCAGAGTATCTTGTAGATAGGTCTGGGTACACAGCCTCAACGATGGAGGCAATCTTGTCTCCCTGTGGCATAAGCAACAGGTCACGAGGTATCCTAACACACGATGCCTCTGTCTCGCTGTCGTTTCTAATGGCTTCTACACTGCCCTCACCAATATCTAGCACCCACTTACTGAATTCAGCAATCTCTTTTTGTGCCTCTACGCTCAAGTCTGGACAGCGAAGCCTCATATTTATAGTTAGAGACAAGACCTTAACATGTTTCCACAGTGGAGAATTAACGATGGCAGCATGTACAACCTCTGCTCTTCCACCACCCTCAACAATAGGGAGTATTTGCCTCAAATCACCGCCAAGCACAACAACCTTGCCACCAAAAACCAATTTTTCAGCACCCTCTGCCCCACGCGATAAAAGGTCTCTAAAGGTTCTATCTAAAGCTTCAAACGCATGGCGATGCGTCATTAAAGCCTCATCCCAAATGACCAGTGATGCCGATTCGATAAGCTCACAAAGCATAGAACCACGCTTGATGTCACAACTGAACAGTCATCTAAGTCACATGGTACCTTAAAGCGTGAATGGGCAGTACGACCACCTGGTAACAGCAAAGCTGCCACACCAGATGAAGCAACAACAAGAACAATTTTCTGGTGTGCACGCAGCCAAGCAACTACAGCCCCCCAAAGAAAAGTCTTACCGGTACCCCAGTAACCAGACACAAAGAAGATGCCTGGCCTATCATTCAAAACAGTTTCTGTGATCGATCTAAAGGCACTAAGCTGCTGTTCATTTAGCTTGCTTACTAAATCCTCGACCTCACCCATCAATTGATCTGTACCATACGGCAGTTCTTCCTGTATGAGTCTATTACCAGAAGCAGATTCTAAGTTTACAGTCATCTGAGGTAAATTACGGTCCCTCATTCTTGCCCCATTTCTCGAAAAAAGATCCGAAAGCTCCTCAAGCAAGTAGTTTTTAAGGTCTGCATCAGAAATCTGGTACTGAGTGTTACCTACAAGCTCTCTAAAGCGGTACTGTATGTCATCAGCTAGAAGTCACCAAACCTTTTCAAAAAAAGCATACTCATCATTGACCTCGCAGAAAAGTAACATAGTGACAAACAATTTCCTAAGTAGCGAAGATGTTGCCCAGGCAGCCGCTTCGTCGAAGGCATCATACCATTCCTTATCATCGCCAAGAAGGCCACGAGCGCCACAGGCCAACTTGAACGTAGGATAAAGGACACCGTTGTATCTCCTAACGTCTTCATAGCTCTGCGCGCCTCTAACTACAAGCAGCAGCATCCTAAGGAAATACCTTTCACCAACAGACGGGTGAACATAATAAAGACGACCTATCTTGACAGTGGGCCACCGCCTACAGTCCCAGGATTTAGATGAGGAATCCCGCTTCCACTTGGAAGGGAACTCACAGTAGGTAAGCTGCCTGCCTGCATCGCTATTTTGGTTGGCCACAAACCATTCAGTTAGCATTGTTTTGCGCAAGAATTCCTCAGAGGCAATATCTGCTACATCCGCATCTGGGTCATATACTATGCAGTTGTCATCTGGAAGGTGCACCGGCAACCGCTCGACAGATGGAGTGTCTGTGGATGTCAAAACCAAAAATCCGCCAACATGCATCTTGTTCACATATATATCTACAGTCCAAATATTCTTTGACCTCATCAACTGGCCTAGGCTGACCATCACAGTTGGCCGCCTCCCCGCCTCTCACTCTCTGTATATAAACCTTGCCACGATCAGCGCCTTTGGTGACACATTTGAATAGGTATTTAATAAAAAAATCCTTTGTTGCACCACTCTACATTGATATGAGCTTGATATTTTTTAAGCAAAAACATGTTATAAGGCACAACCCAGGCATTGTCTAGTTTTGTGTTACCTTTTTCAATGTATCTTTTATTATTGGACCTTTTATACACAGCAAAACTATTCTCTTCAACGCTTGTCTCATTCTGATATGGTTTTGGAAATCTCTTTGAACACTTACCATTCTTCATGCATGGACAGGTCTCATGGCCTGGACCACACAGGCCATGGATCATATGTTTAGCAACTAAAGCATACACAAGAGGGTCTCTTCGTGGGTCGGGAATCTCAGCACTTATGAACTCATCGATGATTGCGGGCGATGGGTGTGAGGTGTCCCGAACAAGCCACACGATAATATGGGCATGGGGAAGTCCACGCTTTTGGGACTCAACAGTATGCAGCACTGGGCAAGCAAAAAAAACAAGCATCAAACACCTACAAATCCACTACATCGTATCCCAACAGAGCCTAAATTTCCAGGTAGCAGTAACACATACCAGCAGCGCTTACGGGACCAAAAACGGAGCCATTTCGTATGTCACCGAGAAGCTCTTCAAGCTTCATATTGTACACCCTAACCACTATATCTGCTCTATCTGTTGGTTTCTGACCAGGTTCAGACGATAACGCCCCCGCGTTCTTGCCACGTGCAGTAACACCGTTGTAAACCACACCAACCTGATAACCACGCTCACCATAGGGGAACAGAAGCGGGTATTGCAGGGACATAAACGCAGGATGCAAAGAAGAAATATGCTGCAAATGGCCGGATTTTGCCTGTATAACTATATCACGTTGAAAGGTGTCTAGGGAGAAATCACCAACAACAAGCATGGCCAGCTGTTCGGTAGTGGGCAGGTTGTACTGAACAGGGTCCCCCTCCCTCGCCCCTATGATCCTGACTACGAACTCTTCATCGCCATTTTCTTCTAGCCTATCTCTTGCCAATCTAAACTGCTTAGCCAATGGGTTGTGTGCGTCCAACATTTCGAGCAGGTCCCCTATAACCGCAGGCTCCAGAGGCTCAGAGGGGCGTTCATCCGGGTGCAGTGCGCGTATCCTATTCCTGACCTCGTTAGCAGTATCATATATATAGAGCTGGATAAACTTCGGACGCTGGCCACTATCTGGAAGAAGCGATCCTATACGATGGTGAACCTGGCCAGATATCTTGAAGGCAGGGAGACCACGTCCATCATTCATCGACCTATCTATGTTCGCACCCATCGATGTAAATGCAAATAGGCAGTTGTATGGTCGTATGTTTTTTAAGAATTTTCTACACCGAGAGTCACCATCGAATCTGGCAAGAGATGCAATTGGTTCGGGCCGCTGTTTATAAGGGGGCAGGACAACCTTCCCACCCTTACAGCACCTATTATAAATAATCTGGCCACCTCTCACGCTGGACTCTGATTTTACGCATTCATGCAACCAAAACATAGCATGGCAATATCTACATTCATAATCCGGTGTCCCATAGTCAGAACGGCCAGAATACGTTGCTACCCACCCCAAGCAGTCGAACCAGGCACATATAAAACAAAACCAACAAAGAGCAAGCACACAATTAGCAAACAGCACCATACAATACATGGCTGACTCTATCACAAAATGAACAAACCTTTTAGCGCATCGATATAATCCTGCGTGAAGCGACCACAGCCCTGAGCAGCATTAGAACAACCCACCAACCCTAACACAACACACTCGACAATACAACGAGAAATATCAATGCGGACCGCACAGGAAATAGAACAGCCAGAAGGAACACTATTTTTTTCTGGTCTAGGTACTTTTTCCTCTTACAACGTGCCTCCGCAGGCGAGAGGATGGCTGGCAAATAGCAGGCACCTTCGGCTGTTCCAAATAAGCAGTTAACCTACAGCCCGAGACAGCGAACTGCATAGACAAGACACGCTAGACACTACATACCCTTCCTTTTACGGGATCGGGAGGCACCGACCGCCACGTTAGGCTGCGAAGAAGCTATGAATGGTAGATAGTGAATAAATCAAAATAGTTCTATCCGCAACAAATAGATCATAGAATCCTTAAAAGCATCAGGCAAGGCAACGTACAAGGACCTGCATGAGCACCATAGGCACCAGGCATCACACCAGCTGTCCCCACCAGAAGACCTTAACAAGGACAAAGCCAGGAAAGACTGTTCATTCCTGTGTCTCAGAGCTGGAAAAATTGGACGCCACACACCGTCAGAGCTACACACTCCCCAGCACACAACATGCTGTCAAACAAGGAGACTCAACAACGACACTTCCTTCATCAGGCAGTCAGACTGCACAGCCAATTCTTGTCGCTCTCTTGCCAACCTACCAACCATCCCTGCTGCCCTGGCAGCAATCGAAACGGACGCGCTGGAAACCTTCCTATACATAACTGTTAGATTTATAGGATCATTAAGAGCATAGATCTAGCCGGCAGAATGGTTCTATTCGGGATAAAAGATGTAGTGCATCTTAGTACATATAGAACTATAGAGAAGGGTGAGAGGTGAGACGTCACCGGGCATCGGAGGGTTTGGCGGTGGAGCTGGAGCCGTCCATGGCGATGTCGGTGATGTTGTGAGGGCGGTGAAGTCCGGCGCAGCGGTGGCGATGCAGAGACGACGGTGAAGTCAGTGGCGGCTTCCCGTCGCTGGCAGCACGTTCTCTTTAGATCGGGTTAGGGTTTCTCTCCTCGGAACTGAAATAATGTGGTGATGAACAGAGATAAGACATGGATCCAAAAGGAGCAATTTGACGGGGTCGTTGGACATATCCAGCATCAACAAGTTCCTCTGGAACATAAATCTGTGATCCAAGTGCTTGTAACTCAACGAGCATCTCAATTGTTGTGATACAACAGATCTGACGTGATTTTTCATTCACATTGAGTCTCTCGAGATTAATTTCACAGTCAACCAGCCAACCTTGCTTGCCTTGCAGAATGGTGTTTTTTTCCCGAGGCAATTCTACCATCTAATTTTTCATTGTGATAAAATCCAATGTCCCTATAAAACTTCAGCAGTCTATTGTTGAGACTGAGTATACGACCTGAGCCAGTAGAGAACCCTTCCGGAAAGGAGAACTTGACAGGGAGGGTTCTCTACTGGCTCAGGCCGCATACTCAGTCTCAACAATAGACTGCTGAAGTTTTATGGGGACATTGGATTTCATCACAATGAAGAATTAAATGCCAGAATTGCCTCGGAAAAAAAACATCATTCTACAAGGCAAGCAAGGTTGGCTGGTTGACTGTGAAATTAATCTCGAGAGAGTCAATGTGAATGAAAAATCACGTCAGATCTGTTGTACCACAACAATTGAGATGCTCGTTGAGTTACAAGCACTTGGATCACAGGTTTATGTTCCAGAGAAACTTGTTGATGCTGGATATGTCCAACGACCCCCTCAAATTGCTCCTTTTGGATCCATGTCTTATCTCTGTTCATCACCACATTATTTCAGTTCCGAGGAGAGAAATCCTAACCCGATCTAAAGAGAACGTGCTGCCAGTGACGGGAAGCCGCCACCGACTTCACCGTCGCCTCTGCATCGCCACCGCTGCGCCGGACTTCACCGCCCTCACAGCATCCCCGACATCGCCATGGACGCTCCAACTCCACCGCCAAACCCTCCGATGCCCGGTGACATCTCACCTCTCACCCTTCCCTCTCTGTCTCTCTATAGTTCTATATGTACTAAGATGCACTACATCTTTTATCCCGAATAGAACCATTCTACCAGCTAGATCTATGCTCTTAATAATCCTATAGATCTAACAATAACTACACCCTGAAAATTGTAATCAACGACAACAAATCCATACATTGTCTGCAAAAAAGCTATAGCCTGTAGCGCAGCCTGCTCGTAACCAGGGCCAGAAAAATTATCCCCGGTGCCTAAAAGAAAAAAAATGTGGCATGGCGCTACAGCTCCAGAGCAAGGCACGTCAACTTCGACTCCATAGATAGGTGATCCATCGCCGGTCCTCTCGAACACCACCGACGCATATAGCAACCCGCAACGAGCTGCCACAGCCTGCAGCGGCGCCAGATATGATGCACGCACAGCAAACATCGCACCGCTGCGTGTAGGCTAAGAAATGGGAAAATCTGAACCGAGAAAGAAACGAGAAACGAACAAGCATCACAGCATCCGCCCAATGTGGGGAAGAGAGAGATAAAAAAAAGGAAATAATCACAATGTCAGACACATCTACGGAACTTGAATCCCAAGGGAAGGACCATACCTACACGCAAGCCGTCAAGCGCAGCCCCGGGCGGACTTCCGGCGCAACTCCGGACGAGCTCCTCCGAGGTCCGGTGCACCTCGAACCGAGTTCTTCCGAGATCCGCCGCAGGCGCACGCTCCGCCGAGACCCAAATCCCACTCCAATACCTACGAACCAACCAAGACCATCCGCGCGGAGGGGAGGACCATCAGACGCAGAGGAAAACCGAGGACGGAGAGAGGCATAACGGAAGGCGAGCCGTAACGGAGGCGTTTTCCTCGCCTGGTCTCCGTCGTTCGGGGGGCGGAGCCGAGCGGGCGCACGGCGCCTGTAGCGCGCCGGCTCGGCCTAGCCCCAAACGTGCAATGTTTCACTGATCTGCGGGCCATCCCCCGTACGTCCCTGTACATGGGGCCTCCTCTACAGCCTTCCAGGGCCGCGGCAAGCGGGCCGCGAGGCAGACCGTTTTCTCCGGCGAAAAGTGTCGACCCTTTTCCCCGATGGAACGGCGCAGGCGGCAGCCGTTTGGCCCGCTGCAGGTGGGCCCCATGTACCCCTAGCCAACGGCAGCTCACCTGCACCGTTCTCTGCCCTCCGGTGCAACGCAAAACGAGGCAGACGTCGCACCACTGCTCGCGGGACCGGCGTACTCTGAACCAATCGCAGGTCGACAACGGCCAGCAGCGGCCAATGGGAGAGGAAGGGAGTCAGCGGCACGGGGCCCGCCTTGGCAGCAGCGGCCAATCCTGAAGCTAGGATTCCAGCAAGACGGGTCCCGCTTGACCGTACCGACGACGACGGCCCACGGTCAACGAAACCACCACCGTCGATCTCCAGACAAACGGCCGGCACATTCGTCCATCGACGTGGCCACCGTGAGGCCGCGCTGGCTCCAGATATTCTCTTGTCTTTAGATATGGGATGGGATTGGGATGAACCGAGCCCATAGCATAGTGCGCACTACACGCAGCAACAGGCGCCTTGGGCCCACCTCTCAGCTTCATGGACACCATGCCCCCAAAAAGTGGCAACCAGAAGTCGATTTTAACCCTTTTCATCATCATATCATAATAACAAAAGATCTCCAAAAGTCCCATAAACTCATAGGAACCCATCTAAACACTCTTTACACTTAATCCAAAAATAAATTCGTATCCAATTCACGGGGATCCTTTTTTTGGTGTAGACAATAATTGATCTTGAAATTCTTTATCGATCCTCTACCCTAAACCTTTATTTTAAATTGGATTAAGTCCTTTTTTAGCTCCTCAATTTTTTCCTTTGTCTAATTCTAACCTCCAACTATAAAACCATCTAAATTTGACACCTCAACTATCAAAATCGTTTAATTTTGACCTCAGCGCCATGTAAAACCACTCAGAGCTGCCTCATTGGTCAAAATTGAATAGTTTTGATAGTTAGGGTTCTAAAGTTAGACAAAGGCCAGAGTTGATGGGTTAAAAATGGACTTAATCAGGTACTTTGGTTTTTTAAATATTTATAAAAAATTTATATATTTAGATTCTCTCACTAATAAATATTTTTTTGAACAAGTTACTAATAAATATTTATATGTATTATTTTTTCTACACATTATTAGATTTTTTCATGAAAAGAATTTAAAAAAATATATATCATAAATTAAACTTTAGTACCAAACTTTTCTAAGAACATAATCTGTTTCATCGATATCTACAACTTTAATTTGAGTTATGTCTCCATCCAAGTTCATTCAAAAAATTTGAATTTCAAAATATGCGAACTTGAAACAATAGTCAACTATAAACTTGTAGATCTTATTATCAGGATCTACAACTTTAGTGTTGGTAATTTCTTCATCTGAGATGTTTGAATAATTTGAAATTTTTGAGAACTTTAAATAGAATTTTAGGACCGTAAATAATTTTAATGAAAAGGTTGTCAATTGCAAAGTTATACATCTCATCGAGATGTACAAGTTTGTTGTTTGTTATTTCTCCATCTGAGTTCGTTCAAACCATTCGAAAAAATTCAATTTTAAAATATGAGAACTTCAAACACATATATTATATATTAAATAAATTTTGAATTCATATTTATAAAAAAAGTCTAATATATGAAATCCAATAAAGTGTAGATAAATATTATAAAGCATATAAATATTTATCAATAAGTAAATCTGAATATATAAAAATTTTCATAACATCTAAAAACTAAAGCACTTGATTAAGTCTATTTTTTGCTCTCAACTCTTGCCTTTGTCTAACTTTAGCACCTCAACTATCAACATGTTCAATTTTGACCCTCAAGACGGTTTTAAGTGGTTTTCAGATGGCTTTGAATCAAAATTAAATGATTTTGATAATTGAGGTGCAGGTGCGAAAAGTTTGACAGTTTTCTAGTTGCGGGGTAAAAATTAGACAATGGAAAGAGTTGGAAGAGCTAAAAATAGATTTAATCCTTTTAAATTATGTGTGTGATTGTTTGTACACTACTTCCTCCTTCCTCCATCCTAAAATAAAAGAAATCCAGAGTGAGCATATAATAGATGCCAAAGAAGTGAAAGGTTCAACAATCCTGACTATGAAGAGGAACTGCTGGCGGAGAACATCATCGAAGAGAAATTCTAACAATATTCCTTAATTACGTTGATTCTATTGAGTGAGTGAAAAGGTAGGAGACGAAGAACCCAAAAATAAGTCTCTGTAAATGAGAGAGAACCAAGGGTCAGTAAATCAGATCCACGTTACAGTACCTCAGCTGCACAGGATGACAGGAGGCTCATCCCTTGTAAACACACACACCCCGAAAAAAAAACACACGCGCGCGTCCGATTTTTTTTATTTTTCAGCCTTTTAAAAATAAATTCAAAATAGACCCTGGTGGTTTGATTAATTATTATTTTTGCTTACTTAGTTATTACTAACGTTCTGGGTTCCACCAAACTTTGTTATTATTAACATGAGAGAACACTATTCACTAATTTGTAATTTGTTTTGGATGAAGGATACATCTCAAGGTGCATTTATTTATATATTATCTAAATCCAAATCGTCCTTATATTAACATAATCATGGATGTATTTATTTATTTATTAGTTTATATACCTCGGTAGTAGTGTTTTTCTTATGAGGGGGAGATCCTCCTCCGTTCCTCACCAAATTTAGTTGAACAGTCCAAATAATGATAATATGGAGCTCTTAGTTAATACATTAAGCCCATTCTTCTTGTTAATTCTATTTCATGTAAAATAGGGAGGTATGCAAATTAAAGAGCTCAATAATGAAATAGGGAGACAAAGAAAATTACACTTACTTAATGTAAAATAAATTATTTTATTTTTTTACTTCTTGTCTCGGAAGCCTTAACTTATATATGATGACAAAAGCCATATGCATATAAGTAAAAGGACGGCCAAGCAACAAGATATATATAAACACGTCACTCAACTCAACTTGGTCTAGGTACGTAAAGTTTTAAAATCAAATAAAAAATAAATTAAATATACAGTGTATGGTGGAACAATGGAACAATAATATACCGTGTGCGGTGAAACCCAGGACCCTAATAATAAAGAAATAATATTTCTTGTTGTAATTGCTTATAAAAATAAAATTTTAACAAAAAATATTTGCTACTTGGGTTCGAGCCCAGGGCTGTGGGCTAAGACCCGTGCGTCCAAACCAACTGGACCACTATGGCCCCGTTCGGCTTATCTTAAATCCGGTTTGTTTGACTTCTTTTTTCAGCCACAACAGTGTTTTTCAGCCAATTTCAGCAAGCCAAACGGGGCCTATGGGATCATTGCATGTTCCTCGAAATAATTTTTCTTGTTCTATTGCATATAAAAATATAGCAAAAAAAGATTCAGCGCACGAACCCAGGCCTTTGGGCTAAGTCAGCGCGCGTCCTAACCAGCTGAACCGCAACAGCGTTGTTGCATGTTCCTCGGAACAATTATACTTGTTTCATTTCAAACGCCAAGATCTATGGCATCGAGGCCTTGTCCACGTCGACACCAGGTCACCGCCACGTCCGACGCCTCACCAAGACCTCAGCACCATTGGCCATGGCGCAGAGATGTGTTTTCTCGGCGTCAAAAACCATGGCGCCAAGGTCAGGGTCCATAAGCAGAGCTCGGATGGCTAGCTCAGCCGGTGGGTAGGCAGCCGACGCGAGTTCGATTCTCTGGAATCGCACTCGCGTCTCTCACCAGGGTTCGTCCCCAAATAAATTATGTTGCCTCTCGCGTGAAGCCACAAAGGGAATGCAACGCACCTCGTCATCCACAAGTTCATGGTTGGACCTGGTAATCTCACAAAGGACGCGATCCAGTGATCTGAGTATAATTGTAGGTTTGCTTGTGGACATGTGGTGTGAGTTTAGTGTGCGTGTGTAGGGTTGATGTGTATGTGTACATTATACCCAGATGAGAGGAGAAAAAAAAACCAGCAGGAGTCTATTTGTGAATATTTTTCAAAAGATGGGCTAAAAAATAAAAAATTCAGCACGCACGCGCACACACCAATCTATCTTCCTGTTTCGGCAGTTTACACTGGGAGCATCTCCAACAGATTACTCCTTTTATCCTCAGTACCAAAAACATGCAATATAAGAGATTATATATAGTTGCCCCAACACTCATCCTACACATCCAAGAGGGATTATTTCCAGATGAAGCTGAAAACACATGGTAGTAACAGAATTGCACAGATGTGCTGTCGTAAAGTCAGACAGATCACCGATTTTCAGATTTTATTAACTACATAATTTAGTAAGCGGATACAGTTCGGCAATTTCATAAACTTCAGTAATCAAAAGTAGACGATGGGAATCAATACTATAGCTTTTACAGATCCACAAGATGGAGCTATTCCACCTTCATACTTCTATGTGACCATGTCCCTCTTTAAGAGCAAATGCTCTCTTCAGGGAAAACACTTCAATGTTTACAAACCCACCAAGCTAAAACATTGCCAGAGACGAATGCATAGCATGACAGGACGGAGACCAGGCCCACAAACTAGATTTGACTAAAACTTTCTAAGTCATCAGAATTCAGCAAGGAACGCTCGGCACAATCGAAACTATCAGCATCAAAGTCTCAAGGGCATGGAAGACATTGTCATCACCACCAAAGAGCGCAGTCACAAGACATAAGGGGAAATGAACATGGCCAGAGGAAGTGGGTTTCAAAATATACATAGCAGACTAAAAGAGAGACAAACTTCAAGGTCGAATAACTTCATAACCCACTTTGGCAGCACTCCAATATGATCTAGATAAGCAGGCGGCGTCAAACTGAAGACTACTAGATAGTGACAGTAGCATCTTTGGATGACCAACAGGATCTGCATGTAGAGAGCCTTCCTCAGTTGTGTGAATTGCTGGAACAGTACAGTTTCCAAAATTATCAAATTAAGAAACATGGTAAGTACCGAGAGAACATTATAGCTCCCTTAAAAGAAAAGTAGAGCCTTACAGTGTGAAGCTATTATTTGCCAGCAATATATACAAAAATATGCCCAGGGATCTAGCAGTCATTTTCAAAATCTAGCAGAGATTGTGAATCATTCATAATAATTTATGTAGTCTGCATGGTTGGCAAAAGAAATAAAGGGTTCAAGGTTTCAAGTGGATGGTCAATTCAATATGATAGGGCATCAAATTGTTCTGCATAAAAAGTGCCTGACTGTGAGATGGTACCTTTATATTTACACTACCAACTTAGAGTCAAGTGCTGCTGCAACGTTTGCCTCTCCAGGGTCCTGCTTTGGAACAGATTGCTCAGCATTTTATATACACAGGACAAGATTTTGATTGCATTAAACTTACCTCCATTCCCCATTTAATGTAGTCTGGTGACTCACAGGCCTTGTATTCATCAACTAGGCTCTCTATTATCTCTCGAGATTCATCAAATTCAGAGAGATCATTGTCCTGCATGCAGAGGTCAGAGATCAGCATGTCGCATAAAAGAATGAAGTCATCCACAAGGTTGTACACAGTTGAAAGTACTGTTCTCAAGAAAATTTACATATGCCTGTCGTTACCAAAGGAACCATGTTGGCAATCATAGTCTTTGTAAGTAATAATGACACAGTACCTAAATTTCTTTGCAACTGCAAGATTAGAGTTTTAGTTGAATCGGCATCGGAAAGGTTCCTGAACTTGACAACGCCAACTAAGCAGGGAATAGAGTACTTTCCAAACAGACAGCTAAGTAAGCAGCTCAAAATATGCATGTAAGCTAAACAATTCAAAGCAATGAGCTAGGAGATTAAAAACTTGTTGAAATATGTTCTTACCGCAAACATTGGGAACTTCCTGTAGTTGTCAAGAAAAGCCTGCTTTTTCCTTAGCTTCTCATATTGCCCCAGGCATTTGCTGAATAAGTGACGGATGCTCGTATGATTTGCTAACATCAGACCGCTAACCTGTAGCACAGCGTTAATTAGTACAGCATCATCCATTTTCTTCAAAAGAAATAAAAGACTGGAATCCCACCACAAGGTGAGGGAAGGAGGGAAGGTAGGAGGAAGAGATCATTGTACCCTGTGGGTTGTTTGAACATATGGGGATTTTCTTGACAAAGCAACCTGTTGCAGTTGAGATGCTTACAAATTTTAATGACAGACAAGGAAACAAAAAGGTATTTAGTTGTGCGATAACCTGAATGGTTACAAAAATAAAAGGAGAACCTGAATGCTTGCAGGTGCCCAGTCTATAAAGTTAACAAGCTTCCTTTCGCGTATTCTTTGCAGGCTCTCATGAACCTAAATCCATGACAAGACCAAATAAAATAAGACAGAACAAACAAATAATTTCATGGTACACAAAAGGGAAAAACTTAAACCATATCTTACTCCAACTAAAAGTTATTAACTAAGAAATAACATGCCACCATGCTAGTATGTATGAAAATCCGTTTACGGATTTGTAGTGAAAGTTCATGTTGTTTTCAGCCAATGTGGAGTATATAGGAGAGTATAAGGAGAAAGGTGGATACAAATGTGCTTTGTTTGATGTAACGATGAAATAACACATCATAAACTTTCATATGTTTCCAGCAACTTCTAGTAAAATGGGAAGAGAATGAATGGTATGAAACTACCATGTTTTATCATGAATTCTTTATTTAGAATTTCAGATGACCATTCCAAGTATGTAACTCCTAAGTCTCACTACACTTCAGCATTTGGCAAATCTTATCTCATGATGCCAAATGCGTTCGGAAGGTTGCTTCAAAGGTGCTTGGAGTGACCAAAGGGAGCGGATGCGACTCGAAAGACACTTGGTGGTGGAATGAAGATGTGCAAAAGGCAATTAAGGAAAAGGAGTGCTATAAACGCTTGTATCATGACAGATGTGCAAACAACATAGAGAAGTACAAGGTGGCAAAGAAGACTGCAAAACGAGCGGTGAGTGAGGCAAAGGGGTAGGCCTATGAGGACCTTTACCGACGTTTGAGTACGAAGGAAGAAGAGAAAGACATTTATAGGATGGCTAGGGCTCGTGATAGGAAGACAAAGGACTTCAACCAAGTCAAGTGCATAAAGGATGAGAGGGAGCAACTCTCGGTGAAGGAGGATGAGATCAGACATAGATGGCAAGAGTATTTTGATAAATTGTTCAATGGTGAGAACGAGAACACCACCATTCAGCTAGACGACTCGTTTGATGACACTAACAGGCGCTTTGTGAGGAGGATTCAAGAATCGGAGGTCAGAGAAGCCTTAAAAATGATGAAAAGGGGCAAAGCGATGGGCCCTGATGGTATCCCAATTAAGGTGTAGAGATGTCTCAGGGATATAGCTATAGTATAGCTAACCAAGATGTTCAACAATATCTTTTGATCGAACAAGATGCTTGAGTGGAGAAGAAGCATATTGGTACCAATTTACAAGAACAAGGGAGATATCCAAAGTTGTACTAATTATCGGGGAATTAAGTTGATGAGCCACACTATGAAGTTATGGGAGAGTCATCGAGCAACGCCTGCGAGGAACGACGTAGATATCAACAAACCAATTTGGTTTCATGCCCGGAAGGTCAACCACAGAAGCAATCTTCTTAATAATACAAGTTATGGAGCGGTTTAGAGAGCAGAAGAAGAACCTCCACTTGGTTTTTATTGACTTGGAGAAGGCTTATAACAAGATAACAAGAAATGTTATGTGGTGGTCTTTAGACAAACATAAAGTCCCATCAAAGTATGTGACCCTCATCAAGGACATGTACAACAATGTTGTGACTAGTGTTCGAACAAACGATGGTAACACAGATTACTTCCCGATTAAAATTAGACTTCATCAAGGGTCAGCCTTAAGCCCGTATCTCTTTGCCTTGGTAATGGATGAGGTTACCAGGAACATACAAGGGGATATCCCTTGGTATATGTTGTTCGCTGATGATGTAGTGTTAGTGGACGAAAGCCAGGCGGGAGTAAATAGGAAACTAGAGTTATTGCGGCAGACCCTTGAGTCTAAAGGTTTTAGATTGAGCAAAACTAAAACCGAATACATGAGATGCGACTTTGGCGGAGTTGTACAGGAGGAGGGAGATGTGAGTTTGGAAGGTCAAGTAGTGCCTAAGAATGATACCTTTCGGTATCTGGGATCGATGCTACAGAGGGATGGAGATATTGATGCGGACGTTAGCCATAGAATCAAAGCAGGGTGGATCAAGTGGCGACAAGCTTCTGGCATTCTCTGTGACAAGATGGTACCACAAAAGTTAAAAGGCAAGTTCTATAGAACGACGATTAGACCGGCTATGTTGTATGGAGCAGAATGTTAGCCTACAAAGATTCAACATGTTCAACAACTGAGTGTTGCAGAAATGTGTATGTTGCGATGGATTTGCGATCACACAAGAATGGACCGAGTTCAGAACGATGATATACGTGATCGCCTAGAGGTAGCACCAGTTGAAGAAAAGCTTATTCAACATCGGTTGAGGTAGTTTGGCCATGTCCAAATGAGACCTCCAGATGCACCAGTGCATTATGGAGTCCTAAGCCAAGCTAATAATATGAGGAGAGGTAGAGGAAGACCGAAATTAACATGGGGGGAGGCAATAAAAAAAGATTTGAAAGCTTGGGATATATCTAGAGATTAGAGATCTATGTTTAAATAGGAGTACTTGGAAAGCAGCTATTGAAGTGCTTAAACCGTGACTTGGGGCTCTTGGTGGGTTTCAACTCTAGCCTACCCCAACTTGCTTGAGACTGAAATGCTATATTGTTGTTGTTGTTGTTATCTCATGATGCCGTCATTAAATTTGACCAAGATATATCCACACTTCAGAAGAAAATTCATTTGACAAAACTGTACCTGTGTAGGGTCCACCTCCCCTTGAATGATGTTCAGTATGGAGATGTATTTAGCTTGGCTAGCTTCTTTTGTCCGAGCATACGATGACACCATTATATTCTTTGTCTGCAATATTTCATAAATAAAGGATTCAGACTTCATGAACACTTGATAGTTACCCCCCCCCCCCCCTTCTACAGTAGCAGGTAATACCTGCAGAAGTCTTCTCATAACATCCAATACCGTCGTTTTGCGTATCATGTTAACCTGCCACATAGCACATCCAATATAACTGAATTGTTCAGCAATTCGCCCAAAACAAACACCAATTTTACTACTTTCCCTGTTTATTTTGATGAAGTGTCCCAAAATTGCAGTCAATGGACAAGCACAGGTAACTACAGATTCCACAAAGGCTACAAAATGTGACATAAAACATGCTACATGAACCAATGTAACAACTGAGGCAGAGGATATCAAATTACCTGGCGCTCAACAGTCAATGGAGTATAACCTGTCATCAAAAAATGACACCTTGGAGTGGGGATCAGGGAGGCAAGAAGGCCAACCAGATCATTGTTCATATATCCAGGATACCTCAAAGTAGTTGTGCTTGCAGACATAACTGTGGAGACCAAAGAGTTTGTTTGTGCAAAAGTAGGATTTGATAAATGAAGACGCTCGACGGCAATCCTATTAAGAGCCGTATTGTCAAGAACAACCACACAGTCAGCATTCAGTGTCAGCCGCTTCAGAGTTAAAAGTGAGTTGTAAGGTTGGACGACAACATCACTTGTTTCCATCTGATTTGGGAAAACACTATATGTCTGCACAAGCTTTTTACTGTATCGATCATTCAGTGTCTCCAACAGATAAGAACCCATACCTGAATGAACATGGGCAACAGGACAGTTAAGACAAATGGTAGGAGAATAACTGTTACAATGTTTCATAATAACAAGGCAATATCCAATCTACAGTGAGTCAGATGGTAGGCACCACGAAATACTAAGTACAATACGAAGTCATCAACAGAGAAGTGAGAGTAGAATAGAAAAGTGAAAAGAAAGGAAATCAAAATATGAGAGCGAGATAGCCAACCTGAACCAGTTCCACCAGCAATAGAGTGACAAAGGACAAAACCCTCAAGGCTATCACTTCCATCTGCTTCTCTGTCAACCATGTCCATGATATCATCAACAACTTGTTCACCCTATGAGAATATCAAAAGGCATTTGAGCATTTTTCTAAAACAAGAAAAAGGAGCAATTGGCCTAGTGACAAAACAAGCAAATCTACAAATCCTGCAAGATTGGTTCATCCGGTGGAAACTGCAAACCTTAGGTGCAAACAGAGATACATGGCGCAGCTATACCTGATGATACCCACTGGCCCAGTTGTTCCCGGCACCACCACCATGCTCAGCAACAAATATGTTCTCATGGTTGTATAGGTTCCTGTACTCGCTGTTCTGAATTCCATTGATCACTCTAGGCTCCAGGTCAATAAGCAGAGACCTGGGTATGAAGTGCTGATCATCAGCCTGGTAAAAGAAGACGTCCTTCCTATCGCCCCCCTGCAGGTAACTTAAATTAGAGCTGGCTCTTGCTTAATTTAGCCTTCCCAGATAAACAGAAATGGCAAATCCTGTATCCACCCAGTACAGACTGAAATGTAAGTGTTACAGTGGATGCTTTTAAGGGCTGCACAATTAGGTCGGAGAAGCAATTTCCAGCATAATGAGCACATGATACATGGGTGTTGTAAGTTCAAAATGTTCATTTAATTTCTTGTATGCAGTTCTCGTTAATTCCAGCTAAATCTATCACTATACACCGATACCAAAACCACTTAAACACTAATCCATTATGACTGAAAAAAAAACGTGTTCACACTTCAATGAAAGCTAAATTTCGCACCAATACCAGTTGAAATCTCCGAAATTTTCACAAAGATTTAAGCATGACTTGTGAGAATTCTACTAGTGCGCAACCTACAGCAGAGGTCTGAACACAAGCCACCTGGCCTCGCCGCCATATCCACAAACAACACAGATCAGTGCACCCGCGGCGCTGATCTCGGGCAACCCAAAAACCGCCATCAATCCACTCACCGAGGCCAGCGCGTGAGGGAGAGGAGCACTCGGACAGGTCACGCTGACGTAGGCGCAGAGAGCCGGGGAGAGAGGGGAATGGGGGGCGTGGGACGTACCTGAGTGGCGAAGTCCTCGAGGAGGCCGTCCTTGCCGATGCCGTGCTCAAGGCAGAGCTGCTTCCAGAACTCCATCCCGATCTGGTTCCCGCATTGCCCCACCTGGATCGTGATGATCTCGCGCGGCATTTTTTTCTCCCCTGCTCCGGCGGCGGCGGGAGAGGGAGAGGGGAAGGGGAAGGGGGTAGGGT
This sequence comes from Miscanthus floridulus, assembly GCF_019320115.1. Lineage (NCBI taxonomy): Eukaryota > Viridiplantae > Streptophyta > Magnoliopsida > Poales > Poaceae > Miscanthus > Miscanthus floridulus. The sequence goes on from NC_089595.1 coordinate 31,374,987, forward strand.
TAGGGTGCTGCGAGGCTAGGGTAGGCCAGGGCCGGAGGGAAGAAGCCCGGCCGGTGGCGGAGGCTAGGGTTTTGGGGGTTTGCTTGGTTTGGACGCGAGCGCGCGCCAACTGCGAGTGCGATTGGTGGCGGTGGGAGCGGGAGGTGACGACTGACGAGTGACGAGGCGGAGGGGAAGCAGAAGAGGGGCGGACCCGGCGGAGATTTTGGAGGAACGAAACGAAATGGGCGCAATTTTCGAATTTCCATGGGTTTTATGGAAGCGGTCCAAGCAAATTCATTTTTTGTTGGGTAGGGCTCCGATTTTTATGGGCTCCGGTTTAGCTCCTAGCAGCTTTTTTTTAAGCTAAAACCGTTTAAAAAACATTTGGTAAAACAGTACTACCGGTAGTTTTATAATAATTCGCATTCCATTTGTGAGGAGCCAGGAGAAGCTATTTATTTTGAGTCTGGCTCTTTTTTAAAAAAAAATAGCTCTAACTTCTTCAGACTTTTTGTAAGAAACCTTTTTTAATATTGTTTTGTAGGACTCTTTGTAAGGAGCCGAGAAGCCGGAAGCCTGGAACCGAAACCCTACCAAATGAGACCTCATTTGGTTATATCTGCAGTTCTAAGTTTCCATTGCCCCTTTTCATATGATTCACATGTATTTTGCATTTTGCCAAAGCTTCAGCAATGTCCCACGTTTGTCTTGGCACAAAATTCTTTAGAACATCCAAAAAATTATGTATATATATTACTTCCTCCATCCCAAATTGTAAGTCATTTGACTTTTTTGACACCAAGTTTGACCACTCGTCTTATTCAAAAATTTGTGCAAAATATCACTTCTTTTGTCGTGGCATATTTTGTTAATACAAGTTCTTCAAGAATGACTTAAATATGACTATATTTGCACAAATTTTTTGAATAAGACGAGTGGTCAAACTTGAGGTAAAAAAAGTCAAACGATTTATAATTTGGGATGGAGGAAGTAGTATATATATAAACTAAGCACTCGCATCGTGTGGACCGAGCCCTCTCTCGGTTAGTTGAAGGGTCCATCCAAAACTATGCTCATTTGGACTCTAGCCGAGGAATCTTCATGCTTCTTCAACAGAGATCATGCCATTGTTGTAAAACATCATTAACAATGAATGTCTCTGAGTCAAAGATACTATGCTCGAAGGTCTTGTTGAAATTTTTATAAAATTCGATTATGTTTATAAAGAAACATTATAAACACTTATAACTTTAAATAGATGTATACTATGAAATATTTTTTGCGACAAATCTAGTGGTATGTATTTAGTATGATAAATATTAATATCTTTTATATAAATTTGATCAAACTTAAAATCCTTTATGATAGAATTTGCATCATTTCTAAATGGAGGGGGCATTGTTTAAGAAGTAACGCCAGTGTGCAGTTAAGGTAATGATCGATTGGATCTAGACATCTTGAAACACATTCTATATTTACCACATCACGTTCTTGTTACTGGATCATGTCTCTCTTGCATTTTGTAGCCCTGGTTGTTTGGTTCATGCTTTGGTTTGTCGGACCTTTTGAAAAAGTCCAAATTACTCCCCTCAAGTTTGGTCTCTCCCTCCCACCTCTGCCGCGGAGGTTGTTGTTGTTGACCTCGATCAAGTGGTCGACGAGGCACTTGAGCTCTTGCAGCGGGAGGAGGACGACATCGGCGAGGCGCTCGACGTGGTGCATGCGCGCCAACAGTGCCGGGGTCGAGTACACGGCGGCAGCTCCTACGCCAAGCCAACACTACCGCCTCAGGTCATCCAAGGGCAATTTTTTATTTTTAACACTTTTTTAAACTATTTTTAAATATGTCACTATTTATTTTTTTCAAAACTAACACTTTTGGACACGCCTATTGCCGTGGCGTGGTGAAATAACGCTGCCACGCCATGCATGGAGGCGCGGCAGGAGCGGCGACGTGGCAGCGAGCAGGGCCGCTGAACGCTGACATGGCCGGGCTGACGCGGCGCGGATCATGGCGCGGCAAGGCCTCCTCTTCCCTTTCTCTCCATTCCTTTCTCTTTCTCCTCTGTCTCATTCGCCGCCGCCCAACACCGCCGCCACCCGCCCGACCGCGCCGCCACCCTCCCGTCGTGCCCGCCCATGGCCTTGGGCCCTCCACCGCGCCTCCATCCCTCCCTCTCTCTCCCCATTCCCCTACCCAAGCAAGGCCGCACCCCCTCGATCGCCCGCGCCCCTCCTTTCCTGTTTGCCCATACGGGCACGACTAGCAGCCGGCGAGGCCGCCGGGAGGCCTCTCCGTCTCTTGGGGTGACCCCCAGAAGGTCCCCCGTCGTAACTAAGGTATTTCCCCTCTCCAAGACCCTAAATTTCGTGATTTTGGTTTTTTTTATTAAACTAATTATGGTTAGTGATTTAATTTAGTTAGTTAGTTAGGTTTTAGGGTTTATGTTATATGTTGTAGTCTAGTTAGGGTTTAGTGTTTGGTTAGGTAGATTGGGTTTAGGTTTTTGTCAGTTAGGATTTAGGTTTTAGGGTTTTAGTTAAGGTTTAGGTAATTCGTAGTAGTAATTGTAGTTAGTATACATAATATGTTTTTAGTGTTGGTACTTAGTTAAGGTTTAGGTAATTCGTGGTACGACGATTTTGACGACTTGATGAAGTTTGTTGAAATGCTTTTATAGATGGATTGATGTGTTAGAGTTTTTTATGGAGGAAGTGTTAGGAGAGAATATGGTATATTTGAGGAATGGAAGAAGAATTGGAATGGTTTGATGAACCTCTTGGCTTCAGCGATCATTGTGTCCGTTTGAAGGGGAAGTTTGGTGATGATTTCATACTAAAGGAGAGGTTTAATAGTGGAAAGACTAGGGCACGCTACATGCTGATGCCCTTACACGACCATGCTCACTGGTCCCACTACAATAGGGTAATCCAAGGTTCCAATGTGGCCATAGCTGAGGTGGTGGTGGAGAATGGGTACAGGATGCATGGTGTCTAGGAGGGGCTGTCCTTCGACGGTGATACTCAACAAGAATGTGGGGTCCATGTGGAACCAATTATGGGTACTATGGATTTAGACGGTCAGTTGACGCAGAAGCAGCTTCATTCAACTCCAGTAGGTTGTATAAGCAATGACTTCGATGTGAACGGGTTCAAACGGAAAAGAGGAGGAGCAGGAGGAGGAGGACAGGATCGGTGATGTAGTTAGCAGTGATTCAGACGATTTAGATGATAACTAAGGAGGTAGAGATGATATGCCAACACCGGTTGATGCCATGCCAGTACCGGTTCATGCTATGCCATTACCAGTACCAACTAAGGTACTTCATGCTATGCCGGCTCAGGGTAAACTAGTCACAAATTTGTCAGAGGATGATACCCCTATGATTTATGGGCTAGAATTAGCGAAGCACAGCAGTACGTTTCACCACCACCTTACACAGCGACATAGCTTATGCAACTGAGGTCGATGAACATACCTTTCAGTGGCGTTCCGAACTATAGAGATGTCAGCATGACAGATATGGTAGTTTGTGACACCGGTTTGTAGATGTGTAGGAAATCATTATATGACCATGAGAATAAAATCCTTAGCAAGGGGATGATATTCAATATAATGTCAGAGATGAAGTTGTTCCTTCAGGACTATGCTGTCTATCACCATAGGCCATACACCGTCACTCATTCGGATCAGGAGTTGAGGTACCACATGATATGCAAAAATAGTTGTATGTGGAGGTTAAATGCACGAAAGAGATAGAATGGTACGCCCAGCTCACGTTCTGTGCTCATGTAACTTCTTTTCCTGAAACCTTGCATGAGCCACCTCTATGGCATGGTCCTCGCTGCATCTAATCCCTTCATGTATAAAATACAACCAGTTAGCAACGCGATTATATTACATTTAAAAGCAGGCAACGAAAATAATAAGGCTTTCAATCACTCACTGGCACATAATGCAATAACATGGTCGTTCAAGACCTACATCTGTACTCTTGCCTCTTCCCTTGCCTCCTTCCTTGCCCTCTCCTCCTCTGCCTTCCTCTATCTCTCCAACTCTTTGTCAAGCCTAACACCGATCGGGTTACGAAAACCGCGCTATCTAGCAAACTCACGCTTCTTTTTTATGTGGTCTTTAACGAAGAGGTCGACGAACTAAGGTCCATAACCAAACTTCTGTGTAATTACTTGTTTCGCCTTAATTTGATCCAGGAACTTAGCTTGACCATCATAAGATTCCCACTTGCATTTTCTAGTGCTATGTTCAAACGAAAAATTAGATTATAAGTCTTCATAGTAGAAAAATATGATTTCATGTTTTCCACAACAATAATCAACCTCGTCATAGTCAACCATATGGCCACACCAATGGTCTATTCCAAGCTCCGAAGGGACTAGGCCGTAGTTGGCTTCGACACCACATTCACACATGATAGGAGGTGCTTCGATGATTATCCTTTTTTCTTCCTTTCCTTTGCCTTTGGCGGCTTCGGCCATTGATTCTTAGGACCATAGAGCCACTCCTTGAAATGACACTTCGTAAATCCAAAGCGCTAAAAGAGAATAGATTAGTACATGCACACATAGAGCTAAACATTTAAATAGATACACTTTCCATTTACTTCGTGCTTATTGGGACACACAAACTCCAACGTATTCTCATGGTTTATCATAGCTCTATCTCCGCAATCGCACAGAGAAGATTCCTCGCGTCGTCATTGGCGAGGGGTTACGGGGAGGTGGAACCCACCGCTCAAATTGCTCACGTGGATGTCTCCCTCTCCATCAATCATCGGAAAGGAGGTACCTTGGGTCAAACTTGTCTCGATCGTCGATCCACTGAAAGAAAAATCACCTCTTATGGTCCTACACAACAAGATTCCACCAAAATATTAGTAATCTACTAACACAAATGAAGAAACAATGATACAGAGACAACTACTTACATAAAAACGACTGCATGTGTAGAAGCAACGCGCAGCTGTGTCTGGAAGTCTCTATTGAAACACATCGGCCGAAAAAAAACATAGTCACAGTTTAGGACAGGGAGGTCAGGTGGGACGGGGCATCTTTGCTAGACACGTCGGGGTATAATTCTCTAGGATGACCCCATTTTCGCCACAACTGCTCCCGACACATGTTTTGCATCTAACAAAACGGTTGAAATTTAACACCAATAAAAACATCAAAAATTAATGTAGCATCACAAATAAACAAAAAATAACCAGCACTTACGAACAAAAATATACCTTACACTAAACATGGTAAACTTACTTCTAACTAACTAAACCTTAACATTGATAATCATGATCCTTATCCTTGAATCCAACATTCTAACAAACTAATATTTTCCTATAAACCATAGCTACCAATTCAAATCCTTGAATCCACCGTTCAAACAACTAATAAGAGTATCATTACCTTGACCGAGGCCGAGGAGGAGCTTGGGGAAAGGTAGGGTGGGAGGCGGCAAGGGAGGGCAGGGAGGGCACCGAGCTCGGGGGAGTCGAGAGGCGTCAGCGTGGCCGCCTCGAGTAGGCTCAGCTCCAGTCGAACAAAGGCAGACAGAGGGAGAGAGCCTGCGACGCAACAGTTAAGTCGGGCCTTGTCGCGCCATGATCCACGACGCGTCAGGATGCGACACGTTATCGGCCACAGCGCAAACCCTCGGCAAAAGTAACTGAGAACCAAAAACCGAACCGAAATAACCGAAACTGAAAGAACCGGAACCGAAAAATTCGGTTCCTGATATTGAGGAACGGAAATAACTGAAAAAAATTCGGTTCCTACTCTCAGGTAACCGAAAGAACCGAATTACATGAATATACTTCACTTACTTATATTTTTTAAGTTTATATTTAGTTTATATGTGGTGTTTTATATTTGACCTGCTATATATTTGTGTTACTATATTGCTATTGTTTTCTTATAAATTATTATTATTATTATTAAGAATTAATATAGTGTTGCATAGATTTGCCTTATAACACATATATTTATTGTTGCCTTGAGGTCTTCTCAAAAAGTTCGGTTAGTTCAGTTAGAACTGGAACCGAACCGAAATAATTGAAAACCGAAATGGGGTTCCGAGAATTTTTAAGAACCGAACGATTCCTATTTTCTAAGAACCGAATTTCTTTTAAAACCGAGGAACTGAACCGAACTGAAACCGAAAACCGAATGCCTAGGCTTAGCCAGCGTCTCGGCTGACTGCCACGTGGCCACTTTACCGCGCCGCCATGTATGGTGCGGCAGTGTGATTTTGCCGTGCCATGCGAATAGGCGTAGCCAAAAGTGTTAGCTTTGAAAAAAAAATTAAACAGATAATTTTAAAAAATGTTAAAAATAAAAAAAAAATCACCAAGGGCGCCCTGATGCGGTGCGTCCTCGCGAGCGCGTCGGCGACGAGCCCGCGGGCGCGCGCCGCCTGGCCCCACGTGAGGTGCACGAAACCGTGGCTGCCGGGGAGGGCGACGTCGAGGTACCCGAACCGCCACCAGGCGGCGCTCTTGGGGCGCGGCCGCAGCGCGCCGGCCGGGTCCACGGCCTCGGCCACGTTCTCCGTCATCTCGTGCAGCGCGCACGAGAAGCCGTACGAGGATGTGGACATGACGCCGCAGAGGTCGGGCGTCCGGGCCCATCGCCGCCGCCGGCGCCAACGCCCTCTCCACCCACCCGTGTTTCTGGCGGTGGTCCAGCCAGCGCGACTGCTGCACGGCGCTCAGGTGGTGCGACAAGTTGGTCAGCCTGACCGCGCACACCGGCACCCAAGAGTACTTCTCTTCCTCTGCGGCGCTGCTGCCGCCGCCGGCGCCGCCACCGGCAGCTCGATCTCCTCCTTCCATGAAGTCGAAGCCGACTCCAACAGAACGCGCGAAAAAGAAGAGCTTCTCGATGAAATCGATTGATCGGATCTCGGGGCAATTGCACTCGATCTGCCTTTACATACACGTACGCCGCCAACCGAACGTACCAGTGTCGGATGTCATGCCGATTGTTTAGGACCCGTGTTTTTCAAACCAAACAGTTTTAACTCTATGCACATGGTTTGAGAAAAAAATGTGGAAATATAAGAGCACCTGAAGAGATGCTTTTTGGGTAAAGCTGCTCTATGGTAAAGTTTGTAGAGCAGGGTTCACGAAGCAATCCCAAACACACCCTGATTCTGGTCCCAAAAAGAATCTTGACCCCAAAAAGAAACATTTGTGTGCTTGTATGTATTTTCGACACTGATGAATAATTTCTTTCCTCAAATCTGTAACCTACAGATACTACCTACAACAATACCCTCCCCCTTTACAGTTGCCGATCTCGTTTTGGGAAAGAAAACAGGGTCGTGAGGAAGCTGAGGACCTTCAGCAGCGGTTGGGGTGGCTACTTGGCTTGCTATCCCGCCCTTCTCTAGGCTGCAACTGGTTCATTTACAGAATGAGAAACACCGGAATTAACCTGTTGGAGACAGCGTCGCTTGCACTTGTTCAGATTTGTGGGCCAAGAAATGTGATAGCAACAAGAAATGAGGGCATCGATCAATGTATAATACCTTGGCTGCTTTGAAGAGCTCATCCAGGACCTCGGACAATGTGGGGTGAGCGTGAACAGCAAACTTGATGTCCTGCAACACAAACAATTTGTACCGTTCAAGATGAACTAGTTAGTATGACAGAATCCAACAAAGGTGGATACTTAATAAAAAAAATAGATTGTCAGCAACACTCACTTGCACACGAGTTCCTAGGGCGATGGCATTGGACGCCTCGTGGATGAGATCAGCAGCATGCAAACCCAAAATGTGAACCCCAAGAATTTCACCCGTGTCAGGTCGGTAAATCAACTGCAGTGAGGAGCACATATTGTCAAATTCTGTTAGTGCAAAATTGCGAAAGCACAGGTGTCAATTCTGGAGAAAACACAAACTTGAAGTAGCAAACAGAATGACCTTAGCAATCCCATCTCCTTCATTTTCTGCCAAAGCTTTAGTGTTTGCCTTAAAGCTAGTCTTCACAATATTTACCTCAAATCCTTCTTTGTCTGCCTTCTCTCTGGCTTGTGGCTGAGAAAGTTTAAAAAACAGTACATTAAGCAAAAAAAAATAAGGCGTTGCCTATTTATAGCCTTTCATATGTATACTATTAATTGCAGTCAAATGAGCAAAATACGACCATTAAGAAAATGATGCCCAAATATTCAGCCAATGAAATTCATGAACATTGATTAGACGGGAATGCACGAAAAGGACATGTCTAACAACTTCAATAAGAAGATAACTTACCTCTGTCAGTCCAACCATACTAATCTCTGGATGAGTGAAACATGCGGCTGGGATGCTTAAATGATTTAGGATGTGATCCTTTCCAGAGATTTGTTCAACAACTACATTTGAATAGGAATTCAACATAAGACAAGTACACAAATAAGCTTGCTCCAAGAAACCACAAGAAAAAGGAATTCTCAAGTACCTGAAATTCCTTGTGCACTGGCAGCATGGGCAAGCATGAGTTTGCCATTGGCATCTCCAATGCAATATAAATTGGGCACCTATATAATATTATATGTGAATTATGCGGAAATCTTGAGGCGACACTTGTTCTAAAGAAAGAAGTCGCGCAATAAAAGGTGCAAAGAAGTCGCGCAATAAAAGTTGCAACATACCACATTGCCATCTGCATCCATGACTCGCATCCGTTCATCAACAGGCACAAAACCACGTTGTGTAACGACATTGATCTGAAGAAAAGGAAAATAAGCTTCAGCATTCTTGTATTTTAAAATGTAGTAAGATCTGGTAGCTACTAGGTTCAATTTCTAGATACTCACGTTTTCCAAGCCAAGCCCTTTGGTGAATGGTGCCCTTCCTGTGGCGATAAGAGCTGCATCAACCTACACAAATTTCCAACCTCCCCAGTGAGCCATTGTGGTTAACTTATAAAGAATCAAATGGTAAATTGGAAAGCTAGCAGAAATGTTTTATGTGCACTCCAATGAGATTTACAGAATTACAGTGCACTTGGTCTTGCTTACCATATTGTTGCTTCTGATGACTATTTGCATTTGCAAATAGACTTATGACTTTGAATATCTTAAATTTATATGGATTGACATTACTACATTCATTATAGAAGCAATTTCATAATATATAAATGTGTTCTATATAAAATAATATATGTTCTATAGATGCTGTTAGTCAAAGTGTCACCTTGAAGATTGTGTCAATGTCCTAACGGACATACATTTCTGTTCGAATGAAGTACAATCATAAAATATTATTGATACAAAACATTTCTACTACTTGATTTTGATTACAATGCTTGTAACAAGTAACTGTAACAGCATTCGTGCCCAACCAACTATACATATGGCAGGTATAGGACCAATGAAGCATTCACTCAGTAAAGCCATGCAGCTCTAGACAACGAGATAATAAAAGATTATGTTTGTTGTACTTGCACCGGTGTACCATAACAAAGAGATGACTGGCAAAAGTAATCCACAAGAACAAAAGCAAGTTGCCAAAGATTGAAAGATATCAGAAATATTACCTCAAGGGTTTCTTTGTGCTCCTTTGTCTTTGCATCAATAAGCTCGATGAGCACAGGTTTTCCGTCCTTTGCTGGAGTAATCTAGTGAAAATCCATAGACCATTCAACATACAGATTATTCAACCATGTAAAAAAAAGTCTGGAATACTTTCAGAAAGCTAGACCAAAGGTGAACCTTGTTTGCAAAAACACCAGTGTGATAGTCAATTTTCCGAGGATTGATAAGAACTCTCTGGGCTAATTTTGCAATTTCAGGATCAAATCCAGGCATCAGCTGGTCAAGAGCTTCAACAAAAGTAACCTGCCCAATTTTGAATTGAGTAAATTCAAGTGACAATTAACTCACAACAACCATGTTCAACAGGCAACTGCAGATGATGTGTAAGGAGCATCCTAGAATCCATCCAGCTTATCTGAATTATTTAGCATTTACTTTGGTTCAAAATGATGGAATCATATTTTGCACGATAGCCAAACAATCAGTGGAGTAAAGATGAAAAATCAGAGAAAATAACAGCAGATATATTTAAAGAACACCAGAACACTGCAAGTTTCATAGTTTCTCTGGTGCTGTGGACAATGGTTCTTGGAGAAAGCAACCTAGCAAATAATTTCAAAGCAAGAGCTTCTAATGTACCTCACTTCCAAGAGCTGTGTATACATCACTGAACTCAAGTCCAATGTAACCACTTCCAACAATAGCTATCCAGTCTGGAACTGACTCAAGTTTCAGTGCATGATCACTGGTAAATACAGTTTTCCCTGCAAATAACCATCCGGCAGAATTTTGTGAGAACAAACAGAACAAGGAAAGTACACCAAAAATGACAACTAATACACCACATGTTACAATAAAGAATGCACCCAATGTTTATATCTCTAATGCACTAAACTTCTAGGCTTGTTTGTGATGTGACAAAAATTGTGCCAGCAACAACAGAATGGTCACAAGGATCACATATCCAGTTTTCGCTCTCAAAATATGAATTCAACACTGAAAAATCTCTAGAAACAGGCATATGACTGTATGGATATTCAAGACATAACAAATGGCACCTTATGCTTTGCTTTTTGTCCCTCGTGATTCCAGATCCAACCTAAATCAATGTGGTGGGATTGGATTCTTGGTGCTACAACATTATAACATTTGGGTCTTTCTAACTGATGAAAAGCAAAATAGCCAGAGTTGAATTAAACAAACAGACAAGCAAAACAGCATTTCGTGTAACACTGAATTAGGAATGACTGCATCAATATGAACCACCAGAAAGTTTTGAAAAGCAGAACAGTGCCGAAAGTCACAAGGTGCATTAAAAATGGCTATCACACTACAATTCACGGCCATATCTATATCCTCCTCATTATGGGTATTGAAGTTCAATAGAACTGAAATGAATAGTTTTTTTATAATAAATCTCCAGCAGGCACCATAAGTCCATAAGTTTCCTAAAGTAATGAGTTTTCAAAATTCAAAGAGAACTCAAACAGAGAAGTGTTTACCATCAATCTCAATCCCTTTGGGAACAAAAGGAACTGAACCAGTGGCAATTATGATGTTCCTGGCAGTGATTTCTTTATCTGGGAAACCGGCTTTTCCATATCGTACCTTTTGCTTTCCCTGATCAGGACATCAGTGAAAACATGTTAGAACATGCACTTTGTATAACTACAGAGAGCTCATTTTTCACATTCATAGATAAGATCTTGTTACACATTATCTCACTGGACATAATTAATGTCATAATCTTCACCAGAAATATTCAGGTTGTTTCATTTCTGGTTAGGTCATGCAGTTAACTTTTAACTGATCCATACCCAACTAGTCTTCAATCTGCTCATAGATTACAGATATGTGATTTTGCTTAAGTTTATGCATATTAAGAAAAATTCAACATAATTGATTTTTTTTTAAAGTAGGGACAAACATAGTTATTAACAAATTAAAAACAGTATATAGGGCACGCAAACTAAATATTTAGCATTAACAATTGGAAAAAGTCTACATAACCCCCTCAACAATTCAGGGTGGACTACACCCCCCAAACTATAAAACCGGATTTTCTACCCCCTGAACTTTCCAAAACCGGTCAAATAACCCCCAAGCGGTTTTGGACAGTGGTTTTGGTACAGTGACCGTGGTTTTATCTTTATCTTTTTTATTTATTTGTGCTGAATCTTTGAAAAATCATAGTAAATCACAGAAAAATCATAAAATGGAAAATCCAATTTTGTTGGACTCCACATGAGTAGATACACAGTGAACATATAATATGGTATGCTTTAGTATAAAGTTTTTGCTGTAACTTTGGATCTATGCTTTTCTGTAATTAATTGGAATAATTCATACCTGCAGCTTCTATGGACCAATTGTAGTGAAAGTTTTATGGTGGGCTAATTATTGTATGCTTGAACTGTAGTAAAAATTTCATATTCATTCGATCATGTATAACTTAGTTATAGATTTATTTAGGTTTATGCTTGTTAAATCTATGCTTTATCTATAACTAAGTTATACATGATCCAATTAGTACGAAATTTTTACTATAGTTCAAGCATACAATAATTAGCCCACCATAAAAATTTCACCACAATTGAACCATTGAAGCTGCAGCTATGAATTATTCCAATTAATTACAGAAAAGCGTAGATCTAAAGCTACAACAAAAACTTTGTACTAAAGAATATTGTATTATATATTCACTGTGTAAATCTACTCATGTAGAGTCCAACAAAATTGGATTTTCCATTTTATAATTTTTTTGTGATTTACTATGATTTTTCAAAGATTTAGCGAAAATAAATAAATAAATAAAGACAAAACCAACGTTACTGTAGCAAACCACCGTCCAAAACCACCTAGAGGGTTATTTGACCGGTTTTGGAAAGTTTAGGGGGGTAGAAAATCCGGTTTTATAGTTTGGGGGGTGATGTAGTCCACCCTAAATAGTTAACGGGGTTATGTAGACTTTTTCCATTAATAATTCCTCCAAGTGTTGTCGAAGTTCAATAGTACACAGCAAAGTTTATATACAATTTTACAAACACATGCAACTCTGAATTATCAACCTCCGGCGAAAGAACAGGGACAAGATTCTCATGTACATAACGGTTTGTTCCACATCAATCGAGGACTATAGATAACTTACCACAATAGTGCCAACACCTGTCAATATATCCACTCCCAGAGCTTTCATTGAGTTAGTCAAGTTGCTACGGATTTTCGAGGCAAGATTGTTTGCGTGATCAGCAACACCTTGCCTGTCATATCCAGGAGAGGAAACCTGTTACAAGGTAATATGCCTAACAATTCAGCATCAATCAGGATAATAGATATAACATGTTCAAGTAAGAACTGCTAATGACCATAGGAAATGGTTGAGACCTTCACGTGTCTCCTAAGAACATGCAGAGTCCTTGTTTAAATTGTTGATTTTTTTTAGTGGGGGGTGGGGGATTACTTTAAAAAAGAGTAACATGGGCATATAGTAACTAAAGCCTTGCATCCATACGATTAATGCATTTGACTAATTCAAATTTAATTGTTAATTTTACACTTGTGGAGGTAAATATAACCAGGGAACCTGAATCTTGCACTGTATGTTCTTCCCTTTCTATTACAGCTTTACTTTGTCCTGTCTATTGGGTTCCGACAAACACCAAGAAAGATTCGACTCTAAATGAAGAAATTGGAATTAACAAATTAAGTAGAATTCTACTAATTGCCATTAACATGGATACAGTTAGGTGCTAGAATGGACAAAAGTACTCAGACAAGCTCCTAGATGTAGTTTTTGTCAATTTTGCACTATATATGAGCCAATTGGAAACAGCAAATCAAGAACTGCTCTTGCACAATTCATCTGACCACATTACCTGTAGACCCATAGACTTCATATGATGTTCATCATGAAGCTCCCGCATTCGACCACTGACAGCAAGGAGTGCTTTCGATGGGACACAACCTCTGTTTACACAAGTCCCACCCACAACATCTCCCTCAATTATGGCTGTTTTTAAACCCTGAACAAATTAGAGCAAAGTGAAACAAGATCAATATAGAAGCAGTGCCAACTCTTAGAAATTCCAGTGTTTTCCTAAACGCTAAACGGTAAACAGTCGGTCACCCACCGTTTAGCCATTATTCAGGTAAAACGTCCCATTAAGCGGGCTAAACGGCCAATTAAACGGGGTAAACGGGTGATTAAACGGAAACGGCGGACCACCGTGTAGCGTTTACACGGTGTTTAAACGGGCTAAACGACCGTTTAGGCGAACAGTGAGAAATTCATTGTATGGTTAATGTTTGGCATCATTCTTCTTTGCTAGTGTCATACGCCCAATGAAGGCTGAAGGGCCATCAGTCCCATGTGCCGGCAGCAGCGGCGGTGCCGCCCCCAAGGGGGCTGCCGCCTAGGGAAGCAGCAGCGCCGCCAAGGGAGGAGGCGCACACAGCAAGCGCGGGTTCCCCGCCGCTCCACTATCCATACCCGGAGGATCTTCAAAGGAATAGGATTAGCTAAGATAGGAAGGAGTCCACATCTATAAGGACTTCCCTCATTAGGTTACTTAGGAGACAAGTCTACTCAGGACTATAAGTAGAGGGGCTATGTAATCATTGCAATCAAGAAAGAACAGCCTCAGGCTTATCCTTCCTCTCTCCTCTCCCCTTCTGTCAAGGGCCTCGACGCCCAGGGTAGCCGGCCCTTGGCTACGGAGGTTGTAGCCGCGGTCCGTGTCGTCTCCGGTGAGGTTTTGCCCCTCCACCGTGAGTTTGGTTAGAGAAGAGAGAGAGATTAGGGATAATGATCTTTCTTAATTTGCAAAGTGCCGGATACAATAATAAATAGCCCCATGGCTGGAACGGCCATGCCTACAATCTAGGAAAGCCAACAAACTAATAGGAAAGCCAAATAACTAATTGATACTTGCTAAACTTAGCCACTAACGGTGGCCTTCCCAGCCGAGAGCTGGGCGCGCTCTGCAGCGCGGCGCACGTCACGCGCACGGCGTCTCACGTACGTGCGCCCCCACATGACATCTCCCCCTTCCTCGAGAGCCAGCGCGTCCTCGAGCTGGAAATCTGGGTACTTGGCGGAGAAAGCGTCGACGTCTTCCCAGGTTGCCGAGGCAGGCGACTCGCCCTTCCAGTGAATCAACACCTGGCGCACACCGCGCGCTAGGCGCGTCTTGACGGCGCGTTCTGGCTCCGGAATAACAGCACCATGGCGGACAGCAGGGAGCGGTGGTGGTGCATCCGGCGGTGAGCCATGGAACGGCTTGAGTAGCCCAACATGAAACACGTCGTGCAGACGGGCACGTGGCGGCAGAGCGAGGCGAACCGCGACGTCGTTGATGAGCTCGGTGACGCGGTAGGGCCCGTAGAAGCGCGGGCGCAGCTTGCCGGTGACGGACTGGGGCATAGAGGCCGTCGGTCGATGGCGTAGGCGGAGCAGCACCCAGTCCCCCACCTTGTACAACACTTGGCGGTGGTTCTTGTCGTATTGATGCTTCTGGACCAGCTGAGCTTGCTCCAGGCGGGCGCGGATGTCGGCGAGGAATTCATCCCGCTCTTCCAGGGACTGCGCGACAGCGGCCACCCTGGTCTCTCCGGGGGATCCCGGCCGTAGACGACGCGGAACGGCGTATCCCGCAGCGAAGACTGGTAGGCGGTGTTGAAGACGTACTCCGCCCATGGCAGCCACTGGAGCCACTGCCTCGGCCGGTCCCCAGTGAGGCATCGCAGGAACATGATGATGACGCGGTTGGCCGACTCGGACTGCCCGTCGGACTGGGGGTGAAAGGCTGTCGTCATGTGGAGCTGGGTGCCCACCAGCCGCATCAACTCGCGCCAGAAGGTGGAGGTGAAGACCGTGTCCCTGTCCGACACGATGGACTGTGGCACGCCGTGGAGACGAACGATCTCGGCGAAGAAGACTTGGGCGACCGACTCCGCGGAGTATGGGTGGGACAGCGGGATGAAGTGGCAGTACTTGCTGAACCTGTCCACCACCGTCAAGATGACGGACTTCCCCCGGACCCGAGGCAGCGCCTCCACAAAGTCGAGGGCGATGTCAGACCACACACCTTGGGGCACGGGCAGCGGAAGGAGGAGGCCTGCCGGATGGAGATGTTCCGACTTGTAGCGCTGACATGTAGGACACGCCCGCACCCAGTCCTGCACGAGCTGTTTCATGTTAGGAAAATGGAAATCTCGCCGCAGTCGGTGCAGCGTGCGTTGAACGCCTTCGTGGCCTTCCGCGTGAACGGCTGCCAGCAGCTCGGGCAGTAAGGGCGAGGCCGGTGGAATGTACAACCGCCCGCTGAACTGGACGAGCCCATCCACCAGCGCCCATGGTGAGCCTCTGGAGCCCGCGGCGAGCTCTTCCTGGAGGGCGACGAGGGCAGGGTCAGAGGCCTGTGCCTGGCGAAGCCTGTCGATGAAGTCAAAATGTGGAGCCGATAGCGCCAGGATAGAGCCCTCCGTTGGTGTATCACGGCGTGACAGCGCATCGGCCACCGCATTCGCCTGGCCCGGCTTATATTCGACCGTGAAGTCGAAGCCAAGCAGCTTACCCACCCAATGGTGTTGAGGTATTGTCGCGAGCCGCTGATCGAGTAGGTATTTAAGGCTGTAATGATCAGTTTTGACGGTGAAGCTCCGTCCCCAAAGGTACGGCCTCCAGTGCCGAACAGCGTGCACGAGGCCGATCAGTTCACGCTCGTAGGCCGCAAGCGCGCGATGGCGAGGTGCCACCGGTCGACTGAAGAAAGCCACAGGGTGGCTGTCCTGGACCAGCACGGCCCCGAACCCGTGGGAGGACGCGTCGCACTCGACGATGAAGGGCTTGGAGAAGTCCGGCATGGAGAGAACCGGGGCGGTGGTGACTGCTTCTTTGAGGGCGTCGAAAGCCGCCGAGGCCTCACTAGACCACAGGAAGCCTTCCTTCTTCAGCAGAGCGGTGAGCGGCGCGGCGATGGTGCCGTAATTATGCACGAACTTGCGGTAGTACCCCACCAAGCCGAGGAAACCGCGAACAGCGCGGGCCGAGCGCGGTGTCGGCCAGTCCCGCACCGCCTGTACCTTGGCCGGGTCCATGGCGACGCCTGCCTCGGAGATGACGTGGCCCAGGTACGCGACGGAGGTACTGGCGAAGGCACACTTGGTGCGCTTGAGGAAGAGTTGTTGGCGCTGGAGCTCGCTGAGGACGGCGCGGATGTGTCGAAGGTGGTCCGCCCATGTCCTGCTGTAGATTAGGATGTCATCAAAAAACACAAGAACGAACCGGCGGAGGAACGGGCGTAGGACGTCGTTCATGAGCGCCTGGAACGTCGCCGGCGCGTTGCACAAGCCGAACGGCATGACCAGGAACTCGTAGAGGCCGTCGTGGGTGCGGAAGGCGGTCTTGTGGATGTCGGCTGGCCGCATCCGCACCTGGTGATACCCCGAGCGGAGATCCAGCTTGGTGAAGAAACGCGCCCCATGGAGCTCATCAAGGAGCTCGTCTACGACAGGAATTGGGAATGCGTCCTTGACCGTAATTGCGTTGAGGGCGCGGTAGTCGACGCAGAAACGCCACGACCCGTCCTGCTTCTTGACGAGAAGGACAGGGGACGAGAACGCGGAGTCGCTGCGGCGGACAATGCCCTGGGCGATCATGGCGGCACACTGCCGCTCCAATTCATCCTTGTGGGCCGCCGGGTAGCGGTAGGGGCGAACGGCTACCGGCTGCACACCGGGTTTGAGGACGATGTTGTGGTCCCGGCCACGCTGTGGAGGTAGGCCAGAGGGCTCAGCGAAAACCCCCTGGAAGGAGTCCAACAGCTCGTCGAGGAGGTCCCCTGCGCCGGCTGTGGCTGCGAGAGACGGAGCCGGGCGCGCAGCCACATCTGACCAGCACACCAGTCGGTCCTGGCGAGCGAACGACAGGGTGCGTGCCTTGAAGTCCCACGTGATCGGCCCCAGGGTAACCAACCATTGAGTCCCCAGGACGACATCGTAGCCCGCCAGCGGCAAGACGAAGAGATCCACCTCGAACGCCTCGCCCTCGACGGAAATGGGCGCCTGGCGTAGGACGCCGGGGCACTGGAGCTTCTCGCCGTTCGCCACAGTGGCGGTAAGGCGCGGCTTGGGCTGGATGGCCAGTTTGCAGAGGCGCGCCGCTTCCTCGGCGATGAAGTTGTGAGAGGAGCCAGTGTCAAAGAGGGCGGTCAGCGTCACCGCGCCCACCCGCACCCGGACTTGCATCGTGTCGCAAGGCGGCACACCGGCCACGGCCTGCAGCGAGAAGACCGGAGCCTCCGTATCGGGCCCGTCCAGGGCGGCGTCTTCGTCGTCGTTGAGCGTGACCCCGGCTATGTAGAAGAGACGGCGGCAGACCCGATTATGGCCGCGGGAGTACTTCTCGTCGCAGTTGTAACACAGCCCCAAGCGACGGCGTTCCGCCTGCTCCTCCGTCGAGAGGCGTCTCACCGGCTTGGGCTCCTGGCGGGCACCCCCGGCGGCCAAAGGCGGTGGTGGCGGCGGTGCAGGAAAGCGCGAGACGCGGAGCCGGTGCTGGGAGCAGGCCGCGGGGTGCCGGTCGGGCAGGAGCCGGCGCCAAGGCCTGCCTGTCAAGCTCCATCAGCTCCACCTGGCGGGCGAGGCTCATGGCGGCCGCGAGCGACTGCGGATTGTGGATTCGCACCGCATGGCTCAGCGGCGGCAGGAGACCCCCCGTGAAGAGCTGGACGCGCTGCGTTTCCTCCAGGGGCCCGGCGCGGGGTAGGAGCGCCTGGAACCGGTTCTGGTACTCCTCCACGGTGCCTGTGCGCCAGCACTCCGCGAGCTCGAAGAGGGGTGCAGAGCGCAGGGGCGGACCGAAACGCAGCTGGAGAAGGTCCTTGAAACGGCTCCACCGAGGAACGCCCTCGTCATCCCGGAGCTAGAGGTACCACAGCTGGGCCACGTCCTCAAGATTATACGAGGCCATCCACACCTTCTCCTCTTCCATGATCCGCTGTTGATGGAAATAAGATTCACAGCGGCTGACGAAGATGAGCGGATCGACCGTACCATCATAGCGCGGGAAATCCATCTTCTGGAACCGCGGAGGGCGATCGTTGTGGTGCTGGCCGTCCATGCCCGCGCCCAGACCTGAGGACGACGAGGACTTGTCCTTGTCCTTCTTCAAGGCCGCGACGTCGGACTGCAGGGAGGCGATCGTGCCGGTGAGGCTCTCGATCATCTTGGCGATGTCGGCGTTGGAGGGATCCGCCATGGGAGATGTAGCGGAGGCGGCTGATGGTGGGGAGTCTGGTGCGCTGGGAATAGGCGCGACAGAGGTGGGCAGCGTGGCAGCGGAGGATGAAGCGGCGGCGGCGGCGGACGAACGGGATCGGTGTGACCGTGATACCAGGTTGTCAAGGGCCTCGACGCCCAGGGTAGCCGGCCCTTGGCTACGGAGGTTGTAGCCGCGGTCCGTGTCGTCTCCGGTGAGGTTTTGCCCCTCCACCGTGAGTTTGGTTAGAGAAGAGAGAGAGATTAGGGATAATGATCTTTCTTAATTTGCAAAGTGCGGATACAATAATAAATAGCCCCATGGCTGGGAACGGCCATGCCTACAATCTAGGAAAGCCAACAAACTAATAGGAAAGCCAAATAACTAATTGATACTTGCTAAACTTAGCCACTAACGGTGGCCTTCCCAGCCGAGAGCTGGGCGCGCTCTGCAGCGCGGCGCACGTCACGCGCACGGCGTCTCACGTACGTGCGCCCCCACATGACACCTTCCCTGCGCCGACTCCCTACCTCTCTCCCTGCCCTAGTGAAAGCTCTAGTTTGGTTTTGGTTAATTGATGAAACCCTAAGTGCTAACCTAGTTTATCAAGATGATTATGAGATAGGTAGCACTACTCCAAGTGATGAAGCAATGACGAAGATCATGACAATGGTGATAGCATGGTGATGATCAAATGCTTGAACTTGGAAAAGAAGAAAGAGAAAAACAAAAGGCTCAAGGCAAAGGTATAAAATGTAGGAACCATTTTGTTTTAGTGATCAAGACACTTAGTGAGTGTGATCACATTTAGGATAGATAGCCGTACTATTAAGAGGAGTGAAACTCGTATCGGAATGCGGTTATCAAAGTGCCACTAGATGCTCTAACTCATTGCATATGCATTTAGGATCTAGTGGAGTGCTAACACCCTTGAAAATATTTGTGAAAATATGCTAACACATGTGCACAAGGTGTTTGCAGGGTTGAGATGGGTTCGGCGCTTTTGGAAAAATGAAATGTCTATTTTCTATTGCGCCGGATGCAAAATTCTTGGTGGTTGGCACATTTGAGCAAGGGTAAAGAAGTTAGAGTTGAAATGGAGTTGGTCGAAATGATGCTGGCGTCGGTCTACTGACCGGACGCTGGGTCACTCAGCGACCGGACGCTGAAAGGCTGCGTCCGGTCGAGCTGTCAGACGGCACAGTGGGTAGGGTTGAGCACCGGACGCTGGTCTGCGTCCGGTCAAGGTGGACCGGACGCGTCCGGTCGAAAAAACATGCCTCGGGGAGCTTACTGGAAACGACTGGACGCTGGGGCTTCAGCGTCCGGTCAGTTTGACCGGAGCGTCCGGTCAGCTTCGTAGCCGTTGAAATATGACGAACAACGTTTGAAGCTGGTGACGCGTGGCGTCCATCGGGCGACCGGACGCTGAGGGCCAGCGTCCGGTCGGTATGACCGGAGCGTCCGGTCAGAGCGTGTTTTGCCTAGTGAAGGGGTACAACGGCTCTATTTGATGGGGGCTCTATTTATAGCCCCATGGCCGGCTCAAGGGACAACTCTTGCACATTTTCATTGACATAGCAACCTTGTGAGCTTAGCCAAAGCCCTCCCACTCATCTCCATCATTGATCCATCATCATTGTGAGATTGGGAGAGAATCCAAGTACATTGCTTGAGTGATTGCATCTAGTGGCACTTGGTATTCGTGTTGCGCTGCGGATTTCGCTTGTTTCTCTTGGTGGTTGCCACCACCTAGACGGTTGGAGCAGCGGTGAAGGATCGGCACGAGTTGGTGATTGTTCGTGGCCGCCTTCGGTGATTGTGAGGGGAGTTGTACCTTCCCCGGCGGAGCGCCGAAAGGTAACTCTAGTAAATTGCTCGTGTCATTGAGTTACCTCACTTGTGGGTCGGTTCTTGCGGTGTCCAATCGTGTGGACGAGGTTTGTGAAACACCTCTTAGCCGCCGAACCACCAAGTGTTGGTCGACACAACGGGGACGTAGCGTGTTGGCAAGCACGTGAACCTCGGGAGAAAATCGATTGTCTCTCTTCTTTGTCATTCTCCCGGTGATTGGCTATATATTCATCTTGTGATTGGTTCATCCCCTACACGTCGGTATAATCACTCTACTCACTCATTTACATTCTTGCAAACTAGTTGATACAAGCTCTTTAGTGTAATTAGAATTGAGAGCTTGCTTTATTATTTACATTCATCTAGTTGAGCTCTTTAGAGTAGCAAGGTTGAGAGCTCTTAGTGAGTACTTACATAGCTAGTTTGTGTGCCTAAGTATTCATTGCAACTAGAATTGTTGGATAGGTGGCTTGCAACCCTTGTAGAGCTAGAGCAAGTTTGCATTACGCTATTTGTCATACTAATCAAATTGCTCTAGTTGATTTGTAGATTTTTAAATAGGCTATTCACCCCCCCTCTAGCCATATTAGGACCTTTCACCTAGCGCCGCCGCCCCCTCTCTCTGCCCGCCGCCCTCACCCCCATCAACCCTAGTCGCCGCCGCCTAGAGCCCCCCCCCCCCCCCCCCCCCCCCCCCCGCCCTGCCGGATTCTTACACTGGTATCCGGAGACCAGACGATCCATGGACTCCAACCCCACCATGCAGCAGCTGATCGAAAACCTCGCCACCGATCTTCGCAAGAACTTCGGAGAGATGCACCGTCAACTCGTCAACCTCGATAATCGCCTGCACGCTATCGAGCGCGCACGCACCCATGGTGACGCCGCCATCACCGGCGTCCAGGCCAGGTTGGACAGGGAAACCACCATCACCGACCTCGCCGCAGAAACCAAGCGAGTCATGATCACCGTCGGCAAGTCGTATCTCAAACGCGAGATGGACGAACCCCAGTCCTCCAAAGCTCCGGAGATTATCCTGGCTGTATCAGACAGCCTGCTTTCGGCTCCACCTCCATCACCACAGCCACCATTGGCGCCGCTGTTTCCCCCACGGGAGGAAACCCCAGTTATCCGTGCGGCTACTCCCCAACCCTGAACGACAACAACTCGGAGCCAGCAACACCTCCAACCGCGTCTATGCCAGCAACACACCACCAACAGTTGGCCATCGACCACCAGGAGCCACTGCCGTGCACGACACCAGCGGCAACACCACCAGCAGTCCAGCGTCAACCACCGCCTGTGCACGCAGCCAGCCGGCTACCAGCTGGCCCGGCGGCCGTACAGTACATCAAGGCGACACCACAGCAGCAGCCGGCCACCTGGCCGTCGGCATCGAGGGATGATGCGCCCCAAACACCGTTGCCTCGGACGACACCGACAACGACAAAACCACCACAACATGTCCCTGTCAAGATACAACTCACAACTCCAACATACGATGGCTCGACGAACCCGAGGCCATGGCTCTCATGCATACAACAAATCTCCAACTTATACCGTCTGCCGGAGACACAATAAACCTGCTACGCGGCCTATCATCTGACAGGTGAAGCACACCAGTGGTACATGCGCGACGAAGGATACACCCATGACCGAGTGGGCGTACTTCACCGACAGCATCATCCGCAACTTTGGCCCCAACCGCAACATCACCAGCGACCTCGCACCACCGCGTCATATCGGCTCTGTGAACGACTACATCAACAACTTCATCGCCTACGCTCTACACATCGACGTCACCAGCGAGCAACACCAAGTCAGCCTCTTCGTCAACGGCCTTCAGGACGCACTCCGAGTGGCGGTTATCCCTCACCATCCGCGCATGATAGAGACGGCCATTGACCTCGCTCGTACCATGGAGACCCCGGCGCCCGCCACCACCGCAAACACAGGACGATCCATCCCCGCTACCGGCAACTACAACACCGGGTCGGCCAAGAAACCGTCACCCCCCCGTGACGGCCCCTACACCGCCTGACAACCCTGCTTGTCCTCAATCAGCCAACACCAACACCAGAGCAGCCGCCCACATCGAACCTGACCAGGAGATCCTTGCCCAACTCCATGTCGCCACCACGGAAGAGCGCGAACTCCAGATTATCTCCGCCACCTTGGAAGTCCAGGCATCAGCAGCTTGGTCCCTACAACAAGGCATCGTCCGCTACAACGAACGATACTACATTCCGGTAACTTCACCTCTGTTACAGGACCTGCTCGAGTCGTTCGGCAGTTCATCTCTGCATCTTCTAGCCATCGGCCTCCACACGGCGACATCTACACCGACAGCATCCTACTCCTCGAGGCGTGGCCACAACACATCCTTCTTTCTGCAACGATCATCTTCTTCGACAACAACGGCCAGCAGTTCCTCTCCATCGAGGACACCTACATCTGCAGGCAGCACGCCAATGGTCATCTACAGGTCTCTCCAGCAAACTACAACACTGACGACCTCCTCTTCGGCATGCTACAACACTTCACCACGACACCTCCGACAATCGTCGCTACAGCATTATGCCGGCGCATAAGGGGACAAGTTGATGCCGGACAGGTGCAGTCGCTGCCACGTCCTCCACAGGTGATGCAGACACTACACTTCCCGAGAACGCTCCCCGGCGCCGCCATCTACGCAGCCCGCTGCATCCATGAACCAACTGATGGCTTAGGGACCAGCAGCTACTACATCTCCGGCCACTTCGTCTCCTGCGGCTACTACTTCTAGTTCTCCGACTACCACATCAACACCAACCAGTTCAATGATACCTTGGGGCACCTCACTGTTGAAATTGTACAACGACCAAGGGATACCGGACCACCACCAGAGGCTGTCAAAGATTGGACAATGATTCAGCGCGAGGACGCGCTGATCGGAGAAGGGGGAGTGATGTCATACGCCCAATGAGGGCTGAAGGCCCATCAGGCCCAGGTGGCGGCAGCAGCGGCGGTGCCGCCCCCAAGGGGGCTGCCGCCTAGGGAAGCAGCAGCGCTGCCAAGGGATGAGGCGCACACAGCAAGGGCGGGTTCCCCCGCCGCTCCACTATCCATACCCAGAGGATCTTCAATAGGAATAGGATTAGCTAAGATAGGAAGGAGTCCACATCTATAAGGACTTCCCTCGTTAGGTTACTTAGGAGACAATTCTACTCAGGACTATAAGTAGAGGGGCTATGTAATCATTGCCATCAAGAAAGAACAGCCTCAGGCTTATCCTTCCTCTCTCCTCTCCCCTCCCTCTGCCCGCCGCCCTCACCCCCATCAACCCTAGCCGCCGCCGCCTAGAGCGTGCCCCGCCGCCCTGCCGGGCTCTTACAGCTAGTCTATCATAAGACATGAGGTTAAAATGGGAAAATATTGTTCTCTTGAAATTGACTCAGACTACTTAGAAGATCAACTAACAACGGTCCAACAACAATGGTATACAGGGCACCAAAACCTCCAAATTCACCCAAGGAACCAATGCTTGTCCCTGAACAAGCACCCAAATTAAAATTTGGAACTGTTTGTAGACTAGGCATAGGTTGCAAATAGCTTACTCTGTGCACTAGCACCAAAACTAACAAGTATTTCAAGTTTTAAATTAACTGCTAGCAAGAAAGTTTGCGCCCCAAATTACAGGTACACGCCTGGGATTTCCACCAACCTCAGCCTAATGGCACCTCACGGCATCATCGATCTAAAATCCTTATCAAATACACAAAGATCAACGATCATCCAATTCAAGCAAAATTTCCATTTCTAACGCCAAATTACCAATCAGGCATCACGTTCTATCGTTTCTGGTCAGTACTAACGCATCTCATGGCAGAACAATTTCGCAGCTCCACTATACCAGGATTACTCGTTAGCTTATGCTTACTAGCCATTCAACATCCTAACAGAACACGACTCACTAAAGCACCGTGTTGATGCTACACCGAGCACTTAATAAAAAAAACGCAGACCTCTTCAACGGCGTGGAGCGCGGCGCCGTGACCTCCGACGCCCGCGCCGATGATGACGAGGTCGTAGTCGAAGCCGCCGCCGCTCCCCGCCACCGCGCCATTGGTCGCCGCTGCCGCCCTCGCCACCGCCAGCCTCGCTGGCGCCTGCGAGATCCGCAGCGAGGGGCACGTGAGGGCCTCGCCCCGGAGTCCGCAGACCCGGACTCCACCTGGCCGCCGCGCAGCCTCGGATCTGGCGCCGCCGCGGGACGCGGTCGCCGAGGCGGAGACGGAGACGGCCGCGGTGGACTGCATAGCGACGAAATGCGACAATAGGCTGGGGGCTAGTGCGCGGTGAGCTGGGAGAGGGAGGCGTATAAGTCAAAGAGGAGGAGGCAGGCGCGGGCGGAGGAGGCGAGGAGGGGTTTATGCGACGGGGCGGAGGTTTCGAAGTTGGCAGATGGCGGAGGCCGAGGGAAGGAGAAGCTGGAGGCGTTGCGGGCTAGCGGCGATGGGACCCGCATGTCGGTGTATTAAGCTGATGAGATGAGTGGGCGCCAGGTCAGCTGCTGGCGTGGCTTATGCTGGTTTATTTACATGGCCTGTCACATGCGTAGTATTGGTCGATCCTAATCTCTAGTCTCTACTACCTCCCGTTAAAAAATAAAGGCACTGTATTTTCCCTCCAAACACATCAGTATAAGCTACTGTATTTTCTCTTCAAATAAATCAGTATAAGTTAAATTTTAGCGAAACGAACAGGGCCACAAGCAATTTTATGTTTCGAACAAGTTGTTTTCTAGTTGATCAAGAAAATCGTATCTAACATTTATGTCTCTGAGTAGCTTTACTAAAATGCAATCCTATGTTTGGAGCAAGTTATTCTTAACCTCGATCAAGTTTACCGAAAATAGTATCAACATGTATGGCCCTGTTCGCTTCTCTTATAATCCGTACTTTTTATCTTGTTTTTTCAGTCAGAACATTGTTTTTCTTTCACAATAAATCAGCCGAAACAGTGTTTCAGCCTATTTTTTTAGCGAAGCGAACGGGACATATGTCCCCAAATAGGTTTATTATAACAATATATTACATAATTGTTTCAATAATGCTTATTTGGTGTTATAAACGCTAGTGTTTTGTATAGATTTGGTCAAACTTAACATTATTTGATGACTCGAAAATAAGAATTGCATTCTTTATGAAATAGAGGAAGTATCTCAGTTTTCTTTGTTTTGTCATCTAAATTATTTAGATTAGGGCATGTTTGGATCATTGGAATTGAATTCATTCTAATAATTATAATTTAGGCATAGATTAATTAAGCTAATATAGTTATATATGGAATATATTTGTATATTTTTTGTTAGGCATACAAGGGACATACGTATATGTTGCATTTCTATTATAGGAAAATGAGTTGAAGAGTATGCTATAAGTTGGAGAATAGAATTATAACATAGTGATATATAGAATCCATTTTCATCTCCCACCCTATTAATTTGAGATAGGCTTATTTGTGAGCTTGGAAATGTTATGGAATATTAAATTCTAAGTCAAATAGCCTAATTTATTATGTAAATTTCAATTCCTCTAAAATGAAGTGATCTAAACGACCTCTAAGTGGATTTTATTTTCTTGGTTCTGAATTGTTTTTATTAAATGAGTGTTTTCCTATTTAATGCTCTAGATAAAACAAAAAATGCATTCCGGACTAGTAAAACTTAGCTCCTGCTACTTCAATCTAGACAAACATGTTTCTAAATTCTCAAATTTGCTACTGCCTAATGTAACTCATGGGTCATCCAACCTATACAACTGTTGGCATCCATTTTGCCCCTATTAATATACATGGATGTTGTATGAAAAATTCCTAAGCTTTCAAAAGAAGCAGAAGAAGTTTCTATAAAGTATTTTTGTTTATTTTACTTTTTATATTTGCAATGGTTTGTTATTTATGGACAGTATGCACCATTACAAGGTATCTTCACCATACTTAGTTAAGATTGATGGTGATTTAGACTTTGTACCTAGAAGTATGTTTGGAAGCAAAAGCCAAAACTGGAATAATTTTTTGGAACCCAATATGATAAAAGAATACTTAGCATTTTTCACTGCTACAGATTTACTTTTCACTGTCGCCACTTTCACTGCCGTAGCGATAAAAGCGTCGGTGTGATACTTCCACCGTCAGTTGGACTGATATGGAGGCCTCGTAAAGAATAAAATCGGTCGTTGAAAACTATCAATGTGACGGTGGTAGTGGGGTTGAATTCCACTGTCGTTTGGAACGCCAAGCCGACTGGGATAGGCGTTATGGCCGCTGGCCCTACATGCCCGTTTAGTGTACTGGCGATAATAAATTCAGCGTGAGTTATTTCCCCATTTCCCAACTACCCACAACACAATTGCATCACCATTACTTTCCTACGGAGCATGCCTTGTCTTCCCTGATGCTTATATTAACTGCTCCTCTCTGTTTCTCCATCTTCAAGGTTGGCCTATTTAAGCCGGGGATGGATGCGCTTCTTGGCAATCCACACACTCATTTCTCCTTAGATACATATAGATACAGACAAAGCTCTTGAGCCAACCATCTATATTTTCTTCATCGCCATGGTGCTCCTTCTCCAACTCCTCTAGCAGCAGCGGCGGTGTTGGGAGAAGGCCTTCAAGATTGGGTACTACCAGCATCTAGGCGCAGCGGGGGCTACTCAATCTAGGTGCTAGTGAAAGTTTTGCGAATAAGGGGGTTCGCTTATTTGGGCAAGCCAAGGGCTACTCAATGCACTTTGGTATCCCTGGTTTGACCTACGCATTTCTTGTGTCGATTCACCATCCCGACACCCTAGCGATCCTCCTTCCTCTGGAGCAGCAGCGACGACGGCGACGCTTCTCTTCCACGCCCTCCTCGCAACCATGAGATGTGAGCACTATAACACCCCAGTGTTAAGCTTGCATTTTTCACTTGCATTGCTTGAGCATAAGCATCATCCATTCATTTGCACTCATGAGCATGAAATGATACATTTACTAATTGTGATTCCTTTCATAAAATGCTTAAATTGCCTTGTGGATGCTTAGTGATCATGCTTGATAATGCAAGTGAGTGTTGGTTGGTCACCAAAACAACTTAGACACACTTAGAATGAAAAATGGAACCAAGTTTATATTCATGAGTTGGTCCAAAAATGCTTCTAAGTGATGGTATTACTAGAAATGCCCTTTATTAGGTTGATTGTTTGACCTGTCTTGACTAATTACTTAAAGGATTGCATGGCAGTGGGACTTAAATAAAAGTTGTAGTTTAGATCATGTAGACCAAACTTTGTTTAAGGGTCAAGAGCTGAATCAGTGCCTAGTTTAGTCAAACAAGGCTCACAAAATTCAACTTCCTGTTGTTTTAGAACAAAATTTTCCTGTCTTAAACTGCTTTATAGTTTCAATGTACCCGCCTTTGGTGATTTTTAGTTTGCAAACTAGTTCGAATTAGATGAAACTTTCTTAAGCAATCTTGGAGTACTCCTGTAGCTCTACCAAGTGGTGAAGTTGGTTTGCCAAAATTCATCATGGATTAGGAGTTCTAGTGGTTCAAAAATCAAGTTTAAGATGTTGTTTTCAGGCCTGAAATCGGACTCGCCACGCGCTATGGTGGCTGACCAGGTGTAGGCCACGCGCACCGCGTGGTGGCCATACGCCGGTGCCGGCCTACCCTATCAAGCTAGATGGGAGAGCACTCGGTCACCCACACTCCCGTGTGCTCACTCTCTCGCTCTCCCTTTCTCTCACCCGAGCTCTCCGAAGCAGAGAAGCACAACGCCACCGCCGTTGCACCATCACCGACCACGCTAGCAACCTACGCCACACTGTCGCTTGATTCATCTTGCCCATAGCTCTGCCATGTCACGCACTACCTCATCGACCCGCTAGCAGCCCCATTCGAGCACAGGTAAGGCGCCAATACGCCCTCGCCATAGTCGCCATGGCCATAGTGCGCCGCCGAGCTCGAGCTCACCGTGGCCAAGCCACCTCGTGCATGCACCGCTCTTGTAACAGAACCAACCAATTATACGAAATTAAGTAAGAAAATCATCCGCCAGAGTAGATGATTTAGCAAACTTAAGCCCGTATAACCCGGTAGTCCATGAAATCACGAAGGATTTCAAACCAACTTCCATTCTAGCCAAGATCATAATAAGTTTAGCGGTCACCATCACATATTACATAAAAGTTCGCAATCTCAGATACATCAGAGTTTCAACATAGTTATTACAAAATAAGTTCGAATAAAAGTAGCGAAAGTCATTTGTTCAAACCACACACACACTCACACGGAGTTTAAATACAGTGCCAGCGAATGATCATCTCCAACAAAAGCATCAGATGAGACGTAAGGAATGACCATGCCCATGGTCCTAAGCATCACCCATCGCATGATAAAGGCAGTTGATACAGTAG
This sequence comes from Miscanthus floridulus, assembly GCF_019320115.1. Lineage (NCBI taxonomy): Eukaryota > Viridiplantae > Streptophyta > Magnoliopsida > Poales > Poaceae > Miscanthus > Miscanthus floridulus. Next base: position 31,404,060 of record NC_089595.1, read on the forward strand.
CCGTAATACATCTACCCATCTGCAACAAGTGGGAATAAAACCCTGAGTATAAGAAGGTACTCAGCTAGACTTACCCAACATAACCGAAAATAAGTGACACCAAGGATTATGAAGGGCTTTATAGTAGGGTAGCTGACTCATTTGCAAAAGAAGCATTTTTAGCCTTTCAAAAACCTTCCTAAAAGCATTATTGTCAATTTAATTATTATTAACCTGTCGACTAGATTTGCACCTATACTAGAGCAAACATATAATTAAGCAGATAATGATAACCAATGATCATTAAACAACTTCCATACTGTCATATTCACTATAACTATCCAAGTGTTCCATAAACATTTACTACGATGAAGTAACTCAAGTCAAGTGCTCACTATCCAGGAGCGATGGCGATTCGAATCGATTCCTAACCAGCTGGTGATTTATTCCTTACACAAACCTCACTCACCCGCTAAAGTGAGATATTGATCACCGAGTCAACTATCCAGGAATCTCGAGTTTGCCAGGAACCACATGTACTCGGGGGTCGACCGACTGCACTTTGGTCTTATCATCTCGCCCTCGTGTCCTACCACACCTGCTCTGGCACAGTGCGTTGCGGGTAATCTACTCGGCCCGAATAATCTTCCAGCTTCGTGGTCGGAAGGTACTTTATCTGACCAGCTAAATGTAAGGCATGCGTTCAACATGACTCGAGGCCCAACAACGGTCGGTCCTTAATCGACACAGACGGAAACACTACAGTCCAAAACTCTGCAAGTCTCCATCCGGTCTCAATTTCATTTAACACTTAGTTATACCATGACTTCATAGTCATCCAAGCAGATCCAGGTAACCACCTATATCTCGTAGGTGACAGGAAATCACCCGACTTCTACCAGTCTAAGCCAGCTAAGCATTGACTCGACTGCTCCTGATCTCGCTGTAAGTTCATATCAGCCAACTGCTCCTGCAAGCTAGCTATAGCACATGCCTGTCTCTTCTTATGCTTTCTCCCCTTGAGCTTATCCTCACCATGCAAGCCAGTCAAAGTCTAGTAGGTACTCTCGAGACCCTCATACGCTCTGATGGCGGTGAACATAGCACTCATTGCCTGGTTGTCGCTAGCCTGTCCTTCAGCTGGACCTCTGACCAGGGCACTTCCCTGAGGCTGAACCCAAATGGCATCATAAGGATCATTCCTAGGAAAAGTGCCAGCTAGAGCTGCTGCAAGCTCACTGTGAAATCTGCTCATAATGTCCCTGATGACACGGAAGGCTGCTCCCTCTGCACCCTCAGCTGGAGTGCGACCCTCAAACTCCAAATGCCAACCATCCCAATCTGGAGCATCACCGAGAGCAGGAACCGTGATCTCCACCACTGCGAGTCCATCCTCTGCTAACTGGCTCTCATTCCAAGAGTACACCAGCTCTTGACCCTCTGGGTACCCCACATCATGGAGCACTCTCCAAAGCAAGGTTGGCATGCCAAACTCGCTCAAGAAGGTGTCCGTGGTGCGGTGCTCCCTCAGGGCCAACGGACGTCGAGGTGCTCTTCCTCCGGTGGACTTACGGGCGGTCTGCTTCGTGCGGGCCATCTGTAGCAAAAGTTCTTTTATTACCCCAGGGAAACATATTTTAGGTGATACAACTTTTATCAAAAGGAGATAATCAATTTATAAGGGGAGGAATGTATGACATGAATGAAATGCACAAGTAATATGATGTATGTACGTTCTACACGATAGCGTTGTTATGTACCTGCAGAAGATTCATTTTAGCCCAATTCCCAATGAATGCATAAAAGCAGTAAATTTTTATCTACACGCTCTACACGAATCCCCAGATACGTGTACAACGGTAGTAACTACCCGAACCATCATCTTATTGATGGCATCGCCTCCACAGACAGAAGACCCATACATGAGATACCTTTGTAAAACATGCGTAGAACATGTAATTACTCCAGCATCATATAAGCATTCACCCTAGATCGGCGGTGTATCCGATCATGCTCTCACAACTCACACTTACCGAGGCGTAGAGGCAAATGATCCATTCATTACCACTCAAACAAGTGGCACTCATACAATAGCACGCCGTATGATCGACGAAAGAAAAATATGATACAAGAACCCCAAGTCAGTACTTAATTAAGCCACCTAAAGTCCTTAACTGGGCATAAAGGATATGATCAATGGCACACTTTATATTTTGAAAATCACGTTTTCTAAATGCCTTTTTATTTTAAATACACTTGTGAACAGTAACACGCTAAACCATGCTCTGATGCTAGCTGTAACAGAACCGACCAATTATACGAAATTAAGTAAGAAAATCATCCGCTAGAGTAGACGATTTAGCAAACTTAAGCCCGTATAACCCGGTAGTCCGTGAAATCACGAAAGGATTTCAAACCAACTTCCATTCTAGCCAAGATTGTAATAAGTTTAGCGGTCACCATCACATATTACATAAAAGTTCGCAATCTCAGATACATCAGAGTTTCAACATAGTTATTACAAAACAAGTTCGAATAAAAGTAGCGGAAGTCATTTGTTCAAACCACACACACACTCACATGGAGTTTAAATACAGTGCCAGCGAATGATCATCTCCAACAAAAGCATCAGACGAGACGTAAGGAATAACCATGCCCATGGTCCTAAGCATCACCCATTGCAGGATAAAGGCAGTTGATACAGTAGCCATAATACATCTGCCCATCTGCAACAAGTGGGAATAAAACCCTGAGTACGAGAAGGTACTCAGCTAGACTTACCCGATATAACCGAAAATAAGTGACACCAAGGATTATGAAGGGCTTTATAGTAGGGTAGCTGACTCATTTGCAAAAGAAGCATTTTTAGCCTTTCAAGAACCTTCCTAAAAGCATTATTGTCAATTTAATTATTATTAACCTGTCGACTAGATTTGCACCTATACTAGAGCAAACATATAATTAAGCAGATAATGATAACCAATGATCATTAAACAACTTCCATACTGTCATATTCACTATAACTGTCCAAGTGTTCCATAAACATTTACTACGATGAAGTAACTCAAGTCAAGTGCTCACTATCCAGGAGCGATGACGATTCGAATCGATTCCTAACCAGCTGGTGATTTATTCCTTACACAAACCTCACTCATCCGCTAAAGTGAGATATTGATCACTGAGTCAACTATCCAGCAATCTCGAGTTTGCCAGGAACCACATGTACCCGGGGGCCGACCGACTGCACTTTGGTCTTATCATCTCGCCCCTGTGTCCTACCACACCTACTCTGGCACAGTGCGTTGTGGGCAATCTACTCGGCCCGAATAATCTCCCAGCTTCGCGGTCGGAAGGTACTTTATCCGGCCAGCTAAATGTAAGGCATGCGTTCAACATGACTCGAGGCCCAACAACGGTCGGTCCTTAATCGACACAGACGGAAACACTACAGTCCAAAACTCTGCAAGTCTCCGTCCGGTCTCAATTTTATTTAACACTTAGTTATACCATGACTTCATAGTCATCCAAGCAGATCCAGGTAACCACCTATAGCTCGCAGGTGATAGGAAATCACCCGACTTCTACCGGTCTAAGCCAGCTAAGCATTGACTCGACTGCGGATACCCGGGTAACAAGGATATAGTATAACAAAGGTAGACAAGGTATAATGCAGCAACGATTGCAAACAACTCCTGAACGTAATGCATCAATTAAAGTAAAGCATTGAATTAATAATTGCAAATCGGGAGAAAATGCTCCGGGGCTTACCTCTCTCGAAGGAGCTCGGACGGTGATCGGGGCACTCCGGAAGTTCCTCAACGTCCTCCTCGTCGGCTTCTGGCACTTCCTGCGGCTGTACCTCGAACTGCTCCTCGGGCTCCTTGGGTATAATGACTGGATTCTCGGTTTGCGATCCTGTATGATGCAATGTGCGTAAGTGCTTATGCAATCGGTGCATCGGATGAGATGAATACAATGGATATGTTTGAATGCGAGATAGTCAACATCATCCAAGAAAATATACTACAAGCACATGTCATCTACTGCATTCTCTTCTACTACTAATATGTTAAGTCAACATATCTTATTAAATGCTTCAAAGATACACCAAAGCGAACATTATTAACTAACTTGCATTAAAGAGGATTATTTTATTTCATTTTAAACTAGGGCTACAACAGCAACCTATATTTCTGGTGCTTATAAAAATCTAACAAAATTACAGTAGCATAATACTACTCTAAGTAGACTACCATAAAATTTTCATGGCATTTGGATAAGTAAAACAGTCTACACAAAAATGACAAGGCATAAGTGCTTAAAAAGGCATAAATAGGAAACCTTAGTTAAAAGTGTCAAGCAACAGATTTCTCATTTTTCCTAGTATCACTCTAGTATAAGAATAGCACTCACCAAATTTTACCTTTACTGGATCTATAGAAAAATTATGAAAATTCACACAAGTATTAATCAATGATAAAAGGAAAATCTATAACTCAAAAACTACATATGCACTAGATCTGAAATTTTAACTAAAGCTTCTACTAAGCAAGACTAGCATACCCACAAAATTTCATAATTTTTGGACCATAGAAACTCAAGATAAAATTTCAACAAGTTTGCATGCATCTAAAAACACATTTCAAAATCCTATTTAATTCATCCAAAATTTCTAAAACCTGTGCTCATATAATATTTTTATTAAATACTAGACATTACCAGGAACTCAACAAAATTGGAACCATAACATTTGGATCTACCAAACTTGATTTACACATTTTTGAATCATGCACACAAATCTGTGAAAAACAAAATAAACAAAACAAAAGGAAAACCTAATCAGCTACTGGGCCAGCCCGAACGGATTAGGCGGCCCACGACTACGCGCACACATAGCCCAGAACAGCGCAGCCCAGTTCCGTCTCCCTCTCAGCAGCGGCGACTGACAAATGGGACCCGCGCGTCAGCGAGAGAAAACAGGGGACGGAGAAAGACGACGGCGCGACAACTACGAAATTCGCCAACAGCGATTTCTCCGGTGGAACCGAGGGCAAAGGCATGCCCACCTCGACCTCCCGCATCCATAGCACTCCTAAAACTAGACTCTAACGGACTCCAGGGACATCGGCCATGACCCACGGCGGCTCGGCCATGGCGCACGGTGGTGCTCCGGCGAACCCAGGCGGTTGGTGGCCATACAAGGCGCGCGTAAGCTTTTAGTGAACAAGACGGACCTTCCTATGCTACGACTACCGGCTATGGTGAAACGGTTAGGCGGGACCGCGTGAGATCACCGGCGGCGACCATGGTGGCCATGCCGCGGTGGCGCATGGTTCGGCAATGCCGCTCACCTACAGCTTGGCTGGCTCCGTGAGGGCGCTGACGAGGTCCGTGAAGCGATGGCGGAGCTACGGGTGGGATGGTGGTGGCTGTGGCACCGCAGCGAGCTCGAGCGAGCTCAGCGGAGCTGATGGCGTCGGTGGTGCGCTGCGGCTATGAATGGGGAAGGCAACGGAGGAGTGGATGAGTGCAGAGCGCGTGCGGAGGGCAGCAGGGCGCGCTCCTCTTCAAGCCAGCCAGCGCGCGGCGTGGTCAGGGCGAGCCGAGCGCATGGCGGACACGCGGTGGCCGCCATCTGACCTCGATCGGCCATAACAGGTCTGAAGCCAAAACACTGTAGCGTGATTCAGATAACAAGAAACTGACTGACAGCGCCAAATGGTGATGCTCTATCTCCTAATCCGTTGATTGTTAGCGAAAGAAATCAAAACATAAGTTGTACACCTACATACCAGCTACAAAACTCATTTAGAGGTCAATGTCTAGTTTGCAAAGGACAGAGAGTAAAATCATGCCAAAGTCGTGTTCAAGAAACTAAAAAGTGGAGTTTGTACTTAGAAAATTTCTAAGTGTTGAACCCAACCTAATTTCTGACTTGTGGGACCATTTAGAGCATGTTGTGCACATTTTCATGTCTTGGTCACAAAATAACTTTTGTTCCTTATATAATTTGCTACAACTTTGTTTTAGGTTGCTCAGACATGCAAACATTCTAAGTGGTACTTTTTGAATAGTCAAACCAAAAAGTCCTAGGGTCAAAACAAGTCAAACCATGACTTGAAAACTTAATTAGGCAAAATAATCAACATGAACATTGTTCCTAATGACCTTCTAAGTATAGCTAAGTTGTTTAACAATATATTTAGCCATACCACACGTTTGTCATACAAGAATCAAGCACTGAATGTACTGAAACGATGAAAAACAATTGAAATGTTACTTTTGTTTCATAGTCATGTTTCACATGTTTCATGATCTTGTTGCATTACAATAACTAGCTAGGTTCCACTAAAGTGAGTTGCACATGTTGCACTTGGGTGTTGCACACTCTTTAATTCACAAAAACAACACTCATGAAATATACAGTACATTGCAATGTTTCGATAACATGTTTCATGTGATATATGCTTGTGAATGGATGAATGATGCTCATGTTCATGAAATGCAAGTGTAATTAGGCAAGCCTAACACCAGGGGTGTTACAGCTCTCTCTCTCTCTACTATTCCATGGTCGCTAGGTCTAGTGGATGTTGTAGCCATTGGCTTTTAGCTAATGCTGGCCGTGTCAGAGGAAGAACGCTGCATCCACCACCATGAGCCGGTTGTGCTGCTACCATGTGCGCCACTGTGGCCGTGCTCGCTTTGCCTTCTTCCTCTCTCTCTCTTTTAGGTGCTAGGGCATCGCTTAGGGACGGTGAAGCTCATGGGGAAGATGGATGCATGATGTTGTCACCCGGCTCACCGAAACATCGTAACGCCACCGTCGCGCTCACGCCGCTATGCACGCGGTCGTGCTTCACCGGTGCCTCCTAGAGCCCAAATCCTAACCCTATATCTCTGCTAGGTCACCCTCAAGCTATAGCCATGCTCGTTCGAGCTCGCTGTGGCCAGAGATAGCCAGAACACCACCATGCGCCGCCATCAAACCACCATTAGTGCCGCCACCATGCCTAGCCGCTGGTAGAGCTTCCACCATCTAGCTCATTTGGTGCAGAATGAAGAGGGGAAGCTAGTGGTGAAGACCGCATTGCTGGAGACCTCACCATCGGTGACTTCTTCGCCGGTCAAACGCTGCCCCTGCGCTGTGCTTCTGACGAGTGGGGACGGGTTGACTGTAGGACCCTAGTGTCAGTCATAGTGGGGTGTACGGCGCCGGGTGTGCTTAGCAGTTTAACAGAGTTTTGATGATTTTCTTTAATTGTTTTTTAGAAATTGCTGCAAACTTGTAAAATCCATAACTAATTCTAGGATTGTTCAATCTAAGTGAACCAAATTTTGTTAGCTTCATCTTAATGAGTGCTATCTATTAAAAATATGAAACTTGGTATGTGCTACAGTTTTATACCTTGTTTAAATTATCTTATTTATTACCTATTTAATCTTATAAAATGCATAACCTGAGTTTAGAAGATGCTAAAAATATGATTCTAATTTTGCTAGTCTTGTTTTGACATGTTGTAGCTAGGAAAAATATTAAACCTACAGTAAGCATGCTTGGAATATGACTTCTTGCTTTAGCTTGATTAAATGCTAGTTTCTTGTGAAATTAATTATGGTAGATTTATGTAACCTATGGGCATGAATTAATTCCCAAAGTATTATTATGTTATGAGGACTATAGGAAAATAGTAAATCTGTTGCTTGACACTTTTCACCATGCTAAACATATTTAAATTGCTATAAACCATATAAGTTGTCATTTTTGTAGAGGTTGTTTTACTTGTCTAAATGATATGAAATTTTAATAGTAGTCTCTTGGGAGTATGTGTAGGCTGCTGGAATTTTTCTAGAATTTATTGAACACTAGAAGTAGCAGTTCCAATTTTCATCTAAATTAATTGATAAATTAATAAAGGCTTATATAAAATTGATTTGGGTCCAACTATCATACTTTTTAACATGTTGGTGATATATATAACCTGCTGGTACAGTTGGTTATGCCTAGTTTTGATTGGTTGTATGCACATTATTTATTGCTCTATAATTCACTTGAATCTAGTTTCTTGACTTGATTGCTTTGTGTGAGCTTGATGCTTGTTATTTAGATGCTTAGGCTAATTAAGATGAGTTGTTAGTTATAGGTTTTAGGCCTCTTACTAATGATGAACAACTTTATCTTAGGTTGCTAGAATGTGATGAGTGTATGTTTACTTTGCTAGAGAAGAGATATGCACCTACTCGGTAAACAAAAATTAATCTACTAGATATGAGATATGCACCTACTGCATAAAGCAAAGTAATCATGTCATCAACTTGTTATCTTGTTGCTAAGGATGTGTATGTATATGCATTTAGTCATACCATACTTGCACTTCATTCCTTGTGCATTCTCTGTATTTATCTATATCTTCATGCATATAGGATTGCCAGAGGGAATAACACTTCTGGAGTTCGAGGCTGTGGGAGAGGACCAGCAGGAGACCCAGCCACGGGAAGTTCCAGAAGGTGAAGAATAGGCCTAGGAAGAACTACCTGAGTGCCTAGACCATAAGCCCTCAGCCTAGTTGAAAGGCAAGCCCTGGAGCATTCTAAGCCTCCTACATTTTACAAATACCAATTTGAGTTCCTTATGTTTGATGCATTAAGTTGTAGGAGTTGTTTGTGAAACACTTGATGCATATAATCTCCTTGTCTAGAAATATCTACCTTGAACCCTATATAGGTCTAGGATCGAATAAATGCTTAGTCATGCTTAGTTCAGTAGAAGTCAGGTGATTTCCTATCTCCTGCGAGCTATAGGGAATACCTGGTCACAGTTGGCTATATCTGCTATCGTGGAAAAGAACCATATGATGATGTAATTGGAGGTCGAACAGAGTATATGTTGTAGGTTGACTCATGTGATTCCATCTGTGCCGCTTAAGGACTGCATCATTGTTGGTCCTCGGTCATTTTGAACACAACCTCTCACTTAGTTGGCTGGATAACTCGTTCTGACCATGAAGCCGAGTAGCTCAACTCAGGTTGGGCCTTGTTCTGTTTGAGTGCGCACACTAGAGATAGTAAGGATGTGCGGGGAGCCAGATGTGAGTCCAAGGGCAGGCCGGGCCTGATCGTCCTAGCAGCTGACCAGTCCCTGAGTGTGCGGCGCTGATCGTACCCACGACATATGACCTGAGTTGTACCAAAGGTGACCTAAGGCTGCCTTGGCGCAAGTATGTATGGCTTTGTGTTAGGATTTCTGCCCAGCTGGTTGCAATCGATTCAAATCGTCGTCTCTCCTAGATAGTGAGAAACTTGACTGAGCTTCCTTCTATCGTAGTGAGAACATGAAAGTGAAATGGCTATGATGATAATATAATAAATGGCTATGGTTACTATTGCTATGCTATATAATTGTATAACACATGTTTGGCACATGATAGTTGCTAATCTAGAGTTGAATAGCTATAATTAACTTGAAGACTGAATTATAAAATGTGTAGTTCAACTAGTGGCTTTTTATGCAAAATATTGTCAAGCTAGCTCCACTTATAAAGTCTTGCATGAACCTTGGTGTCGCTTTATTCTTGGTTTATGATGGGTAAGTCTAGTTGAGTACCTTCTTGTACTTAGGGTTTATTTCTCACTTGTTGCAGATGGTACGGTGTACCATGGTTATTGCAAGAACTGCTTCTCTCCAGCTATGGACGAGGAGTGAGGCCACGTGCACAACCCTTTTGTGTTGTCTTACCTATGATGTTTTTGTCTGACTTGATCAAGAACTAGCATGTATTTGAATCGTGTGTGTGATGATGGTTTCAAAATTATATTGCTTCCTCTATTGTAGTTGAACTTGGTGTTGTAATATTTATATCTGAACTCCGATGTACGATGAACTATTTGTGAGCCTTATGTAACATGTGACGTATATGTTGAATCATGTACGATATTGGTTGTATGTTGACGATTATTCGAGATCCTTTGTGATACTCGACGGACTACCGGGTTTATATGGGCTCAAGTACGATAGTGCTATCGCTCCAGTGGTTGCTATTGTACTTATGCTCTTATAAATTGGTCAGTTCTGCTACAAGCACCACCATATCCTAATCGTTAAGGAAGTTACTACACAAGAAAGGTGGACAAAAAATGGTTTCCTTCATTTTTTTCTACTGCTAAACTTACATGTTGACAATTAGTCATCCTATGCAGAAATACACATGCTCGTGACCATGAGAGGTGGAGATGCTCCTCTTGCTCTGTCTCTCGACCGTGAGAGGCACAGTGGGGAAGGTAAAGCACCTCATTGAGGTGCTCCTCTTCTTGCTCTCTCTCTCGACCATGAGAGGTGTTGATGCTAGTAGAAGCTTTGCAAGGTGTTGCCTCGTCCTTAGCTTGCACTGCCTGTCTCCGGACTCGACTATGGAATGTACCAGTACTCAATAGGTCTTTATTATTGTACACCCAGTAGTCTTTGATAGGTCTTTGTTATTGTACAACTGTGGAATGTAACTGAAATTATGAATAAAGTTGCTGTGATGATTGTTACTATGTCGTTTATATATAGTTTTTGCCTTAAAAATAATTAATAACTAAATGGCGACGCTTGTTACTCTATTTTTTAAGTGTCATAGTATTTGCCTTGGCTACACTAACATGAGATAAAGCACCTCACTAAGATGGTGCTGGGGTGAAAGTATTTGCCTTGGTTAATTTGTAAATTGGTTTGCTGTGTTTGCAAATTGTCATTATTACAGCTCCCGTTGCCGTTTCATACGGTGATTCAGCGTTAGTGTTATATCACAAAGTGCAAGGAATCAAATGGTCTGTGTCATCTTCCCTGCTTCATCGTCCGTGACTCGTAGGGGTGGTCGTGGATGTCATGGACCTTGACTGCCGCCTTCCCCGTTTGTGTTTATTAGTGGAGATGACTTGAATAACTTGTATTAAGAAATTGAAAACAATTGACTATATTGAGGTATGGTCAACTCTTGACTCATATCTCCTGTGAACATTCTCTAAAATGATAATTGCAATATTTGGTCTCATATTGAAGTATTGGTAAATTATTTTCTATTGATATTCTATTTTTAGCTTCCACTACCATGGGATGATGTGAACATTGCTTCACACATGTAATTGGATTTGATTTCTGTTAGTTGATCTCCACCATGGCCTATTGGGCCCTTGGATCTACGCCCTGATCGGGGACGCCCAACCCTAATATGGTTGGTGGGCCTCTATCGCACAACACTATAAAGAGAGGTGGGGATCAGGGCTCTAACTACGAGGTTGACCGGAGCCACCGTAACCCACCAACAGCTAAACCTAACCTGATCTAAAGAGAGTGCTGCCAGTGATGGGAAGACCCATTGACTTCGCCGTCATCACCTCTGCATCGCCACCACTACGCTGGACTCCATAGCACCAAACTACCACGACATCGGCGTTCACGCAGCTACGACGCAACTGCGCCAGGGTGAAGTAGAGGAACCGATTTCTACATCTAAGTAAGATGTTTACCCCTTGATCTATGTTTCAGAGGCACTATGTATGCTAATAATGATATCAGAGCTGGGTTAACAGTGTATAGATCTAGTATGGGGTAGAGCATTGAAAAGAAATCGAAGAAAAGATCAGACGGTTCGATCCGGTTCGAATTGAAACCCTAACCCTAACCGGGTAAAAGAAAATGAAAAGAGACCGGAGAGGTGGCGGGCATCACTTAACTACTGGTCACCACCGCCACCGCGTGGGAAAAGGTGCCGCATGGTCGTCTTCGCCGGCGCGCGGCAAGAAAAAATTAGAGGATTCAACCGAACCCAAACCGAGAGAAAAATGAATCGAGTTAATCCTAACCCTAACGAAACCCTAACCCTAACCCTAATCCCTAATTGGCAAAGAACTAAGAAGAACACAGCAAGATCTGAAGACAAAGAAGGGGAAAAGGGGAAAGGGCATGGGAGGCGGCTCATCGGAGCTAGACCGACGGCCACCGATAGCTAACCCTAATTGGGTGAAGCATAGAGAAGAGAAAGGGTGTCGATTTTTGGAAAGGATCTCAAAGCCGAACCCTAACCCACAAATTAGTCTCAGGGAAGAACAACAATGAACCAAACCCTAATCCCCAAATCAGACAAATCCGAGAAGAAAAGAAAGGAAAATCAAAATGTAGAAGAAGAAGGGGAAAGGGGAAAGAGTCCTACCTCGCCGTGCATCGTGCTGTCGCCTCATCGACGTGCGAGAAGAAGTCGCCGCTACCTCTAGGGCACGACACCCACTGACGCGGCTGCTGCAAGGCCTCTGGAGTAGGGCATCGCGGTCAGGCTGCTCGACAGTGCCGCGCTCACCCGCTAGGGAGTGCGCACGCCGACGACAGCGCCATGGCTCTGCCGTCGTCGCTCACTCTCGCTCAATGTTGACTCAACATGAGAGAGCAAAGAGAGAGAGAAAGGAGAGGAGGAAATAAGGTTCTAGGGTTTGGGGAGGCAGGCCAGGTGGGGGTGGAGTTTTTGTTCACCCTATCGGCGTGCTCGACCGTCTGATCGGAATGGATAGGCGATGATGATAGGGCCGGCTTATGGCCCAGGCAGAGTGGTGCGGGGTGCGCACGTGTGGGCTGATTTCCCGTCCTAGGCCCAGGTTACGGCTTGGGCGTGGGGGCCGCGCGGCACGCGTGGCTGCTGAAAGCTCTAGTTTGATTTTGGTGAATTGATGAAACCCTAAGTGTTAACCTAGTTTATGAAAGTGATTATGAGATATGTGGCACTACTCCAAGTAATGAGTAAATTGTGAAGATCATGATGATGGTGATGCCATGGTGATGATCAAGCGCTTGGACTTGAAAAGAAGAAAGAGAAAAACAAAAGGCTCAAGGCAAAGGTATAAATGGTAGGCGCTATTTTGTTTTGGTGATCAAGACAGTTAGAGAGTGTGATCACATTTAGGTTTGATAGCCGTACTATTAAGAGGGGTGAAACTCGTATCGAAATACGGTTATCAAAGTGCCACTAGATGCTCTAACTCATTACATATGCATTTAGGATCTAGTAGAGTGCTAACACCCTTGAAAATGTTTATGAAAATATGCTAACACATATGCACAAGGTGATACACTTGGTGGTTGGCACATTTGATCAAGGGTGAAGAAGATAAAGGTGAAAAGGAGTTAGTCACTGGTCACGCAGTGACTGGACGCTGTAAGGCTACGTCCGGTCCTACTAACGTGGCAACACACAGTGTTGAAGGTGACTGACCGGACGCTGACTGTGTCTGGTCAAGCATGACTAGACGCGTCTGGTCGTGAAAAGTCGTCTCTAGATGCTTACTGGAAATGACCGAACACTGGGGTTCAGCGTTCGGTCACTTTGAGCTGCTGCGTCTGGTCGTCACTTGGCCGTTGAGATCGGGCGATCAACATTTGAAGAAAGGGGACACGTGGCACACATCGTGTGACCGGACGCTGAGGTCCAGCGTCCGGTCGATATGATTGGAGCGTCCGATCACCCCGTGTTATGCCCATTGAAGGGTACAATGGATCTATTTTGTGGGGGCTTCTATTTAAGCCCCATGGCCGGCTCAAGCTCACTCTCTTGGCCATTTGCATTGACATAGCAACCTTGTGAACCTCCAAGTGAGTGTATCGCCACAACGAGGAGTAGCTTGCCGGCAAGCAAATAAACCTCGATAAAAATCATTGTGTTCATCATTTGATTTCGTGGTGATTGGTCTTCATTGTTATTCATTCTTGTGATTGATTGGCTCCTTCCTCGACACGGCGGTATAACCTTCTTACTCACTCTTATTACATTACCGTAAACTAGTTGTCAAGCTCTTTAGTGTAGCTAGTTGTGAGAGCTTGTTAGTTTGGTTAGTGTTGCTCTTTAGTTAGCTTTTGAGAGCATACTAACTTAGTGTAGTGTCATAGCTATTGTGTGGATAGAAACTATATACACTAGAATTGTGGTAGGTGGCTTGCTATTTTAGTAGCCTAGTGCAACACTTGCTTCGCCTCATAATTGTCTAACCGGTTTATTAAGTGTTGTTGTAGAAATTTTTAATAGGCTATTCACCCTCCTCTAGCCATTAGGACCTTTCAGCTGTTAGGCCAAAGTTTTGCGCTGGGCCACGCTGCGCAACCGGGCCACGCACTGTTGCTGCTGGGCCGGTACCGTAGCTACAGGCCGAGCCACAATGAATAGTAAATAAAGTTCCGAGTTTATTTAATTTTTAGAAGCAGATAAATTTAGTTTTATATCTCTGTTAAAATTTGAAGCAACGAGATAATTTTTCAGAGAATAGTTGAGAAAAGTTTAATGCTTCTGAAAAATAGATAATGAATTTTTCATGTTTCCGCTGCTAAAGAAATTGTTTATTCTCCAGTTATTTTGAACCAACGTGATATTTAATTGGAGAAAAAGAGATTTTGACATAATTATGATGTTGTTATTTTCTTACCAACGTTGTTAATAACAATATCGTAATTTTAATGATTTTATGCATTAATTCTATTACTACCCAACGGTGATGTAGAATTAGTGTATAAGAACAATTGTATGTTTTAATTTTGACCAATGTTGGAATCAAGGCATGCAATTGTTGTTATTATTTATGTTCTCACTCTATATGAATTGTGTTGCCAGGCGGATACATCTTGATGGGTTGTATCAAAGAGATCCCCACTCTCAAAGGTGACAACTACACGGAGTGGAAGAAAAAGATTGACCTGGTCTTCATCTTAGCTGAGGTGGACTGGGTAGTCACCTCACTATGTCCCACTGAGCCTGTGGCATCGGTGAGGGAGACAAATGAGGCAGATACCGCTTGGGCAACTAAAGAGAGGGATTTTGAATCCCAAAAGATGTCCTATGACCTTGAGCATAGGAAGTGGGTCACTGCTAATAAGAAATGTTTGACTATAATAAAGAACACGATTGAGCCTACAATTGTGGGCTCAATCCCAGAGTGTGACACGGTTACCGAGTACCTCGATAGAATAAAGAGTCAGTTCACTGGCTCTTCAAAGAAATATGCTACCTAGCTGATAAAACAATTGGTGATATAGAGTTACTCTAGAAATAGTGGCATAAGAGAGCTCACGATGCGTCGTCGAAATTATGGCACTGTCGTTTAGGCCATATTTCGAGGGGGAGAATAGAAAGACTAGTTAAGAATGATATTCTTCCTCCATTAGAGTTCTTATATTTAGAACAATGCAGAGAATGCATAAAAGGAAAGTATGTAAAAAAATTAAGAAAGACGCCAAACGAAGCGCAAGAATTTTATAGATTATTCACATAGAAATTTGTGGTCTGTTTCCTGTAAAGAGTGTGGATGGTTATAATTCCTTCATAACATTCACAGATGATTACTCCCGTTATGGCTACATTTATCTAATCAAAGAAAGAACAAAAGTGTCACAGAATCGACCAATTTATAAGAGCACAAGTATAAAAACAATCGCCGAAACGATCAAATTCTCGAACTTAAGCCCATATAAACCCGGTAGTCAACTAAAATCTCAAAGGATTTCAAACCAACTTGCATACAACCAAGATCACAGTAATTCAACATAACATATCGTATGTTACAACATTTTGCAGATGTTCACAAATAGATTACATCATCACAGAGTCATTGTTATTACAAAACAAGTCTTGTAAAACATGCGGAAGCAATTAGTTTAACTTACACACCTGAGTTCAAATACAAATACTGGTTTGCTGATCAGAACCCGCAAAAGCATTCAGATAAGAGAACAGAGATCATGCCCATGATCTAGTCTTCATCACCCGCCGGGTGAAGACAATACTTACAGAATCCCTTATATAGAAGGTCATCTGCAACAAGAGGGAATAAACCCTGAGTACGAGAATGTACTCAGCTAGACTTACCCATCGAAAACTAAACAAATGACACCAAGGATTATGCATAGCTTAATGTAGTGGATCTGGCTGACACATTCTTTTTGTAGAAAAGCATAAGTAATAATGATCAACTCTTAACCCATCGAAAACCAAACAAATGACACCATGAGTGCTCAGTGACTTAACCTACCGTTGGGCTTATGCCAATGGTTCCCTGCACATCCTTACTTCCATCCAGATTGTGGACCCCTGCTCGTGTTCCCGGCCTGAACCGA
This sequence comes from Miscanthus floridulus, assembly GCF_019320115.1. Lineage (NCBI taxonomy): Eukaryota > Viridiplantae > Streptophyta > Magnoliopsida > Poales > Poaceae > Miscanthus > Miscanthus floridulus. The sequence continues at coordinate 31,420,162 of NC_089595.1, forward strand.
GCTACTAGGCTTCATAGTTGGAACGACTTATCCAGCTAGCTAAGTGTTAGGCTGCGTTCAACATGACATAAGGACGTACAGCGTATCGGTCCTTAAACGACTCAGACGGAGTCACTATGTTCAAACCTACACAAGACCCAGTCCGGTCTTAATTCATTATTCACATGGTTCTTTTCCACGATAGCAAATATAGCCAACCGTGATCCACCTCATCCTAAAGCTCGCAGGTGACAGGAAATCACCTGACTTCTACCGCACTAAGCATGGCTAAGCATTTAACCCGTTCCTAAACTTAAATAGGATTCCAGTGCGATATCTGGACAAGGAGGGATATATAATGCAGCAATTGGTTCCAACCAATTCCTATACTTAATGCGTTATCAACGAATAAAAGATACTCAATGTACTTGTAAAAACATGGGAGGCTTAATATGCTCTGGGGCTTGCCTTTCAGGAACGAGGAAGGCTGGTGGTCAGGGCACTCAGACAACTGCTCCGCGGCGGCTGCTTCGTCGGCTTCCTGCACCTCGGGCTCCTCCTCCTGGTTGGCTCCCTCGAACTCCAGCAACATCACTCCCTCTGGCACACCTATTGCATGAATGCGCAAGATAAATATCATGGATGCACATGAACGAATGTCAGGGATGCTGGGGGAATGCACATGTTCGCTGTAGTTTGCATATTCCAACTTAAGCCCTATTCAAATCACTTTCACTTACCAAGTTTATACAACCTAATGTATAATTGCTCATCTTCAATTAATGACCTAGCACCTGCACCTAAGCATATTCTCAAGTTAGGCTAACCCCTAAACAATCAACGAGAACATTGCATCAAGCATACACTCAAGCATTTGTATTTCAGAAAAATGAAGACTATATAGCGGTACAGTAAACAAGCCATAACTGGAGATTTATAAATCCAAATGACATGTAACAAGACAATATAGAAAGCTTATGAAATTGTCTACAATTCATTTTCAGACCTCAAAGCATGATTCAATACTTTACCAAGTCGAATTCTTTGATCAACAGAACTCTGTCCTCACAAGACAGAGAGTAAGCAAAACTATAACCTAACTTTAAACAGCTGTAGTTTCTAAACTATTGGGCCAAATGCCCTCAAATTTTGACAGGAGCTAGATACATAAATTACCTACAACTCTTGTATTCATCAGATTCACAGCAAATCAAAATATCATGGGGAACTTTCTAAAGTTCCCAGATCTGTCCAGAGGGACATAATGCAATCAAAATAACTATTAACTTATGATGTAAACAAATAATTGGACAAAACTAACTCTACTCACTTGTTACACATATCACAAGAATACCAGAAAGTAGGGTGTTCATCACCAAAACATTTCTTTTAATACATTTCTTAATTTATTTAATTAATTAGAGGAAATGGTAAACATATATGAAAACTACACCATTAAATCTACAAAAATTACAGTAGATACTACATGCTCTAGGTAGACTACCATAAAAATTTCACACCATTTGAGTAAGTATAACAGTCTACACAAAAATAATAAGGCATAATGGCTTAAAATGACATAATTAGGAAACCTTAGTGAAAAGTGTCAAGCAATAGATTTCATATTTTTTCTAGCATCCTTAAGGTACTAAGATACTACCCACCAAGGTTCATGGTCATAGGATTCCTAGATAATTTATAAAAATTCACATAAGTATCCACCAAGGATAAAAGGAAAATCTATAACTCAAAAACTATACATGCAATGACTCTCAAATTTTAACCAGAGATTCTACTAAGCAGGACTAGCTTACCCACAAAATTTCATAATTTTTGGATCACAGAAACTCAAGATATGATTTAAACAAGTTTGCATGCATTCAAAAACACCTTTCAAGTTCCTATTTAATTCATCCAAAATTTCTACATCATGTACTCAAGACATATTTTTCTTAAATACTAGACCTCACTGTGAGTCTAACAAAATTTGAATAACAGCATTTGGATCTACACATTTGGAGTTACAAAATTTACAAAATAGTATTCAAAACTAGAAATTTGAACTATCCTATGGAACAAGCAGTCACTGATGTGTGGGACTCGGTTGTTAGTCGGACCCGCTTGTCAGTGAGACAGAACAGGGGAGGCAGCTTCGACGGCGCTGAACATGGCGAAGCTCACCGATGGCGGCTCCTCCGGTGAAACCACGGCTACCTACTTGCTCTGCGTGAGGAGAGGAACTGATTGGTGCAAGTGGCACGACCTAAGACCTAGCGGAGGGGGCTCGTCGCCAGTGATGGCGGCACGGCAAAGCTCCGGTGCGAGCTGTCGGCGACGGCAAGCCATGGCTGGCTCAACCGAGCTCGGTACGAGCTTCAGGAGGTCACTACCGTGCTACCCAAGCAAAGAAAAGGGGATGGGAAAGCCTCGGTGGTAGTTGGCCACGTGGAGCTCCAACTCCGGTGAGACCCCATCATGGCGGCGGTGGTGGAAACGGCAAATGCGCCCTTACCAAGACCCAATTGGCACGGCTGAGAGGTGGAGGAGATAGAGGAGAACACGGTGGAGCTATGGTGAAGACGTAGTTCACGTTTTTGCGGCAGCGGGCAAGCTCTGCGACGGCGTGGTTTGCTCGGCAATGGCGGAGCGGCTGAGCTCGCTTGCTGCATGTGGTGGAAGGCGACTGGAATGGAGAAAATGAAATGGCGAGTGCGTCAGGCAGGCGGGCGCGAGTTCAAGTCATGGCCAGCAGCGCCAGGATGGCCGCAGCGCGTGGCCTGCACGTCAGGCGACCGGTGACGAGTGGCGCCACACGGCAGTGATTGTCTGAAAACGGTCAGGTACTGTAGCTTTGATTCAGTGAAAATGATCAGCCTGACAGCCAAGATTGACAGCGTTTGATCTCTTAAACCGTGACGAATTAATGGAAGAAATGTACATGAAAGTTGTAGAATTAAGATAGGGCTCCAACAATGCTTGAGAAATCAACAACTAATTGTCCATGGATCATGAGTTGTATCAAGCCAAAATTGGCTCAATCAAACTGAAACTGCATTAAGGACTTAGGAAAAATTTTCAAGTGTTGAATCCATCTTCAATGCTGACTTGTGGGTCCTTTTTAAACATGTTGTGCACATTTTCATGACTTAGCTTCTAAACAAAGTTTGTTCCTTATCAAATTTGCTACAACTTTGTTTTAGGTTGCTCAGACATGCAAACATTCTAAGCTACACTTTTTAAACAGTCAAACAAAAGGGTTTAGGGGTCAAAACAAGTCAAACCACTTTTTGAAATCCTATTTAGGCAACATGATCAATATGAACAATGTTCCAAATGGCATTCTAGGTGTCACTAAGTTGTTTGAAAGAATTATTAGCCACACCACACCTTGGTCACATAAGAATCAAGCATTGTATGTACTGAAACAATGAAAAACACATAAAATGTTACATCTGTTTCATAGTCATGTTTCACATGTTTCATGATCTTGTTGCATAGTATGACTAACCATATTTCACTAAAGTGAGTTGCACATGTTGCACTTAAGTGTTGCACACTTTTCATTTCATAATAGAAACAACACACATGAAATATAATGATACGTTGCAATGTTTCATAAACATGTTTCAGGCAACACAAGCTCATGAATGGATGAATGATGCTCATGTTCATAAAATGCAAGTGCAAATGTGGAAAGCAAACACCTAGGGTGTTACAGCCCTCCCCCCTTATAAAAATCTCATCCCGAGATTTGAAAAGCGTACCATTGTTGATAGAATTCCTTATAACCATCTCTCAAATAATCTTCCCTTTCCCACGTTGCATCAAGTTCACTACCCTGATTACTCCACATGACTTTGTAAAACTTGACCACCCAACTTCGAGTCACTCGCTCACGAGTGTCAATCACTCGGACCGACTTTTCTTCAAAGGTCAAATCTGATTTTAACTCGATATCCCCCAATGGAACTCTCTCTTCAGGGACGCGAAGACATTTCTTCAATCGGGATACATGAAAGACATTGAAGATAGCACTCATCTTAGGAGGTAATTGAATCTTGTATGCCACCTTACCACTTTGTCCAATGATTTCAAATGGACCAACATATCTCGGCGCAAGCTTTCGCTTCACACCAAAGCGTTGGACACTCTTCATGGGTGAGACTTTCAGATAAACGAAGTCTCCAACTTCGAACTCAATAGGTTTTCTACGTCGATCAGCATAACTTTTCTACCTAGCTTGAGCTACGGCCATGTGGGTTTGGATAGTACGGACTTGTTCTTCAGCTTCTTGAACAAAATCAATTCCATAATATCTCCTTTCACCGGCTTCTACCCAGTTCAACGGGGTTCTACACTTCCGGCCATACAAAGCTTTAAACAGTGCCATCTTGATACTCTCTTGATAACTGTTATTGTACGAGAATTCAGCTAGGGGCAACCATTTTTCCCATGAGCCCTTAGCCGAGATGACACATGCTCTCAACATATCTTCTAAGATTTGATTTACTCATTCAGTTTGCCCATTGGTTTGCGGATGATAGGTAGAACTTCTTACTAGCTTAGTTCCTAACAATCCATGTAAGTGCTCCCAAAAACGAGCAGTGAATTGTGGTCCTCTATCCGAGACAATAGTACGAGGGATCCCATGAAGTCGGACTATCTGATTAAAGTACAACTCTGCATAGTCGGTTGGACGAAAGTCTATGCGGACAGGAATGAAGTGTGCAGACTTGGTTAGTCGGTCTACAATAACCCAAATGGAGTTAAAATTCCTTTGAGTAGTAGGGAGTCCAACAATAAAATCCATACTTATCTCCTCCCATTTCCAACCTAGAATAGAGAGTGGCTGAAGTAATCCAGCTTTCATGTGCGCGGCCTTAACCCGACAATAAGTGTCACACCTAGCCACATAAGCGGCTATCTCTTTCTTCATTTTGGTCCACCAAAATTGAGGCTTCAAATCATGATACATTTTGCTACTACCAGGATGAATAGATAATTTAGAGGAATGGGCTTCGGATATGATTTGATTTCTAAGCTCTCTATCCTTCAGAACTACCAACCTATCCTTGAACCATAACATGCCTTCCTCATCTACTCGAAAATGTTTGGTTTCTTGCTCTTTCATCTTACGCTTGATGTGAAACACACCTGCATTTGTCTTCTGTAGCTCGATAATTCGACTCTGTAGAGTACAACTGACAGTGATGTTGTGAAGGACTACAGGATGAAGGAGCTTTGACAAATGGACATCACTCTCAATCAATGAGTGGCAATGAGACTTCCTGCTCAAGGCATCCGCTACGACGTTTGCCTTGCTAGGGTGATAGTGCACTTGGAGGTTATAATCCTTGATCAACTCGAGCCATCTTCTCTAACGCATATTCAACTCTGGTTGAGTGAAGATGTACTTGAGACTTTTATGATCAGTGTAGATGTTGCACACATTGCCAAGTAAATAATGTCTCTAGGCCTTCAAAGCATGAACAACAGCAGCGAGTTCCAAGTCATGCATTGGATAATTTACTTCATGCTTCCGAAGTTGGCGAGAGGTATAAGCAATGACTCTACCCTCTTGCATAAGAACACCTCCTAACCCAATACCTGATGCATCGCAGAAAACATCTAAACGTTTCTCGATATTCGGTTGTGCCAAAACCGGAGCCGACGTTAGAAGAGTTCGCAGGGTGTGGAAAGCCGCATCACATTCAGGAGTCTAGACAAACTTCATGTCTTTTTGCAGCAATTGAGTCATAGGCTTGGCTATTTTAGAGAAATCCAAGATGAAGCGACGATAATAGCCAGCCAACCCCAGAAAACTCCAAACCTCATGCACTGAGATTGGAGCCTTCCAGTTCAACACTTCTTACACCTTGGTGGGATCAACCATAATTCCACCATCGAACAACACGTGTCCGAGAAAAGGTACCTCACAAAGCCAAAATTCACATTTGTTGAACTTTGCATATAGCTGGTGTTCCCGCAATCTAGTGAGAACCACCCGCAAATGTTCAATATGATCTTCTTCATTCTCAGAACAGACCAGGATATCATCTATAAATAGCACCACAAATTTGTCCAACTCGGGCATAAACACCGAATTCATCAGACACATAAAATGTACAGGGGCATTGGTCAATCCAAAAGACATAACAAGATACTCATACAAACCATATCTTGTAGAGAATGTGGTTTTTGGGACATCCTCAGGCCAAATTTTGATTTGATGATACCCAGATCTCAAATCAATCTTGGAAAAGACTTTTGCTTTAGACAACTGATCAAATAAGATATCTATGCGTGGTAGAGGGTACTTATTCTTGATTGTAACCGCATTCAAGGGTCTATAATCTATACACATGCGTAGAGATTGATCCTTCTTCTTCACAAAGATAGTTGGGCACCCCCACGGAGATGAACTAGGATGTATAAGGCCTGTCTTTAGAAGTTCATTCAACTGGGTCTTAAGTTCGGCTAGTTCATTGGGAGGCATTCTATATGGCCTTCTAGAGATGGGAGCTGTGCCAGGAAGCAACTCTATCTTGAACTCCACTTCCCGATCCGGGGGCAATCTAGGCAAATCATCGGGAAAAACATCTAGAAAGTCACACATGATAGGGATATCTGCCAGAGACTTTGCTTGCACCGCATTGGTCGTGCAAGAAGGATTGATGTCTCGGGGTAACTGTACTAGAAAACCCTCCTGATTACCAGGATCTCTGAGCATGACTACCATAGTCGATGTATCAATAAGCACTCCATGACGGCTCATCCAATTCATTCCCAATATCACATCGATACCTAGCCCCGGTAAAACTACCAGGTCAACCTGATAACTTCGCCCCTCTATCTCAAATTGTACGTCCCCAACTACCAGCTTGGTTGGGATAATACCACTGGCAGCCCTAATACAATAACCCTCACCCTCAATAGTATATGTTTTCTGCATAAACTTGGATGCAAATGCTGGACTAATAAAGGAATGCGAAGCACCTGAATCAAATAGTACAATTGCGGGGTGTTGATCAATCAGAAACTTACCAGCAGTCACTACCTCTCCTGAAGGAATCTTAGTAATATTAGTGTGGTTCACTTGCCCCTAACAGCCACCTTGGTAGTTGTTCTTCTTAGGGTAAGGACACTTCCTCGACCAGTGACCTGGCTTGTTGCAGTTTCAGCACGGCATGTTTCTTGGTGGCACACGGGAACTGCCTTGACTGGTAGTGCCCTTGGGAAGAGCAACTGTAAACACCTTGTGAAACCCAGTCTTGGCGGTATTCTTCTACAGCGGTGGGCGAAACTTAGCGGCTGACATTGGAGGACGGAATGGAGCCCTTGGTGCGACTGGAGCCTTGGATTGTGAGGCGCCCACCTCATAGGCCCGCTTACGACTTTTTGAAGCAGCATACACAATATTGTTGTTCTCTTGCGATAAGGCATCACTCACAAACTCATTAAAAAGAGCACACTTGCAATTTCCCATGGTCTTCATCAATTTGGGGCTAAGGCCCCGCTTGAAACTAGCAATCTTTTTGGCATCGGTGTCCACAAACTCGGTAGCATACCTTGCAAGGTTGTTGAAAGCCTACAAGTATTCATTCAAGCTCTTGTTCCCTTGGGTCAGCTTCATGAACTCTGTATGTTTGATCGCCATGAGACCAGGAGGAATGTAATTTCCCCTGAAAGCAGACTTGAACTGATCCCAAGTGATTTGGGCATTAGCGGGCATAGTGGACCGATGATGACTCCACCAAATGCTAGCTAGCCCATGCAGTTGGTGAGATGCGTACTCAATCTTCAACACCTCAGTCAAGCGGAGCAGACGGAACTTCTGCTCGAGAGTATTCAACCACTCATCAGCTTATAGAGGCTCCTCAGCCTCCTTGAAGATCGGGGGTTTCGTGTCAAGGAAATCCTTGAAATCACTGTATTGATTTGGTTCCGGTCCTTGGCGTGGACCTCGACCATCCCGATTCGCAATCGTACGAAGGGCCTCGGCCATAGTGCACTGTCCTTCCGCAAGCATTGCTATTAATTCTGTTGGTGTGGGTGGTGGTGGTGGAAGATCATCATCATCACCCGCACCGGTGGAACGAGTACGAGGCATCTGCACAATGCGTAACCAGTAATTATTGATGATGTCAGCACATTGGAGAGGAATAATATAATCGTGCCAAACTGAATTTACTGATGAGAATGAAAACTTCATACAATAAACAGAGGCAATAATTCATTCTCCAACACATCATCAAGTAGATTACTAGCGCCATACGCAGTGCATTCCAACATGACAACTTTTAAACTTAACCATTACGATACGCATTCTGAAGGGAGCGAATTAAAGTACATTACATGCTGAGTTTGAATTTAAAAAGGTACATCCAACATCAGTCTTCGTACTTAAGTTCATTACATCAATGACTGCAAAAGCTTAACTAGTGAGACTTGCTAACGAACTACTTGTCGAAGTGATCGCTGTCCACATCGGAGACACCTTGGACTTCTTCTGGGTCTTCCTCTTCTTCGTCGTCTACAGGCTCAGCTGCATTGTCATCCATCTGTATGTCCTCTTCTTCCTCATCGGCCTCAATCACTTGAGGTCCACCCACATTTGGGTACCTTGGTATGGGGCGAGGAATAGGAAACAGACGGTTGTGTAGCTAATGGTGTTCAACCTGAAGCTCTTCAAGCTATTCTTGTAGTGCTTGCTCCCTTTGAAAGGCGTTGTGGTTAGCCAAAATCCAACCCCGACGTCTTTCTTCTGCTAACTCTAAAGCTGCATCCCTGTGACGGGTCACACGATCCAACTCTTGTGTAGCCTCATCTCTCTCAATAGTGAGGTTCATCAGCTGGTTATGAAGCTCGTCTCTCTCGCGTGCTGTTTGACCCCACTGTTGTAGACGATAATTTGCAATACCGTGAATCTCCTCAACTTCTTGCTGAGCTCTCCCACATGCATCCGCCCTACGGCGATACTTGCGGGCACGCAACCTAAACTTGTGCTGGGCTGCCATTGCCTTGCTAGCTTCGTCTAGCGCACTAGAGAGGGTGTTTTGCCTGACTCGACAAAGCTTCAAGACTGCCATCATAGCACTCATTGTAGCGTTGTCACTCTGCACACGTTCGCCACGGCCTCGAACCAAGGCCTGACCAATGTCCTGAGTCCACTTAGCCTCAGTAGGAGACACTCGGGGAATGGATGAAGCAGGTCCACCCACTAACTCATCCCCAAAGCTCTATGCTATATCCATCAGCACATCAAGGGCAGCAACCTGAGCGGCTTCCCATGGGCTTCGTCCATCAGTCTCAATGCTCCACCCATGCCACAATGGTCTTGTGGGGTTTTGTGGCACTACAAAGCTCACGATGTACCATGGTACATCTCCCAATGGTACCGCCTGCCTCCATGTGTAGCTAGGTGCCTCCGGGTACCCAACTGAACTGAGCACCCTCCAGAGCAAGGTGGGAGTACCGAACTGGTCCAAAAAGGTGCTGCTACCAGTAGGAAACATGAGCACGGCCATCTGTATCAAAAAGGGATGCAATTCACGTGAGAGGATTATTTTGCTGAGAGATTGCACTTTACACTTGGGATAAGCAATTATAAGGGAGGAAGTAATGCAATATGAATGACATGAGTGAATATGATGCATGCGCGTTCCGTACGTCCTCACAAACCTATGAAAATTTAAGCTTTAGCGGAATATACGGTGGCATACATACGTTCTCTCAATTAGCGGTAACTAGTCGATCTACATGGTGCGTTGTTAGCGTACCTACAGAAAACTTCATTGTAGCCCAACCCCAACAAGATATAATGCTAATAATCACAAGTAGTAACTAAGATACTCTCCATATATACATCCCCCGATATATATACTTAGGTATCCAAACTACCCGACAAATGTACACACAATTAAGTACCTTCATATATACATGTATGCAATATGTACATACTCCAGTAACCACAACTAGCTCTCCCCTAGACCGACGGTTGGACGGTCATGCTCTCGCAACTCACACTTACCTTAGCGTAGAGGCAACTGATCCATACATTACCATTCAAATGAATGGTATACATGCAATATCACGCCGCATGGACGACGAAATAGAAACAATCAATTCCCCCAAGTTAGTAATTATATATAAGCCACCTAGAAGTCGTTTAGTGGGCTATAAGGGATGTGATCACCAGTATACCATAAAAATTGTGATTTTTGAACACTTATATATAACTATAAGTTGGAAAACCGTTTTAACAACAAAAGCTTTTGTTTTAAATAGCCGTAAGACATGTTTAATGTTGAATCTAGCTCTGATACTAGCTATCACAGAACCAACCAATTTATAAGAGCACAAGTATAAAAACAATCACCGAAACGATCAAATTCTCGAACTTGAGCCCATATAAACCCGGTAGTCAATCGAAATCTTGAAGGATTTCAAACCAACTTGCATACAACCAAGATCACAGTAATTCAACATAACATATCGTACGTTACAACATTTCGCAGACGTTCGCAAATAGATTACATCATCACAGAGTCATCGTTATTACAAAACAAGTCTTGTAAAACATGCAAAAGCAATTAGTTTAACTTACACACCCGAGTTCAAATACAAATACTGGTTTGCTGATCACAACCCGCAAAAGCATTTAGATAAGAGAATAGAGATCATGCCCATGATCTAGTCTTCATCACCCGCCGGGTGGAGACAATACTTATAGAATCCCTGATATAGAAGGTCATCTGCGACAAGATGGAATAAACCCTGAGTACGAGAATGTACTCAGCTAGACTTACCCGTTGAAAACCAAACAAATGACACCAAGGATTATGCATAGCTTAATGTAGTGGATCTGGCTGACACTTTCTTTTTGTAGAAAAGCATAAGTAATAATGATCAACTCTTAACCTGAACTAACAGTGACTTTTAGCCATTAACCTGTCAACTATATTAGCACCTATACTAAGCAATCATTTTATTAGGGTGCAAACATTAATAACCATATCAGGTATTCATTGTGGCAACCTTATCATCATCATCCATTTAACCATATCGTTAAATTACTTGAATCTACGTTGCCGCTGCTCAGTCAAGTTCTCACTATCCGGGAGAAACGGCGATTCGAATCGATTCCTATCCATCTGGAGGGGTATTCCTAACACAAACCCTGCTTCCCCCGTCAGGGTCGCAAACAAGTCACCGTTGGTACAATTCAGAAGTCGTGAGTCCGAACAGTGTCGCAAAATCAGAGAACCACTCTGCCATGAGTGCTCGGTGACTTAACCCACCCTTGGGCTTACGCCAATGGTTCCCTACACATCCTTACTTCCATCCAGATTGCGGACCCCTGCTCATGTTCCTGGCCTGAACCGAGCTACTAGGCTTCGTGATCGGAATGACTTATCCAGTCAGCTAAGTGTTAGGCTGCGTTCAACATGACATAAGGACGTACAGCGTATCGGTCCTTAAACGACTCAGACAGAGTCACTATGTTCAAACCTACACAAGACCCCGCCCGGTCTTAATTCATTATTCACATGGTTCTTTTCCACGATAGCAAATATAGCCAACCGTGATCCACCTCATCCTAAAGCTCATAGGTGACAGGAAATCACCTGACTTCTACCGCATTAAGCATGGTTAAGCATTTAACCCGTTCCTGAACTTAAATAGGATTCCAGCGCGATATCTGGACAAGGAGGGATGTATAATGCAACAATTGGTTCCAACCAATTCCTATACTTAATGCATCATCAATGAATAAAAGATACTCAATGTACTTGTAAAAACATGGGAGGCTTAATATGCTCCGGGGCTTGCCTTTCAAGAACGAGGAAGGCTGGTGGTCAGGGCACTCGGGCAACTCCTCCGCGGCGGCTGCTTTGTCGGCTTCCTGCACCTCGGGCTCCTCCTCCTGGTTGGCTCCCTCGAACTCTAGCAATGTCACTCCCTCCGGCACACCTATTGCATGAATGCGCAAGATAAATATCATGGATGCACATGAACGAATGTCAGGGATGCTGGGGGAATGCACATGTTCACTGTAGTTTGCATATTCCAACTTAAGCCCTATTCAAATCACTTTCACTTACCAAGTTTATACAACCTAATGTATAATTGCTCATCTTCAGTTAATGACCTAGCACCTGCACCTAAGCATATTCTCAAGTTAGTCTAACCCCTAAACAATCAACGAGAACATTGCATCAAGCATACACTCAAGCATTTGTATTTCAGAAAAATGAAGACTATGTAGCGGTACAGTAAACTAGCCATAACTGGAGATTTATAAATCCAAATGACATGTAACAAGACAATCTGGAAAGCTTATGAAATTTTCTACAATTCATTTTCAGACCTCAAAGCATGATTCCACACTTTACCAAGTCGAATTCTTTGATCAACAGAACTCTGTCCTCATAAGACAGAGAGTAAGCAAAACTGGAACCTAACTTTAAACAGCTATAGTTTCTAAACTACTTGGCTAAATGCCCTCAAATTTTGACAGGACCTAGATACATAAATTACCTACAACTCTTGTATTCATCACATTAACAGCAAATCAAAATATCATGGGGAACTTTTTAAAGTTCCCAGATCTGTCCAGAGGGACATAATGCAAACGAAATAATTATTAACTTATGATGTAAACAAATAATTGGACAAAACTAACTCTACTCACTTGTTACACATATCACAAGAATACCAGAAAGTAGGGTGTTCATCACCAAAACATTTCTTTTAATACCTTTCTTAATTTATTTAATTAATTAGAGGAAATGATAAACATATATGAAAACTACACCATTAAATCTACAATAATTACAGTAGATACTACATGCTCTAAGTAGACTACCATAAAAATTTCACACCATTTGAGTAAGTATAACAGTCTACACAAAAATGATAAGGCATAATGGCTTAAAATGACATAATTAGGAAACCTTAGTGAAAAGTGTCAAGCAATAGATTTTATATTTTTTCTAGCATCCTTAAGGTACTAAGATACTACCCACCAAGTTTCATGGTCATAGGATTCCTAGATAATTTACAAAAATTCACACAAGTATCCACCAAGTATAAAAGGAAAATCTATAACTCAAAAACTATACATGCAATGACTCTCAAATTTTAACCAGAGATTCTACTAAGCAAGACTAGCTTACCCACAAAATTTCATAATTTTTGGATCACAGAAACTCAAGATATGATTTAAACAAGTTTGCATGCATTCAAAAACACCTTTCAAGTTCCTATTTAATTCATCCAAAATTTCTACATCATATGCTCAAGACATATTTTTCTTAAATACTAGACCTCACTATGAGTCTAACAAAATTTGAATCACACCATTTGGATCTACACATTTGGAGTTACCAAATTTACAAAACAGTATTCAAAACTAGAAATTTGAACTATCCTATGGAACAAGCAGTCACTGACCTGTGGGACCCGGTTGTCAGCCAGACCCACTTGTTAGTGAGACAGAACAGGGGAGGCGGCTTCAACGGTGCTAAACACGGTGAAGCTCGCCGACGACGGCTCCTCCGGTGAAACCACGGCTACCTACTTGCTCTACGTGAGGAGAGGAACTGATTGGTGCAAGTGGCACGTCCTAAGACCTAGCGGAGGGGGCTCGTCGCCGATGATGGCAGCATGGCAAAGCTCCAGTGCGAGCTGCCGGTGATGGCAAGCCATGGCTGGCTCAACTGAGCTCGGTACAAGCTTCAGGAGGTCACTACCGTGCTACCCAAGCAAAGAAAAGGGGACGGGAAAGCCTCGGTGGTAGTTGGCCACGTGGAGCTCCAACTCCGGCGAGACCCCATCATGGCGGCGGTGGTGGAAACGGCAAATGCGCCCTTACCAAGACCCAATCGGCATGGCTGAGAGGTTGAGGAGGTAGAGGAGAAACACGGCGGAGCTATGGTGAAGACGTAGTTCGCGTTTTTGCGGCGGCAGGCAAGCTCTGCGACGGCACGGTTTTGCTCGACAATGGCGGAGCGGCTGAGCTCGCTTGCTGCACGCGGTGGAAGGCGACTGGAATGGAGAAAATGAAATGGCGAGTGCGTCAGGCAAGCGGGCACAAGTTCAAGTCGTGGCCAGCAGCGCCAGGATGGCCGCGGCGCGTGGCCTGCGCGTCAGGCGACCGGCGATGAGTGGCGCCACGCGGCGGAGATTGTCTGAAAATGGTTAGGTACTGTAGCTTTGATTCAGTGAAAATGATCAGCCTGACAGCCAAGATTGACAGCGTTTGATCTCTTAAACCGTGATGAATTAGTGGAAGAAATGTACATGAAAGTTGTAGAGTTAAGATAGGGATCCAACAATGCTTGAAGAATCAACAACTAATTCTCCATGGATCATGAGTTGTATCAAACCAAAGTTGGCTCAATCAAACTGAAACTGCATTAAGGACTTAGGAAAAAAATTTCAAGTGTTGAATCCACCTTCAATGCTGACTTGTGGGTCCTTTTTAAACATGTTGTGCACATTTTCATGACTTGACTTCTAAACAAAGTTTGTTCCTTATCAAATTTGCTACAACTTTGTTTTAGGTTGCTCAGACATGCAAACATTCTAAGCTACACTTTTTAAACAGTCAAACAAAAGGGTTTAGGGGTCAAAACAAGTCAAACCACTTTTTGAAATCCTATTTAGGCAACATGATCAATATGAACAATGTTCCAAATGGCATTCTAGGTGTCACTAAGTTGTTTAAAAGAATTATTAGCCACACCACACCTTGGTCACACAAGAATCAAGCATTGTATGTACTGAAACAATGAAAAACACATGAAATGTTACATCTGTTTCATAGTCATGTTTCACATGTTTCATGATCTTGTTGCATAGTATGACTAACCATATTTCACTAAAGTGAGTTATACATGTTGCACTTAAGTGTTGCACACTTTTCATTTCATAATAGAAACAACACACATGAAATATAACGATACATTGCAATGTTTCATAAACATGTTTCAGGCAACACAAGCTCATGAATGGATGAATGATGCTCATGTTCATGAAATGCAAGTGCAAATGTGGAAGGCAAACACCTGGGGTGTTACAAGAAGCATTGGATAAATTTAAGATATTTAAGGCAAAAGTTGAAAACCAACACAATTTAAAGATTAAGATAGTCAGGTCCGACCGTGGGGAGAGTACTACGGTCGGCATACCCCATATGGCCAAGTTCCTAGACCTTTTGCAAGGTTCTTATAGGAGAATGGCATAGTAGCCCAGTATTCTACACCGGGCGAATCTCAACAGAATGGAGTAGCTAAAAGATATAATCGTACCCTGATGGATATGGTGTGCAGTATGATAAGTTACTCCACCTTACCTTTGAGCCTATGGATGGAGACGTTAAAAACCACCATTCATATTCTCAATAGAGTACCAAGTAAGACGGTGCCCAAAACACCGTATGAATTGTGGACATGAAGAGTACCCTTACTAAACCACTTACGTGTGTGGGGGAGTCCTGCTGAGGCTAAAGTATTTAACCCAAATATTGGGAAGCTAGATCCCAAAACAGTAAGTTGCCATTTCATTAGCTACCTAAAAAAGTCAAAAGGTTTTCATTTCTACTGTCTAGACAGACATATAAAGTTTGTGAAAATGAGACACGTTGTCTTTCTAGAGGATGAAATGATGAGGAGGAGCATGGTAGCTCGAGAAATTGACCTTGAAGAGAAGCGGGTGTATGCACCCACTCCAATGATTCATGAGCCATTTTTCTCACTACCTACTGTTGTTGCACCGACAGTGCAAGATACTGTGGTGCCAGCACCTATTGTTATTCTGTCTATGGCAACAATGAAAGCCGATGAGGAACCTGTTCTTCAGGATCCTGTAGAACCTATTGCCACATATGAGGGGGAGCAACAACAGCCTCAAACAGAAGATGTGCCAAATGTGGAGGCCCCTAGAA
The DNA here is from genome assembly GCF_019320115.1 of Miscanthus floridulus. Lineage (NCBI taxonomy): Eukaryota > Viridiplantae > Streptophyta > Magnoliopsida > Poales > Poaceae > Miscanthus > Miscanthus floridulus. The sequence continues at coordinate 31,436,090 of NC_089595.1, forward strand.
GGTCTCAAAGAGTTAGAAAATCAGCTATTTCTACTGACTATGAAGTATACAACACTGAGAAATTTTAAATAAAGGATGATCCCACCTCATTTGAAGAAGCCATGAGAAGTGATCATTCATCAAAGTGGCTTGAGACTATGGAAGATGAAATGAAATCTATGAATACCAATAAAGTTTGGGACTTAGAAATAATTCCTAAAGGAGCCAAAACAGTAGGCTGTAAATAGGTCTATAAAATAAAACTTGACTCTCAAGGGAATATAGAGAGATATAAAGAGCGACTTGTGGCAAAAGGCTTTACGTAAAGAGAAGGGATTGATTACAATGAGATATTTTCTCCAGTCTCATATAAGGATTCCTTCAGAATCATAATGGCATTAGTGGCACATTACGATTTAGAATTACATCAGATGGATGTAAAGACAGCATTTCTCAACGGGGACTTGGAGAAAAATATTTACATGGCACAACCGAAAGGTTTTGTCATGGAAGGAAAAGAACGAATGGGATGCCGCCTAAAAAAATCTATTTATGGGTTAAAACAAGCTTCAAGACAGTGGTACTTGAAGTTTGATCAGACAATAATGAATTTTGGGTTTAAAGATAATGTAGAGGATAATTGTGTCTATGCAAAGTTTAAGAATGGAAAGTTTATCTTCCTTGTCCTGTATGTGGATGATATCTTACTTGCTAGTAGTGATGTCAGCTTACTACTGGAGACAAAGAAGTTTTGTCCTCAAAATTTGATATGAAAGATCTTGGCGAAGCTTCGTTCATTCTAGGGATCGAGATTCACCGAGATAGAAGTAAAAGGATATTAGGACTATCACAAAAGGCATACATAGAAAAGATCTTAAAGAAATTCAGTATGCACAAATGTAGTCCCTCACCTGCTCCTATAGTCAAGGGCGACAGATAAGAGGATTTTCAATGCCCCAGGAACCAGTATGAGATCGATCAAATGAAAACAGTTCCATATACTTCAGATGTCAGAAGCTTGCAATATGCTCAAGTATGTATCGCCCTGACTTAACATTTGTTACCGGGTTACTTGGCAGATTCCAGAGCAATTCTAGAACAGAACACTGGAAAATGGTAAAGAAAGTCTCGCGTTATTTGTAAGGAACAAAAAGCCTCATGATGACATATAGAAGATCAGATTCACTCCATATAGTGGGATATTCTGATTCTGACTATGCGAGAGATGATAGAAAATCCACATCTGGATATGTATTCACTCTCGCAGGGGGAGCTATTTCATGAAAAAGCTCAAAGCAAACCATCACTACATTGTCCACAATGTATGCCGAGTTTGTAGCGAGTTATGAGGCAACATGGCAGGTGAACTGGCTAAATAAGTTCATACCTGGTTTAAAGGTGGTTGACGACATCTATAGACCACTTAAGTTATACTGCGATAATAATCCGGCAGTACAGTATGCTCACAATAATAAGTCAAGTGGTGCTGCCAAACACATTGACATAAAGTATTATGTTGTGAAAGATAAAGTCTAGGATCAAGTAAGTCTTGAGGAAATAAGTACCACAAAGATGCTCGCGGATTCGCTTACAAAAGGCTTACCACCCAACGTGTTCAGAGAACATGTAGCTAGCATGGATTTAAGAGAAAGCCTAAAATTCCTAGATAAAAGAAGACCCAAAGTTAAGTATCTATTTTAGAACAGAGTGGTGTGTTGTAGATGTTAAATCTATTGACAATTGACCGTGACGATGAAACATGCTCTATGCGCTAATCTGTAATGGAATGAACAAAAGTAAATGATATAAAATTGAAAGATGGTAGTGAGATCAAGGGGGAGAATGTTAGTTGATCTCCACCAATAGGCCCAATGGCCTATTAGGCCCTTAGATTTGCACCTTGATCAGGGGCGCTCAACCCTAATATGGTTGGTGGACCCCTATCGTACATCACTATAAAGAGAGGTAGGGATCAGGGCTCTAACTATGAGGTTGACCGGAGCCGCCGTGACCCACCAATAGCTAAACCTAACCTGATCTAAAGAGAGTGCTGCCAGCGACGGGAAGACCCACTGACTTCGCTATCGTCGCCTCTACATCGCCACCACTACGCTGGACTCCACAGCGTCGAACTCCCACGACACCGGCGTTCACGCGGCTACAGCGCAAAGTAGAGGAACCGATTTCTACATCTAAGTTACAAGATCATGGCTTTAGTTAAGCACTAGCATCATACTACCCAATGCAATAACCCAAAGGTATCAAGGTATAGGGTAACAAAGTACTAGGAAATCCTTAGTGGCAGTCAAGGTAGACACATACAGTATGAATTAAATGATTAAAGGTGTATAGGACAACAAGGATGATCCCATCTATACTTGTCTTAAAACACCGATTCTTCGGTAAGCTTTAATCTTCAACGTTCTTCTTCTTCTTGATCACCACGTATATCTCACCGACTGGACGAAATCATAAAGTACCACACAAGCATCCATGCAATCATACATGAAGCAAACAATAGATCTAAATTAGAACAGTACACCAATCATAGAAAAATAAGTAAAAGAGTTTGAAACACGATTCTACGCATCGCTACGAACACACAGACGCGAGAGGCACGTTAATCAGAGCTATGGTTAAAAAGATACAACTACCGAAAGATCTGCTTTATACGTGGAAAAGAAAATTATGGGCTTCATTTATTTTAACTATGGAAAATAATATAAATTGAATTAAGTCAAATTGAGATTTGATTTATAAAACTAAATTAAAACAAATCATATTTTATTTATAAAATCCAATTGCATAATTATTATCCAAATTATAAGTTAAACCATAAAATTCCAGAAATAGTGACATGGTAACAACTGTTACTAACACATAGATCTCATTGCTATGAATCTAACGCAACTTGAATGGGCTAAAACCGAGTTAAAACGTAGAAGATATGATTTAAACAATATTCCCTTTATTAAAATAATAGATTAAATCTAACCTCGAATTTGAAAAGTTGAAAACATCCTTAACAGTAATATGAACACATAAACAACGTAAATACGAAACGTAATTTGAACTGGTCAAATCGAAGTTAAAACGGAGATTTTATGGCTAAAACAAGATTAAAGGCAAAACTGTAAATAGATGAAAACGTATTTTGGATCTAAACCGAAGAAACTACGCTTTCAAAAGAAGGAAGTGTATCATGAAAATACACTTTGGATCGTGGGTTTGAAAATAGAAAACTAGAGGGGCTCTTTTGCAAAAGTACTAGCCGAAAGGGTACGGGCTAATCTAAGCCGTTGAATCCAAGATGGATAGCTAAGATTAGAAAAGAGGGGGGAGAGAGGAGGCTGCCGGCTGGCTACAGTGACCGGTGCGGTGGAACACATGGCCAGCGGTGACTTTCCTCGCTGGAGAGACACAAAACCAGCCCTAAAGACCTCGGTTAGGTTCAGAATTTGAACGGAGACCAATAGGGGAAGATGGGTAACTCACCACGGTGGTTTTTAGTGGCTAGGAGCGGACAGAGATGGCTGGCGGCTCGAAACAGCGGCGTCGGAGCTCCAATAATCGTCGACGACGAGAGACAAGCGACCGAAAGCAAAAGAAAGAGGGAAAAAGACCTCGGCGGCTTCGCAAACTCGTCACTAAGCTCGAAAGATGGCTTACGGTCACAGTGAAGCGGCGGCACCGCAAAATCGAGCTCAGCAGCGGCGTCGCCAAGGTTGCGGCTGCTGCGGTTGGCTTGAGGCGAAGTGATGGCTTGCGATATGGTTCGGGGAAGGCGGTGCGGAGGCATGGCCGATATTTATGAGGGATAGCGGCGTGGGGCGCATGCCACAGAGAGGAATCGGGATGGAGACGGACACGGCCACAGGACAGAGTCCGCGATGGAGAAGGAACGAGGTAGGAGACGACCGACAGGTGGGGCCAGGCGGTAAGCCAGAGAGAGGAGAGGCGACGCGTGAGCGTGCTGCCGCAGAGCGGGCCGCGGCGAACTAGGCCAAGGAGAAGGGACTAGGCCTGAGCCAAGGGAGAAAGGAGAGAGCGTGCTGGCCAGCCTGCAAGCAGAGGCGCAGGCCTTCAGAAAAATGGCCAGCTGGGCCGAGCGGGAGAGAAAGCTGAGAGAGGGAGGGAGCAGGCCTCCGACTTCTTTGGGCCGATGAGGAAGAGAAGGAGGGGAAGTCTGGGCTGCTCGGCAGAAGGAGAGTGGGAGGGAGAGCTTTATTTTTTTTTCAAAGCCATTTTGTAAATCGAATTCAAATCAGTTTTGAATTTTTTTTGACAAAGACCACTCACTACAAAAACACACATGCAACAGCATGAATGCACCACATGTTTCTAATCCTAATGATAAATTTTAATTTAATGATTTTTTTTATTTTCCTATATTTCATGTGCACAAAATTCACAAAATAATCATGTTAATCCTATTTTCAAAAGTGAAAATTTTAGGGTGTTACACTTTATTATATCTCCACAGCCCAAGGCTGAAGCATTAAACAAAACAACAAGCTACACATTGCTTGAACATATCAGCCTCATTGTTTGAACTATTAACGATGCATAGCTTGAAGTTTGAAATTTAGAGAAGTGATATATTTTTTTGTATGCATGCCTTGGTGTTTTTTTTTAACCTTTTTAAGTTTTATATTTGTCATATGTAGCAGGATGAATTTTTCCCCAAGCTAGTGGACCTTTTCAGAACGTGCGAGGGTTCAAGAAACATGGATGATCGCCACATGATCTTCAGACTAGTCAAGAGAATCAGTATGTAAAAACCTGTTAAACATGACCGTTTGTTATTTAGATTGCAGCTCACATTATTTATTCTTTTGCAGTATCATTGAACAATCCTGACATATTTCACAAGATTTTCTCTGATGATTTTATCCTTGACATAATTGGGGCCCTTGAGTGTAAGCACTGTACAACTCATTGTGCTCCACCTCAGCAGTTTTAAGAAATTCGTCTAAAAAACAGTTTTAAGAAATTGTTCTGTGTCCATTTTAATTGAAACTTTTACACTATCACATACCTATAAAATTGCATGCATTGTTCTTTATAATGCTTTCTTGTGCGAGCAGATAATCCAGAGGTTCCCAATGTGCAGGGTCATCGTGAATTCGTGCAGAATCAAGCCCTCAATGAGGTAATGGAGTTCTTATGCATATTAGCCCGAGCCTGATTGAGATATATTTCTTATTTGTGTGAACTTTTTTTTTCACATAGGCCATACACATTGGAAATGTTTCTGTGGCCTCAAAGATTCGTCAAACATACATAATAGGTTATATAAAGGTCAGTCATACCCCACTTTGCCCCTCCCTACTTGGAGTTTATTTATCTTCTAGCTATCTTTTGTGCTCAACCATTTCAAATTGGAATGCTTGCTACTGGCAGGATGTTATATTACTGAATGCACTGGATGGTCCTACTGTGTCAAGCCTGAACTCAATTATTGAGGGGAACAAGCCTTTTGTTAGTGTTTCAACACTTCAAGTTTTCACATGCTTCAAATCAAAAATTTCTTTTGCCAATTGAATTATATAATCCGTCTGTAGGTTGTTTCTGTACTAAAGAACGATGCTTCTTTTATCCAAGATCAGATTGCAAGGATAACATCTTCGAATACCTCTGCTGAATCAAAAAGCAAACTGGTGAGACTTGTATCGTGTTCTACTGCCTTTTCATTTTCCGTATTGAGACATTGCCTTCTTTACGAGAATCTTATGTTATATTTGTTAGACATAATAATGATTGATTTAGCATATTATGAATTAACAATGATTTTCTCAGAAGAAATGTCCATTTTCTATTATACTGCTGAAAAAGGGAAAATGTTTCTTCTTACAAATTGTTAGTCATGCATGATTGACTGCTTGTCTTGTGGTGCTGTTACTTGTTAGTACATGATGAACAATGCCATATTGATTTTCTTGTTTGTTTCTTGACAACTAGGATGAATTTTACATTGAACTTTTGCATGTTTACTTAACTCCATGTGTACTACCAGGGGCGGAACTCAGTTGAGGTGAAACTGGGCTCCCGCCCCTGCTTGCTTCCGACAAAATTGTGAAGAGACAGTTAGCTCCCTAGCCTATCAGTTAATAAGCTTAACAGATAAAACCTGTCACACCAGGACCTATTTTGTCAATGATGCCTAGCTGCTTCTTGTACTCAGTTCTCAGGTGCAACAGTCATACCAGCTGTTCATAGGTTCTGCACAAAATACAGGCAGCATGGAGTAGTGTTGTAACACGGCCTCCGAGAGTGGCGGAGACCTACGCGGCCAGCAGTTCGCAAAGACGTCTCCGACCAACTACCTAAGCAAAGGCCCAGCTACCACGCCTCCAGACCCAGAAAGATGACGGTTTCTCAGACTGCTTGCAGGACGCTGCCGGTGACCCTGGCGTAGCCTCCGCCCGGTTAGCTCGTAGGCGTCTCCGGGCGGAGGGGGCGGAGGCCGCCCCGCTGCAAGGCTAATCAAGTGCCAACGATACCTACGTGTGTGTGCAGGTAACCAGAGGAAGGCGCTCGTGGAAGGCGCGGGCGCGTCGGTTCGGCCTCCGCTCGTAGGGGCAGAGACCCAAGCAGGAGGACAGCAATACTGGGCGTCGGGGGTCTGCGGCCTCGGCGTCCCAGGGGCGGAGACCGATGGCGGAGGCCTAAAGGCCCTTCGCCGAATCCTGAGGCCCGATGGGGCGGAGACCGACGGCGGAGGCCCAAAGGCCCGTCGCCGAATCCTGAGGCCTGATGGGGCGGAGACCGACGGCGGAGGTCCAAAGGCCCATCGCCGAATCCTGAGGCCTGATGGGCCGGCTGATCGCGCAGGCCCAGTACCTGAGGGCGGCATGACAAGATTACCATCGAGAGGAAGGGCGAGTAGCGGAATATTCCGAGAATGTACTGTAGCAGTTGAAGGGTACTATTGTAAACTCTGTAAAAGTGGTAGTTGAGCCCTATAAATAGGGAACACTTGTAACAGTACGGGAGGTTGGTGAAGATATTAATGAAACCACTGCATTGCGTGTCACTCCCTTACACGCCCACTCGCCGTGCCAACTCATCCAAAGCCTCTGCCCGATTACTGCACTCATCGGGCGGAGGCCCCTACCAATTCCCCACTGTCTGAGACCGCAAGTCTTAACATTGGCGCCCACCGTGGTTTGGCCAAGGCAAACCAACGATGGCAGGGAAAAGAAAAACCACAACCAGAGCAGCAACGACCACGGGTCAGAGAGGAAGGCCTAGGCGCACCACTCGTAGAACCTACGCAACCTCGCCAGCGGAGGATGACACCCGAGCAGATGCCCAGGGTCAACCACCAGAACCCCAAGATCTAGAGATTCAAGATCCGGAGGCCCAACCAAATTCAGGCACAACACTCGAGCAAGAACTGCAACAGCTGCAAGCATAGTTGCAAAGAGCGCAACAAGAAACGGACAGAATAGCAGCAGCATTCACAGCTAATCAGCAAGCTACTCAAGCGTCAGCACAAGCAGGTAGCAGTTGGCAGTCCTACATGCTTAGATGCTAAGTATGCAGCATGCAGTACCAGCGTCAACCTCCGCAATCCCAGCCTTCGCAGCAACACCAACTGCAACCATACCTCTGCCAGTGATCAGTCCGACCACAATGCCATCTCAGGTGATGCGGAGGCCTATCGATCCCAAGTCCCTACTCTCTGAAGGCATACAACAATCGCCATGGCCAACGGCGTACAAGCCAATCACACTACCAAAGTTCAACGGAAAGACAGACCCCCATCAGTTCATTATGAGTTACGAGGCAGCAGTAGCCTCCGCCAGTGGAGACGACGCCATCTTGGCAAAGTCATTTGTCATTGCAGCCGAAGGCGACGCGTTGGCTTGGTATTCTATGCTCAAACCAAGCACAGTCTATTCTTGGGAGAACCTCCAGGACAAGATATTGGCAAATTTGAAGGGGCTAATAGCACAGTCGCTGACTTCCACAGATCTGTTCCAGTGCAAGCAAATGCAGGGAGAGACACTACACGACTACTTTCGGAAATTCATGCAACTAAAGGCGAAGGCACCAGACGTCCCAGACGAGATCGCCATTGAAGCAGCGATCAAAGGCCTCCGAATCGAGCCGTTCGCAGCACACCTAGGAAGAAAGAAACCAACTTCCATACAGCAGTTGTATGACGAGTTTGAGAAATACTGCGGATCAGACAATGACCTCTGGAAAAGGCTGGAGGAGCAAGGTCAAAACAGACAGTAAAACAGCAGCAAAAACTCCCAGAAAAGCTATACAAACCAGAATGCATCAAATCAGAAACCAGGCCAGGGGCAAGTGCTCAGCATCGAAGGTCAACCTTACCCCAAACAAGGGCAACTGGCAGCGCCAGCAGGGCCGGAGACCCAGACCAGGAACCATGGTCGACAAGGTTACCAAGGCAAAAACTGGAACAAAAACCACAACCAGAAACAACGCAGGCCATATTGCGTTTTTCATGGCGAAAGCACAGGGCATAGCACCAAAGATTGTCCGGAGACAAAAGAGACATAGGAAAGGATGAAGAACAAGCAGACTGCCCAACCTCCGACACAGCAGAGCGCAAGAGAGGTCAACACCACCTACACAACTGGCCACCAGCAGTACTGCCCAATGTACCCAGCGCTAAACGCAAACCAAATATATCCCTCCACACTGGCCTTTGCCTATTACCCAAACTTCCTACCAGCATGGCGGTCAGCGCCTTCGCAGCAGCCTTCGGCGGGTAACTACAGGTCGGAGGCAAGCCTGACCTACATAAACCCAAAACCTCCCCACATAACTTACCTCGAAACAAACCCACCACCACAAAACCAAAGCTGGTTCGAGCATCCGCCACAACAGCAGCACATGCAGCAACTGCCTCCACTGCCACCTCACAACCAACCCCCAACACCAAAAAATGAGCCAAACCCAGAAAACCAAGTCAACCCTCATGGAGCACTACCAACAATAGGCATGATACTACCAATCACCGGAGGATCATCAATGGAGTTTCAAACGAAAAAGCAGAAAAAGGATCACCTCCGCCTGGTAAACAACGTAGTAGTCCAAGGCCCAGCAAAATACATAGATTGGTCCAGAGTCTCAATCACCTTCACAGAAGAAGATCTCTAGCTAGAAAGCTACCCTCACACAGACGCAATGGTAATCAAGACAAACATAGCAGCATGGGAGATAAGCAGAGTGTTGATTGACACTGGCAGTTCAGCAGACATCATCTTTGCAAATACCTTTGACCAAATGAAGCTCAGCAGGAATCAACTACAGCCCTCCGAATCCCCTTTGATAGGATTTGGAGGCAAGCAGATACAAGCACTAGGAAAGATATCACTCCCAGTGTCGTTTGGAACCCAAGCAAATGCTAGAACCGAATACATAACCTTCGACGTCGTTGATCTGTATTACCCATACAATGCCATCTTGGGTAGAGGATTCGCAACCAAATTCAACGCAGCCCTGCATATGGCCTACTTGTGCATGAAAATACCAGCACTCCATGGTATTATCACAGTCCGAGGCAGCTAGAAAGAAGTAAGAAACATAGAAAAAGCAATCTATAGAGCCCAAAGAAACATCAATGCAGTCGAGTCGGCAGACAAAGAACTAGAGCCTCTGGATATGCCCAGAGGAAAAACAGATATGGCCGGTCAAGAAGAGACAAAGGTGACCCCTCTAGAAAGGGAGTTACCAAATAGAAAAGTAACAATCAGCTCAGAATTAAGCAAAGCAGAGGAGGAAGAGCTCATGGAAACTCTAGTAAAAAACAAAGACATCTTCGCCTGGTCAGCCTCCGACCTCTAGGGAGTCAGCAGGGACATCATACAGCATGAACTAGATATCAATGAAAACATGAGACCAAGAAAGCAGAAACAGAGAAAAATGTCGGAGGATAGAATCCTGGCAACAAAGGCGGAGGTGCAAAGATTGCTAGATGCAAAAGTCATCAGGGAAGTCAAGTATTCAGAATGGCTTGCAAACATAGTACTGGTACCAAAGAAGAATGGCAAAATGAGAATGTGCATAGATTTCACAGATCTGAACAAAGCTTGCAAAAAAGACCCTTTCCCATTGCCAAGAATAGATGCCTCCGTCGACAAGGTAGCCAGATGCTAGAGGTTTTCTCTCCTCGACTGTTTCTCTGGGTATCACCAAATCTGGATGAAAAAAGAAGACGAAGACAAGACAAGTTTCACCACTCCATTCTGGACATTTTGCTACACCAGAATGCCGGAGGGCCTCAAAAATGCCGGAGCAACCTTTGCTAGAATGACAAAGGAAGTTTTGGGCTCACAACTAGATAGAAACATCATAGCCTACGTCGACGACATAGTGGTCATGAGCAAGAACAAGGATGATCATGTCTCCGACTTATAGGAGACCTTCGCCAACCTCAGGACAGCTGGCCTCCACCTCAACCCAGAAAAATGTATCTTTGGAGTCACAAAAGGGAAGATGCTCGGATACATCATAAGCAGTGAAGGCATCAAAGCGAACCCAGACAAAACCAAAGCAATAATGACAATGGCAGAACCCAAAAACAAGAAAGAAGTGCAAAAGCTGATAGGAAGAATAGCATCGCTCAACAGATTCATCTCAAAATCAGCAGAACACAACCTACCCTTCTTCCAAGCCTTGAGGGGCGGAGACAACTTCGAGTGGGGGTCCAAGCAGTTGGAGGCATTTCATAACTTGAAAGAGTATCTGGCAAACTCACTGGTGGTCTTCGTCCTAGAATCAGACAGCCACCTATTGCTATATGTGGCGGCCTCCGACCATGCAGTCAGCGCAGTCTTAGTTCACGAGCTGGAAAAAGAATCAGGCAAAACTCAAAAGCCAGTTTATTTTATCTCAGAAGCACTGTCCGGAGCCAAGCTAAACTACACCGAGGTAGAAAAAGTTGCCTACGCAGTGCTGATGGCATCAAGAAAACTAAAGCATTATTTCCAAGCCCACGAAATCTCAGTTCCAACATCGCTGCCACTGCAAGACTTGCTCAGAAACAAAGAAGCCTCTAGCAGAATAGGCAAATGGGCTATAGAGCTATCATAGTTTGGTATCTCGTATGTCCCCAGAACAGCAATCAAATCACAAGCACTAGTCAATTTTGTAGCAGATTGGACACCTCCGACAGAGCCCAAGGTACAACCAACCACTCAAGGCTAGATAGCATTTACGGATGGAGCCTAGGGCCAAGCCGGAGTAGGAGCCTCCGCCATCCTAACGGCACCCTCCAGCGTCAGACTGAAATATGCAGCAAGGCTAGAGTTCAAATCAACAAACAACATAGAAGAATATGAAGGCCTGATCCTAGCGCTCAGTAAAGCAAAGGCCCTAGGGGCAAAAACATTGACAGTCAAAATAGATTCTCAAGTGGTTATTGGCCAAGTAGAGAAAGAATACACAGCAAGAGAGCCAGAACTCATCAAATACCTATCCGTTGTAAAAAATTTGGAGCGGAGATTCGAGGGATTCACCCTGAAGCACATCCCAAGATCAGAAAATGTAGAGGCAGATGAACTAGCAAAAGCTGTGGCAAATAATCTGCCACTACCACCAAACACTTTTTACTAGATCCTAAAGTCTTCGGCAACTGCGAAGACATCTAAGGCACCTAAGCCCATACTACACCTGCAAAATGAAGATTAGAGAAAGGCGATAACAGAATTCTTAGAAGGCAAATCCACCGAAGAAGATAAAGCAAAAGCAGTAAGAATACAGGCCAGGGCAAGAAATTACACAATCATAGATGGTGTACTATACAAGAAATGAGTAGTCCAGCCTCTCCTCAAATGCATATCGCAAAGCGAAGGCATAGAGTTGCTTCAAGAAATACACTCAGGAATTTACGGGTCGCACATTGGCTCTAGAGCATTATCAACAAAGGCAATAAGGCAAGGCTTTTATTGGCCAACACACATACAAGATGCAGAGCAGACAGTCAGAACATGCAAAGCATGCCAAACATTCTCTCCCGGGCAGTCAAAACCATCGTCGGAGACCTAGCTTATACCTCCGACATGGCCGCTACAAAGATGGGGTATGGACCTGGTCGGCCCATTACCACCATCCCAAGGAGGAAACAGATTCACAATAGTGGCAGTAGAATATTTTACAAGATGGATAGAAGCAAAGCCACTGGCGAAGATAACCTTAGAAACTGTCAGAAAATTCTTGTGGCAAAACATCATTTGTAGATTCGGTGTACCGAGGATTCTGACAGTAGACAATGGAAAACAATTTGATTCAGAGAACTTCAAAGAATTCTGCAAAAGCATTAGGACAAAACTAGCCTTCGCCTCAGTATACCACCCAGAGTCCAATGGTGCTGTGGAAAGAGCAAACAGAATAGTGTTTTCAGCAATATCAAAAACATTGCTGGGCCTACGCAAAGGAAAATGGGTAGATGAATTACCCAGAGTGATTTGGTCACACAATACATCTATCTCAAGAACAACAGGATTCACACCATTCAAACTGCTTTATGGAGAAGAGGACATCATGCCAGAAGAAATCAAGCATGAAAGCCTCCGCACAATGAGACAACTAATGTTGCAAGATGAAGAATATGCAAAAGAAACAATAGAAGCCATAAGACTAGAAGCAGTCGAAAACATTGCAAAATATCAGTCCCAAACCAAGAAGTGGAGAGACTCTCAGGTGGTAAGGACAGACATAAAACACGGAGACCTCATACTCAGAAGAAAACCCAACGCACAACTTGTTGGCAAACTGCAACCGAAATGGGAAGGCCCATACACAGCAACGACAGCAGGCCGCCCTGGCTCTTTCCACTTGACCGACAACGAAGGTGTCATGACAACCCACACCTGGAATATTGACAGCCTCCACAGATACTACATCTAGGCAATGTACCAAAGGGCAACCTCCGCAAATAATAAGCGGAGGCCCCTCCGTTCATTTACCTTTCAGCTCTTTTTTCTTCAACCCAAAAAATGTAAAAGAGCCTATACTCTTTTCCTCACAGGGGAACTCCAAGCGGAGGTGAGGTTTTTAACGAGGTAGGCTCAATGTAAAAATCCTCTAGAAGTATAAAGAGGTAATTCCCCAAAAGAACGCTTGAAAAGTCTAAAACCAAAAGCGGCCAGCTCTGGCGCCGCAATATTCGGTGAACAAAAATAAGCATAGGTCCTTTCAAAGCGCCGACCTCAGGCATTGGTAATTTGAAACGACCTCTATGGCCAAATAGGCCTTCGACCTTGACAAAAACATATCCAAATTCAGGCATCAAGGCAGAAACCACCTTGGCCAAACAGGCCTTCGACCTTGACAAAGACCTGTCCAAATTCAGGCATCAAGGCAGAAACCACCTTGGCCAAACAGGCCTTCGACCTTGACAAAGACCTATCCAGAGTCACGCATCAAGGCAGAAACCACCTTGGCCAAACAGGCCTTCGACCTTGACAAAGACCTGTCCAAATTCAGGCATCAAGGCAGAAACCACCTTGGCCAAACAGGCCTTCGACCTTGACAAAGACCTGTCCAAATTCAGGCATCAAGGCAGAAACCACCTTGGCCAAATAGGCCTTCGACCTTGACAAAGACCTGTCCAGAGTCAGGCATCAAGGTAGAAACCACCTTGGCCAAACAGGACTCTAACCCTTGACGAAGACCTGACCAGATTCAGGCATCAAGGCAAAAACAACCTTGGCCAAACAGGCCTCCGCTTGATGAAGACCTGAACAAATTCAGGCATCAAGGTAAAAACAACCTCGGCCAAACAGGCCTCTGACCTTAACAAAAAACCACCCCAAGCATCAGGGGCAACACCATTATGGCGCTAGAACCAGGAAGAAGGTCTCCGCCATCGAAAACAGCAAAATGAGGAAAAGGTCTGACAAAACCCTATCACTTAGGCACTAGGCCTATTTACTTCAAAAGATCTCAAAAGGCACGAATAATTCAAGCAAGATATAGGCCATTAAAGCCAAGATACGTTCCAACAAACAACGTACCAAAAATTTAACAACCAAAAGCCACCACCCCGCTATAAAATGGGTTCCCCCCACGCCCTTAAAACCTCAGTCAGCATAAGGCGCAAGGGGGGAAGAAGGCAGAGCACAAGCACAAGCCACAACAATGGCCATGGAGGCAGGGGTCTCCTTAGATATCTAAGTTGGCCGTAGATATTGTACGAAAACTCGTAAAATCAGAGGCACCAGTAGACGGTTGGAGACAGTGGGAAAAGAGACAGGAACTACGACACAGTGATGAACAGTGCAGGCCTATGGAAGAGGGGGGATATCGCACAAAATCTCGTAACATCCCCCTGACGCCGGAGACCTAACCTGCCATCTCCACAAATGAAACATGTCCCATGGGTGTGCAACATCGAAGGCCCATACCACCAGACAGCTAAAACACCTAGCTAAAGAAATACCAAAAGTCTCCGCCGTCTGCACAAGCCACGCCAAACCTCCTATCGGATTACACACCGATTCAGCAAGCCTCGCCAGGTAGACTTCAAGTACGCCTCCGCCGACCAAAAAACTGCCAACACTTCTACCCCGGCCATCAAGCAAGCAAAGAGAAGGAGAGAACATGGGGCAGAGGTCCTGGCCACCACCTCTATATCACGCATGTTCGCCCAAGCAAAGGCCCATGGTGTGCAAGCTTGGGACTAGACGAGATATGTAAACTAGCACAACAGACATAAGCCCTCGCACAAACAATCAAGAAAGTGAACCTGTTTTGTATTCCATAAAACGTCAAGTAGCATTCTTACAGGACACAAACTTACAATAAAATCTAAACTATTGTGGCGGAGGCCCACGCCAAGCAAGCACGTGAGTAAACCCAGCGCGCTCGTCGTCTATGTCAAACTTAACCGACTCAAACACATTGCGCGCAACACTGTGGGGAAAGGCCGAGCGCCAATACTCCCAAAGCTCTCTGCTCACATAAATACTGTCGTTGTAGAGAGTCAAAGGCGCAACATCTTGTGTAGGCTCCCGATTTGGAACCTGCGCAAGATTAAAATTTTACACAAAATCATTCAGAACAAAAGAAACTTTATTTACAAGAGCCCAACTGGACTACAATATACAAGTCAAAACAGCTAAGTCCTACAAAGATCCTAGACCTCCGACGCCTCAGCCGTAGCAGAAGTCCCTGGAACGGAGCCCGCATCAAGTGTGGGCGGGGATGGCGCCTACGGCCTCCGACCATCACCACCGCCGATCGTAGCGCCCACCAGAGCGCCATCGGTGGCGGAGGCACCGCCCGCGGTCGCCAAGCACGGAACTAGCGGATGCCTGCCCGTAAGACTCTTCTGCGCACCCTATAGCACAGGCTAAAATGTCAGTGGCACAGGCAATGAAAGCCTTTGCAGCTTCGCAAAAAAGCAAGGAGAGAAAAATAGCGGCTACAAAGACTAGAAATACCTTCGCCCTCTTTTCCTCCACCAGTTTCTGGGCAGCAGGTCTCCCAAATGGAGCCCAAAAGTACCCAATGAAATTTCTCAAGGTTTTTCGCAAACCAAGAGAAGTCTCACCAAGCTCCTCCGGGCCCAGCAGCGCTCCCTCTAGAATACTTTAGGTATGCGTACACCCACCGTGCACCAAAAGCTTGGCGTAATTTGCTACTCCTGCCAGCGCCCCGTAGTCCGTGCAGCCATTGATCAGACCGGGGAGCTTCGCAAGGTGATGCTTTAGCTAGGAGGCGAGGGCGTAGACGCTGTCTTCCTCCGGAGGAGCGGAGGTTTCACCTCCGAACTCGGCGATGATGGCCCGGTAATGGCCAACGGTTGAAGCAAGGACCCCCTTGACCGAGTCCAAATGCCTCGTCATCAAAGACAGCTGCTCCCCCACCGCAGCTGCAGATTCCTTCTCAGAGGCCAGCTCTCGTCGAAGACCCTCGGCCAACTCGTTTGCCCTGCGGTCCTGCTCGGCGGACAAAACTTCTGCATCCCGGGCCTTGGCGAGATCGGCCCTCAAAGCCTCCTTTTCTTGTTCCTTCTCCGCCAGAGAAAGGTGGAGAGCTACAAGGGAGTTGGCCAAACCCCCTTTTTCACCTTCCAGGCGCTCATTCTCCGCCTTGAGCGCTTCAATCGTAGTATCTCGGTCGAAGACCTCGTGAGTGCAGCGCTCTTCCATAACAACGGTCGTGTGATACCCCTACGATCAGAAAGAAGAAGACCAAGGCGATCAGCAATAAAAACAAAAACAAGTCTAAAGGCAAACATACACCAAAAAAGGCAAACCACCAAAGACGCACCAAGCTCTGGTGTTCTAGATGAACACGGAGAAGTTGGAAGAAATCCATGTCCCTCAGACGCTGTTTGAAGCGATCTGTTCAAAGAAGAACAAACAAACACAAAACCATAAGGTGAGAAAAGCAAATCTCACAATAAATACACCAACTGCCAGAGACCACCTCCGACGTCTCCAAGAACCCCAAGATAGCAATCTTCCCAACCTGAGATAGAAGTGTCGGAGGAGCCTGCGTAGCAAAAAAAAACAACAACAACAACAACTCAGGTCAGAGGGCCGATCAGAAATAGGCAATAACAATAGGCCAAAAGACGAGTAAGATAAAAACACTCTATACTCACTCGGACCCGGTGCTATCGGCCTCGGCTGCCCCGGACCAAACCCAACGCTGGCAGCGGCCGCTCGCTCCTTTGGGTTGAGGAGTCCAGCCATGACATCACCTACAAAGCAACAAGTACACAGTATTAGCACTTGATAGAATACATAAACAAATAAACCGGGCGAAGACAGTAAACACAAAAATGTGCGCCAAACAAACTCATAAAAAGCCAAGGCTAGGCCGCCTGCCGAGCCCCCAGGATAGAAGTCTCCACCCCATCATGCGGCGAAGGCCTAAAGGGCCGGCTCTCCTCAGCCAGCGGCCTGGCGGGTGGAGGGCTCAAAGAAGACCGAGCCGCCAGGGCCTGCTCAGCTAGCACGGCCTTCGACGCGAGAGAAGGCGCAACAATGGTGGGAGATGGCACAACAACAGCGGGAGACGAATGAGCGTGCTCCAAGACAACCTCCACGCCCTCTTCAGAACTTGAATACAGCCCACCAAAAATGTCAGGCATAGGATCGGTGGCGCTAGCCTCCGGCTGTTCGGCGACACTCACAGCATTGTGCAAGGAGCGCGCCGGAGCAGCGCTAGCCTCCAGAAGCTCCGCACCGCTCAAAGCGCCGCGCGCAGGGCGTGACGGAGCTACAGGAGAGCCACGAACCCCGCCGCTCGTGACCTGCATGTCCACTGACAGGACGGAGGAGCTCTAAACATCTTCACTGCCGGCGGAGGCAATGCCCGCACTACCGACCGAGGACGCGGCCAGCGCGATCACCAGAGCACTGGTCTTCTTCTTCTTTTTTGTAGGCGCCTGAGCAACAGCGGCGCCCTTCCTCTTCTTGGACTCGGCCTCCATCGTAACATTCTTCGCGGACGTCTTCTTCTTCTTCTTGTCAATCGAAGCCAGGACCTCGGCGGGAACCTCGCGCTCCCGGTAGACGATCCCGAGCTCCTCAAAACTCGATTGAGCCGCGGCATGGTACCTGCCATGGCTCTTTGAGATGTGTACTCATGCTCAGAAATTTTGCCAACCAACCCGACAGTGGCCTCCTCAACATCGGCAACGAAGCTATCCTCCGTCACCCCCTCCCCCAAAGACCGGCCAAAGCAGGGGAAAGGAATCCCGGCCTTCGGCCCAAAAACGGGAACCTTCACCTTTTCTAGCTGAAAGGCTGGGTTGTCTCTGCCCAGGGGCCAGTAGTTGGAGGCCATAATCTCCTCCACCAGGTCACGGCCCCCGGAGTAGCGGCACGCCACCGCAAAAGCCCGGTCGCAAGCCTTCCTCGCTGGAGACATCTCCTCTGACGGATCCACGCGCGTATGTGGCGCCATCACCTCCATTCTTGAAGTCAATGGATACTCCACGACCTCTGCACCATCCTCGGTAGTGCTGTGGACCCCATAGGTCTTCACGTAGAACCACTGCTCAAGCCAGCCGTGGTCCCATTTGCCTTTCTGGCAAAAAGAAATCTCCAGGCGGTCTACACCTTGGTTCCTCTTTGACATGAAGGTGCAACTACCATACTGGTAGATCACCTCCACCTCCTTGCCCTCCCACATCTCCTTCTTCTTTGGCTGCTTCTGCAGCTCGTAGTAAGCGCAGAAGGTGTCCACATCTGGCTTGGCGCCATAAGAAACACATGCCCAGCAGAATTTGCTGAGAGTGAGGAAGGCAGTAGGAGTCAGATGATGGAGCTGAACATTGAAAGTCTCCAACACCCGGTGGAGGAAGGGGATGTTAGGAAGTCGGAGGCCGCAGGTGAAGAAGTCCCGAAACACCACCGCATATCCCTCCTCCGGCTCCGGAATGGTCTGGCCGGGCGGAGGGATCTTTACCCTCGAAGAAGGAAAATACGATTCCATCAACATCTCCACGACCGCCTCTTCAGTAATGGAGGAGGGGCTGAAATCCCATGACTTTATCGCCATATCTCTAGAATCCATAGCGATCAGGTCTCCGACGGACGTGGAGACACTCCCCAAATCCTCCTCCACTAGCTTTTCAAATTCCAACGCGAAGGCGGAGGCAAGCATGCACTCCTCAAAGCGTGCACTCCAGCCAGCGGCCCTAACGCCGAGAAGGTGGCGATAGGGTCCGAAGAAGGCGGGCCAGCGAGTATGGGCGGAGGCGGAAAAGAAAGCCACTGCGGCGGTAGCCTAGGCGGAAGACGCAAGCGGAAAGACGGAACGCGTGAAGGCAGCTCAGGCGAAAGCAAAGAGAGCAGAGAGCGATTTCTCAGAGGCAAGGAAAGCGAATGAGCAGTGCGGGGGGGACCCCGCCCTTATATAGGCCGCGGGCGGGTGGTTCGGCTCCCGCCGTACAACGGTCATCTCCGGAGAATTCGCCTGCCGCCCAACGGTCATCTCCGGAGAAGCTGCAAGGTATATAACGGAAAGCAATACGGCGTAAATGGCCACAGCGTAGGACAACGGCTAGTTTTGCAGCCTAACGGCTACTATGACAAGACCAGCGGCCACGCCAGAGCAGGCCAGGGGGGAACCTATGGGGATCGGTCGGAGACGTGACTACGCGCAGTCTCCGCCCCCGTGGACGTCCTTGCTTAGGGCGTTTTGAGCTCACGACACGCTCGGACGGACCATGGTCTTAAAAGGGGGGGAACTGTTGTAACACGGCATCCGAGAGTGGCGGAGACCTACGTGGCCAGCAGTTCGCAAAGACGTCTTCGACCAACTACCTAAGCAAAGGCCCAGCTACCACGCCTCCAGACCCAGAAAGATGGCGGTTTCTCAGACTGCTTGCAGGATGCTGTCGGTGACCCTGGCGCAGCCTCCGCCCGGTTAGCTCATAGGCGTCTTCGGGCGGAGGGTGTGCAGGTAACCAGAGGAAGGCGCTCGTGGACGGCACGGGCGCGCCGATTCGGCCTTCGCTCATAGGGACAGAGACCCAAGCAGGAGGACGGCAATACTAGGCGTCGGGGGTCTGCGGCCTCGGCATCCCAGGGGCGGAGACCGATGGCGGAGGCCTAAAGGCCCTTCGCCGAATCCTGAGGCCCGATGGGGCGGAGACCGACGGCGGAGGTCCAAAGGCCCGTCGCCGAATCCTGAGGTCTGATGGGGCGGAGACCGACGGCGGAGGTCCAAAGGCCCCTCGCCGAATCCTGAGGCCTGATGGGCCGGCTGATCGCGCAGGCCCAGTACCTGAGGGCGGCATGACAAGATTACCACCGAGAGGAAGGGCGAGTAGTGGAATATTTCGAGAATGTACTGTAGCAGTTGAAGGGTACTATTGTAAACTCTGTAAAAGTGGTAGTTGAGCCCTATAAATAGGGAACACTTGTAACAGTATAGGAGGTTGGTGAAGATATTAATCAAACCACTGCATTGCGTGTCACTCCCTTACACGCCCACTCGCCGTGCCAACTCATCCAAAGCCTCCACCCGATTATTGCACTCATCGGGCGGAGGCCCCTATCAATTCCCCACTGTCTGAGACCGCAAGTCTCAACAGAGTAGCAAGCCAGCGACATGTCACCAATTGGCACAATACTCGGTTGTCAGGCGCCACCAAGATATATACTAATGCTAGGAAATCCTTGTTCTAAATCACTCTTTATTTTCATGAACACACATGCTGTAGTGCTTACTATAGAGATTAGGACAATAATGTTTATTAGTGGATTAGCCTCCCCTTGATATTCGGTCACGCACTCATGCTCCATCACTGTGTACTACCTACACGAGCCATTTTTACGATTTTTTAAACACTGCAACATGCTGAATTGGCTAATGGTAATGGGTATACTGGAAACCTTGGACGTGAAATCTGCACTCATATCAGTAGGTCTCTACCTTACTGTTCCAAAAAAAGAGAAGTATTTGTGGAGTGACCTAAAAAGGCAACAATATGCATTATATAAAAGTAGGGATATCTAAATTCTTGTCTTGCAACTCATGGACAAAAACCTATCACCCATCAATTGATGAGAAAAATGTTAGCATGGGCCAAAATTCAAAACCATGATAGCCTTGCATCAATACTGTTGATAGAAACTAGTATCAACAAAGTTTAAACAAAAGACAAAACTGAGTTGAGTCATATCTCAAATCAAGTCAAGTGCGGTGTTACGTTTTGTGGCAGAACCGTCTAATTTAATGCCTCACGGGAGTGCTTGTCTTACATTAGACACTAAGCACTCAAGGGAGAACACTAGATTACTCGGTTCCATCGGGCACACTGTCGATGTTTCACCACCGATAGCCTGCCACGGGGGTACCCAGGGCAGTATGTTCGGGCTTCGGCGTATGCCGAACTCGATGGTTAACGCGAGAGACAGCCGATTTATCCTGGTTCAGGCCCTCGATCTTAGATCGAGTAATAACCTTACGTCCAGTCGGCTTTAGCCTTTGCGTTGGATTGATTGTCAAGTGTTGTGTTGTATAATTGTCGTCTCTCTGCCTCAGGAGCCCTGTCCTCCTTTATATAGTCAGGAGGCCAGAGTCCTAGTCGGTTTACAATGAGATTTCCTGGTAGGATTACTTAATAGTTCTACTACTAAGATTACATGGGAAGAATCCTAGTTGGACTAGATCTTCTCTCTCCCTTGCGGGGTATCCTGTGGGTCCCGCATCGACAAGCCCCCGAGCACTTCATGGTTGAGCTCTGAAAGTCTCGCTTTGCTCTTTCAAGTCTTGTTGAGTAGGAACAAAATGTCATCCGAGTGCTTTCTGGAGTGAAACCTTGTAGCGCTTCTTGGAATCTTCGAGTGGTGAGTGCTTTTTGAAAAAAGTACATCCATCTGGTTGTAGCCCCCGAGCCTCTTGCTATTTGGAACAAGGAGCTGGAGGATCTTGTCTTGAAGTTGCTCTGATTGTTCGTTGAAGTTTTATGAAAAAGAACTCGAATATGGCTCGTTCCGGGTTCTTTTTGTCGTAATGTCTTGAAGTGGTCTGCGTTGAGGAAGTCTTTTGGTGACGTGCGCTTTTTCGAAGAAAAAGTGCACTCACTGAGTGTAGCCCCCGAGCCTCTTGCTATTTGGAACAAAAAGTTGGAGGGTCTTGATCCTTTATGTTGTTTTAAAATTTGTGTTCTGAAGTAGTTCCCGAGACTTGGATTATTTCATCATCCGAGTAGTTACGCGGCATGCAGCCTCCGAGCTTATGTCCGGGTTCTTTTTGGTTGGGTGCAATTTTTTGTAAAAATTGCACTCACTGAGTGTAGCCCCCGAGCCTCTTGCTTTTGCTTTGCAAAAGTTGGAGGGTCCAGATTCTTGTCTTCAAAAAATTCTATGGTTATGTATCCTGCTTTCTCCAAGTTCTTCTTTTTTTAGAAAAGAGGTTGGATGAAGAGTCTTGATGTGTCTTGTATTCTTGGTCCTTTGTCTTTGGTTCCGAGCCTCCAGGAGTAGTTGAAAATGAAGGCCGAGCTCCCTAGCTTAGTGTTGATTAAGCTATGATGCTGGCCGAGCCCCCGAGCGTATATCCGTGTTGTTTTGTTCAGGAAGAACTCGGATGCGAGGTCTTGGCGTATTCTTTTGATAGTCTGCTGTTGTCAGATGTAGTTGTGTGGTGGTGGTTGAGTGTAAATGCCTTTTGTTCACGGGTTGTACTGTGCTGGTATATTCTTCCGAATATGCCCGTCTTCGAGTACCGTTTCTTCTCGCCTGAGTCATCCATTATTGAGTCATGTCTTTTCACTGTGTCCTTTGTTAGGCTTATTTCGTTGGTACTCCTGGTCCATGTGCGCCGATCCTTTGGCCTATAAATACTGTCCCGGAGTGCTTGTTTTCATCCATTAGACATTCTGTTGAAACCTTCGCGGTTGTGAACATGGTAGTTTGTGAAGTAGAGCAGCCCCCGGGCGTATTTTGTAGTTCCTGTGTTTCTTGTCGTAGCTGGAGGAAGTCTTGTGATAGGGATTAGAGGTAGGCTAATCCCGCGACAGCATTGTGCCAGGATGTACGTGGTGGTAGTTGGAGGAAGTCTTGTGATGTGGGCTTCGTTCCTTCATCCGGCAGTTCTGGGTTGATCCTCGTCGCCTGTCTTGAGACCGTCCGGTGCAGATCAACACCATATCCAGCATCACATCGGTCTTGGGTAGACAGATGCCCGCCGGCCTTCTCTGCTCCATGTTGCCCTGCCGTGCTGCCGATTTCTGCCTTGGATGCACTGCGTCCGTCCTTTGAAGAAAACAGTGTAGCTGATGGCGGTCTATCCTTCCGAGTAGCAATTTGGGACACGTAGTCGTTCCAGAGCCTAGTCGTGTCTGTGTTCCTCTTTGCTACTTTGCTTTTCGTGGTGCCGAGTTCGTTGGGTCTTGTAAGATTTGTAATCTTCTATTTTTGAAGTCGCTTGTAATGT
The DNA here is from genome assembly GCF_019320115.1 of Miscanthus floridulus. Taxonomy (NCBI): domain Eukaryota; kingdom Viridiplantae; phylum Streptophyta; class Magnoliopsida; order Poales; family Poaceae; genus Miscanthus; species Miscanthus floridulus. Next base: position 31,458,959 of record NC_089595.1, read on the forward strand.
AACGAATCTTGTCTTCTGAGTTGTCTTTGACTTTTCTGTTGTGATCCCTGTCATTCATGAGACTACCGAGTTCTTTCTTACATAACCGGGTTCTTTTGTTCCTCGTGAGGTAGCCCTTTCTTTCTTCTTGGTTCAACGAGTTGTTCTTGTGGTTATCTGATAACCCTGCTATGGTGCTGTGCGGATAAGTCTGAAATCTGCCCGTTGGTTTGTACCGTTGTGTGGATTCGTGCCCTCCATCGTTTTAGCTGCGTCGGTAAATGGACCGTTGCGTTCCCACGCTGTGCTTTAACGGGCCTTATGGGCCGTTTGTATCACTGAGAAATCTATTTAAAGACCTTTTATCTTCCTTTCCCTTGTCGCCCAGCTCTTGCCTTTAAACCCTAGTTCTCAAAAACCCGCCGCCATCATTGTCGCCATCGCCCGAGCACCATCATTCTAGCTTCATCCTCCTTAGCGCCTTTTTTGCTTCCGCCAGTTCATGGGAAAGAAGAAGACCGCAAGCAAGTCTCAGGCGACCTTCGTGGACGAGGAGTCATCCCTGTCTTTGATTGAAAACCAGGAGTTCGTGGCCATGAGGGCAGCTCAGAAGGTTTGGCCGGCTCCAACAACCAGCGAAGACCAGCTGCGCGAGCTTGTTAGTGATGGCTTGATCCAAAGCAAAGTCATCGCTGAATGGAGAGTTCCGGGCGAGCATCGGGTTCCGGCCCCGGGTCCTGGTGAGATTGTCCTTTTTGTTTCTTTTGTCCACGCTGGACTTTGTCTTCCTGCTTCCGCCTTCCTTCATCAGTTTCTTGGTTATTTCGGGGTTAGTCTGAACCATCTAACCCCCAATGTCGTTCTCCATCTTTCTGTTTTTGTTCACCTTTGTGAAGCCTTCCTTGGGATCCCTCCTTCTCTATCTCTTTTTCGCTTTTTCTTTCGCCTGAAACCTCAACCCCGCCGTGAGGAAACCAGTGCCCTCGGCGGTTGCGGGATTCAGTTTCGCCAGGGTCTCAAAATTAAGTTTTTTGATTATGACCTGGTCGATTCTGTCAAAGATTAGCGTGCCGAGTGGTTTTACGCTGCCAATTTGATCCCTTCTCTTGTCGTTCACTCCGGATCCGGTCCTGTGGTGAATGACCGATGGGACAAGAAGCTTGAGTCACCTGCTGAGATTCAAGCGATCCAGCCACTCCTTGATAGGATTAGCATGCTGAAACAGCAGGGTTTGACCGGCTTTGGTATTGTTTCAAGTTTCCTTCGTCGCCGGGTTCAGCCCCTGAAAGAGCGGGAACATCTCGGCTTTGAGTATTCTGGGGCCGAGGATCCTTCACGCATGGTCCCAGCTCTTGAGCTGACCGGTGAGGAGGTACTCGAGCGCCTTTAGAAGATGCTGAAAGGAGTGAGCGTCATTCCTCCTGCCATCTCTGAGTTCTCGGCCATCAACCCGCCCCCAGCTGTGAGTTGTCTATCTTTTTATTTGAGTTCTTTATGTACTCTTGCTGCGTCCGTTCTTGCTTAGCTTTTCCTTGTCTCGGTGTTTTGTCTTTTTTCGTAGGAGCTTGGGCGGAACTTTGTCGATCCGATCCCCCTTGATGTTCTCCCTGCCGTGGCGGAGACTGGGGATCGTCTAGCTGGTACTTCTGCAATTAGTAAGTCTCAAACTTTTACAGCCCTTCCTGGGGTTTCTTTCAGATTTGTTGATGTATATGAAGAGTATGTTCCTCGTCTAGTCCCTCGCGGTCCTCGCAGTGTCCCGAAGAGGGGGCGAATGGACGGGTCTTCATCTGGCTTGCCCGTCTCCAAGAAGCCTCGCAAACCAAGTACTCCCTCAGGTACTCCAGTTGTTGCTAGCATGCTCTTAGGTGAGCACATTTAATACTCTTTGTTCTTTTATTTTCATGTTTCTCTCTTGAACCGAGTACTTTTCATCTCTTTTTCAGCAGGTGCTCTGGTTTCGTTGGCTGAGGAAGAAGAGGATGATGAAGTCCCCCTCATCATGCGGCGGTGAGTTGTTCTTTATATTCTTGTTGCATTGAATTTCTCCTCTTTGTTTTGAATTTTAGTCTTGAACTTTTTTTTGAAGTAATCGGAGGTCGGGTGTGAGTTCTTCCGAGGCTCTCGCGCCGACTTCTTCTGAAGCTCCGGGGTCGAGTTCTTTGGTTGCCTCTGTCCCGAGCTGTACCGCTCCTCCGGTGCGGAGTTCTTCCAAGGCTCCAGCCCCAGCTTCTTCTGCGGCTCTGTTGTCGGCTGTCCCGCTCCCGTCGCCGGGTGGCGGGGACGTCTTCGCCGTCGTGGTTCCCCCTGCGAGGCTTTCTCTTGGCTTCGCGAAGAAAAAAGTAGTCGGGTGAGTAGATTCTAGCTTTATCTTTTTGGCTTTTATCTTCCTTCCTCTGGTTCTTATTGGTGCTTCCTTTTATCACTTTTCAGTGTTTCGTCTTCTCTAATTTCTTCATCGACTTCTTCTCTGCCTCCCACCATGCCAACGAGTTCTGAGCCTTGAGACTCACAACATTCTGTTGATGAAGTTGCGGCGGGGGCTTCAGAGCTACCTGGCGGAGTCGCGGACTTGGTCGCTCCGGAGGTAACTGTGGCCGTCGCGCCGGGTCCTTCTGGGGGTTTGGCTCTGGCTTCTCTGGAGGTTGCTTTGGTCATTCCTCCTTCGCCCCAGCCGGCTTCTCTTTCCCCTTCTCTTGCCTCCGGCGGCCCCTCCTTGTCCGATGACGTGGTGCAACAGTTCGATGCCACTCATCGGTTATCGGAGCTGACCGCAGCCTGGGGGAGCTTGTCGACCCTCGCGACTTCTTTTGGTGAAAAGCTCCAGGTAAGTTTTACTGCCACTCCTCTTTTGCATGTTTGTTTTTCTTCTATCCTTATGCCTTGTTTCTCTTTGCTTCTTTCTGCTCAGTCTTTTTCTCGTGATCATTCTGGCTTCTTTTTCTCATCTGAAAATGAGAGGAAGTTGTCTTCGGAGGTGGATGCTCTGAAAGCCGATCTTGACCTCCTCCGGGCTGAGTTGGAGACGGAGCGTCAAATGTACCAAAAGGAGGAGAAAGCCCTCGGCGCCCGGGTAGTGGAGACGGAGAAACAGAGAGATGCTGCGGTGGAGTCTGCGAGGAATGAAAGCAAAGGTGCCGCGGGTTCTGCCTGTTTCTTCTTGTATTTTGACTTCTTTTTCTGCTGACTTGTTCTTGGGTGTCCTGTCTAGCTCTCCGAGTTGAGAAGCAGAAGCTCTCGGAGAGTATTGATGAAATGAGGGCCCTTGTCCGTTCTAGTCATAATAGAGCTGAGGAGGTAATTACTCATGCTGAGGAAGAACTCGCCCTTGCTAAGCTAATTAGGCACGGAGCTGACAGAGATCTTGTGCAGGCCCAAAAAACTATTGAAAGCTTGTTCGGGAAGCTGGCGACGGCTACTGAGAATTGGAATGCTTTGTGGAAATCTTTTCGTTCAGTAGCCGATGTCCTCCGGACTTCGGCGGATGACGGGCAATCTTGGGCGCAGTTCATTCCCCGGATTCCGACTCGTTTCCAAGAGTTCGCGAAGAGGTGTGCCCAAGTATGTACCAAGAATGTGCTGGCCCAGGTCCGGGTCCTTGCTCCAGAGGCGCCTCTCTCCAAGATAGCAAAAGAAGCTGAAAGCCAAGAATATCTTGACGCCGTTGAAAGGATGGAGCCTGAGGTCGAAGATTTAGCCAGTAGGGTTGTAGATAGTCTAAATATTGACATTTCCCTTTCTGATGACAACGCCTGACTCGATTGAGCATCCCCTTGTAATATTACACTCCTTTTTAAATGAAGATTCTTTATTTTTGTTGATGTATTCTTTGCCTGGGTGCGGTTGAAGTTATTTGACTTGCTGAGTACCTTGTCCTGTTCCCGTCTCTGCTCCGTAAAACAACTCTGTGCGTTATTCTGACGAGGCCCCTCGATTTGTCGAGTACTTTTCTTTTCTTTCTCCCTTGTGATCCGTCGAGTGCTTTTCTTTTCTTCCTCCCTTGTGATCCGTCGAGTGCTTTGTCCGTGCTATGACTTGTTAGATGTAGATCTTTGCGTTAACAACCTTTCTCCTGCGCTATGTAAAACGACTCGGTATAGAATGTTGCCTCGACAAACTTCGGCATCCGAGTGCTTTCTTGAGTGGCGCTTGTGCTTTTGTGAGGAAAAAGTATTCCTATCTGGATATAGCCCCCGAGCCTCTTGCTTTTCGGAACGAAGTGCTGGAGGGTTAAATTTTGGTCGACTCAGCCAATTTGCTTTTTGTTAGCTTTTAGCTACCCTCATCAGCAAGTTCAAGCGTTTTTTCAGCTATTTTGCTCTTGGTCGGGATGCTCAGGCAAGTTTTTAGCCATTTTGCTTTTTTGTTTCGGGTGTTAGCTTTTAGCTACCCTCATCGGCGGGCTCAAGCGTTTTTTCAGCTATTTTGCTCTCGGCCGGGACGCTTAGGCATGTTTTCAGCCATTTTACTTTTTTGTTTTGGGTGTTAGCTTTTAGCTACCCTCATCGGCGGGCTCAAGCGTTTTTTCAGCTATTTTGCTCTCGGCCGGGACGCTCAGGCATGTTTTCAGCCATTTTGCTTTTTTGTTTCGGGTGTTAGCTTTTAGCTACCCTCATCGGCGGGCTCAAGCGTTTTTTCAGCTATTTTGCTCTCGGCCGGGACGCTCAGGCATGTTTTCAGCCATTTTGCTTTTTTGTTTTGGGTGTTAGCTTTTAGCTACCCTCATCGGCGGGCTCAAGCGTTTTTTCAGCTATTTTGCTCTCGGTCGGGACGCTCAGGCATGTTTTCAGCCATTTTGCTTTTTGTTTCGTGAAAACAACTCGTTGGAAGTCATGACAAGACATGCTGCAGATGAATATCATCTTTATTGATCATGAGTATAAACTAATACATATGTTGTTGAAGAGTATTGTCTTTCGTTGATTGTGAACGTAGGTCCCTTGTGGCTTGCATATCTGCTTTTTTTTTCTTGAGTTGTTTTTACGCGTAGAATCTTCTTAGATGGCTGATGTGCCATGTATTGCTGACTTCTTTTCCATCTTCGGTCATTAACTTGTATGTGCCTGGTCCGGTGACTTTTGTGACAATGAACGGGCCTTCCCATGGACTGAGTAGCTTATGTCGTCCATCAGTCTTTTGTATCCTTCTTAGTACTAAGTCTCCAACTTGTAGTGATCGAGGTTGGGTACTCTTGTTGTAGTGCCGTCTTAAGCCTTGTAGGTATCTGGCTGATTGGAGGGTAGCGTTTATTCTGACTTCTTCTGAGCTATCGAGTTCTAATCTTCTGGTGTGTTCTGCTTCTCCTTCATCATATTGTTCTATTTTTGGGGATGTCCAGATCAAGTCGGCGGGTAGTACGGCCTCTGACCCGTAAACTAGGAAGAAGGGTGAGTGGCCTGTTGCTCTGCTTATTTGAGTTCGTAGCCCCCATACTACTTTCGGTAATTCTTCAATCCATTTGGACCCATAGTCCACTAGTTCTTCGTATAACCTTGGTTTTAATCCGGCTAGTATGAGTCCATTAGCCCTTTCTACTTGTCTGTTGGCTTCTGGATGTGCAACAGACGCATAGTCTATACGGAAACCACAGTCTTGTGCCTAGCTCTTGAATTCTGTAGCTGTGAAGGGGGAGCCTAGATCTGTGATGATTCGATTGGGCATGCCGAAGCGGTGCATAATGTCTTGGATGAACTCGACTGCTTTGGTTGCGCTGTACTTCGCGAGTGGTTTGTATTCAATCCACTTGGTGAATTTGTCGATTGCTACGAAGATGTACTCGAAGCCGCCTTTTGCTTTTTTCAGGGGTCCTACTTGATCTAGCCCCCAGCAGGAAAAAGGCCAAGCGGGTGGGATGCAGATAAGATTGTGAGCTGGTACATGGGCTTGTCTTGCAAACATTTGGCAACCTTTGCATTTTCTGACAAGCTCTTCGGCGTCTTTCAAAGCGGTTGGCCAGTAGAATCCGGTGCGATATGCTTTGCCAACCAGTGTCCTTGAGGCGGCATGATTTCCACAGCAACCTGAGTGTATTTCATTTAGGATTTCTTTGCCTTCTTCAAATGAGACACATTTTAGTAGTACTCCTGATGATGCTGCTCTTCTGTAGAGTTTATTCCCTACTAAAACATAGTTTTTGCTTCTACGAACAACTTGTGTGGCCTCTGCTTTATCTGCTGGCAGTTTATTTTCTTTGATATAGTCAATGAAAACTTGGGTCCATGAAGTGTTGATTATCAAGATCTGAACGCCTTTAGCCTGAATTTCATGTGTTGTTTCACCGGGTTGTTTGATAGAGGGAACTGATAGCTCTTCTATGAATACGCCGGGTGGAACCTTTGCTCTGTCTGATCCGAGCTTGGCAAGGACATCTGCTGCAATGTTGGAATCACGTAGGACGTGTAAAACTTCTAATCCTTGGAAGTGTTTTTCAAGTTTCCGTATTTCAGCACAATAAGCACCCATGTTTTCTTTGGTGCAGTCCCAATCTTTGTTGACTTGGTTGATGACCACTGCTGAATCGCTGTATACGAGTAATCTTTTTATTCCGAGGGTAATCACGACTCGTAGCCCGTGGATGAGGGCTTCATATTCTGCTTTGTTATTTGTAGCTTGCCATAATATCTGAAGAACGTACTTGAGTTGTTTTCCTTCTGGAGAAATGAGGAGAACGCCTGCACCGGCCCCGCCTAGTTTGAGTGATCCGTCAAAGTACATCTTCCAGTGGTCGAGGATTGTATCTGATAAGGGCTGTTGAATCTCTGTCCATTCGGCCACGAAATCGGCGAGGGCTTGAGATTTGATTGCTTTCCGTGGGGTGAAATTGATGTCAAGAGCTCCAATTTCAACTGCCCATTTGGATATGCGCCCTGTGGCGTCTTTATTGTGTAGGATGTCTCCGAGTGGAAAATCTATCACTATGGTAATCTTGTGGCTTTCGAAATAGTGGCGAAGCTTCCGTGAGGTAATGAGTAGAGCGTAGAGTAGTTTTTGTACATGTGGGTACCGGATTTTGGATTCTGACAGTACTTCGCTGATGTAGTATACTGGACGTTGCACTTTATACATGCACCCTTGTTCTTCTCTTTCTATGACTATTGCTGTGCTGATTACGGTGGGAGTTGCTGCGATATATAGCATCATGTCTTCATCTTTCTTTGGAGGTGTCAGGATAGGCGATGAAGTGAGGTATTCTTTAAGTTTTTTGAAAGCTTCGTCGGCTTCTATTGTCCACTCGAACTTGTCTGTCTTCTTTAGTAGTTTAAAGAAATGTAACCCCTTTTCGCCGAGTCTTGATATGAAACGGTTGAGGGCCGCCATGCATCCTGTTAGTTTCTGCACATCTTTGACACTTCTAGGTGGGCCCATTTCTGTTATAGCTCGAATTTGCTTGGTGCTGGCTTCGATCCCGCGCTGACTAACCAAAAATCCGAGTAGTTGTCCTGAGGGAACTCCAAATACACATTTATTTGGGTTCAATTTCCATCTCCATTTCTTCAAGTTTTCGAAGGTTTGCTTTAAATCTTCAATTAGAGTGTCTGGGTTCTTTGTTTTCACCACCACATCGTCCACGTATGCTTCCACATTTTCACCGATTTGATTCCCAAGGCAAGTCTGGATAGCTCTTTGGTACGTGGCGCCAGCGTTCTTTAGTCCAAACGACATGGTCTTGTAGCAGTAGGCACCAAACGGGGTGATGAAAGATGTCTTGCTCTGGTCTTCTTCTTTTAGTGCGATCTGGTGATACCCTGAATAGCAATCGAGAAAAGATAATAACGCAGATCCTGCTGTCGAGTCAACTATCTGGTCAATGCGTGGTAGCCCGAACGGATCTTTTGGGCAATGTTTGTTGAGATCTGTGTAATCGACGCACATACGCCACTCGTCCGTGTTTTTCTTCTGTACAAGGACCGGGTTTGCTAGCCAATCTGGATGAAGGATTTCCTTGATGAATCCGGCTGCCATCAGTTTTGTTATTTCCTTTTTAATTGCTGCCTTCTTGTTGGGTGAGAATCGTCGTAGCCGTTGTTTTACAGGTTTGGAGCTTTCGTTAACATCAATTCTGTGCTCAGCCAACTCCCTTGGGACTCCTGGCATGTCGGCTGGCTTCCAAGCGAAGATATCTTTGTTGTCCCGAAGAAAGTTGGTGAGCGCGAGTTCCTATTTTGCCGAGAGGTGAGCACTGATAGTTGCTGTCTTGGAGGTATCGCCTGTGCCTAAGTCGATTTGCTTGACGTCGGCTTCTTTTGGTGGTGCGATGATACTGGGTTTTTTAGCCGGTATTTCTAATTCTTCTTGGCTTGTTTCTGCAGCGATTGCGGCTATTTCTTTTCTTCCATTGTCGGCTTGTGCTTTAGCTGCAATTTGGATCGCCTGAACGTCACAGTCAAAAGCGCGCTTTAAATCGCTTCGAAGAGAAAGGATACCGTTGGGTCCTGGCATCTTAAGCAGTAAGTATGGATAATGTGGTATTGCCATGAATTTTGCCAGTGCTGGACGTCCGAGGATTGCATGATATGATGAATCGAAGTCGGCGACTTCAAATTTGATAAACTCTGTTCGGTAGTTTGAAGGAGTTCCAAAGGTAACAGGTAAAGTAATTTGTCCGAGTGGCATGGCTGCTTTGCCGGGTACTATTCCATAAAAAGGTGTGCTTGTTGGCGTGATCATTCCGGTGAGTTGTAGTCCCATTTTCCTTAGAGTTTCTGAAAAGATGATGTTAAGCCCAGCTCCTCCATCGATTAGTACTTTGGTGACGGTCATACCAGCAATAGTCGGATCCAGAACCAATGGATAATGGCCTGCGTTTCCCACGCTAGTCCATTGGTCTTCTCTGGTAAATTGGATAGGATACTGTGACCAATTGAGGTATCTTGGTGTAGCCGGTTCTGCTGTTATAATGGTCCGCAGTGCTAGTTTTTCTTGATGTTTGCTTCTGCAATCCGGAGCCCCTGAGAAAATCACTGCTACCGTTCCCCTAGGTTTTTGGAATCCTTTGTCCTCGTGGTTGTCTTCTTCTCTTTTCTGATTGTCCTCTTTGGTGTTTTCCTTACTATCTTTTCTTGTGTATCGATCATTGAAAGTATAGCAATTTCCGATGGTGTGCCTCCCACTAGGGTGCAATGGGCAACGTATGTTTTCAATGTCATCATATCTTCTAGGTTTGGGAAACTTCTTTGATTTGTCGGCCATTGCCACAGTATTGTCTGGTCTACGTTTTCTTTCTTGATGTCTGCTATTTCGATGATTTTGCTTGTCCGAGTTGTCCTGGTTGTTTCTGTCTGGGAACCTTTCTCGTATTTTTTCTTCTGCAGTAATCATCTTTTCTACTGTTCGTCTGAATTCTTCATTGTTTCTCGGATTTTCTTTGCAGAAGTCTTGAAATTGCCACCTAGCCATGATTCCGTGAGAGAAAGCTTCAATTACTTCTCGTTCGGTTATGTCATGCACTTTAACTCGTAGTTCGCCGAATCGTCGATAGTAATTTCTGAGACTTTCACCTCCCTTTTGCTTGAGTCCTTTTAGTTCCGCATGAGTGATTGGATGTGTGATGATTCCTGCAAAATTCTCACAAAAAGCTCTTTGCAAATCCTCCCAATTTCTGATAGATCCTGGGTTCAGTTTATCGAACCATTGGAGAGGCATGGCTTCCAGTGCCATGGGAAAGAACAGGGTTTTGATATCGTCGTCTCCTCCGGCTAGTTCAATTGATTGTGAATATATTCTGAGCCATTGCCTTGGTTCAGTTTTGCCATCATACTTGGAGTGGTTAGACGGTTTGAATTTGTGAGGTAATCGTACCAATGCAAGCCTGTTCGCGAAACAGGGGAATCTGTCGTGTGTCTTGGTTTCTTTGAATTCGGATTCGGCACCTTCTTCTGGCCAACTGTCGTTTTGATGGGAATAATCTTGCGAGGTTGTCTGGGTAGGTACCCTACTCCTAGTCTTCCTTGGTTGTTCAAATCGGTGGCCTTGATTATGTTCCTTCCTACTTCCTCCGTCATGGCTTCCACCCGGCCCAAGTCTTTCGAAAGCGGATTTCCTTTGATTTTGATCTTCTTGCCTATGGGTTGTTGATCTGGCGGGTAGTCTTGATCGAGCCCTCTCTTCATGCGTTCTCGGGATCGTCGATCGGAGCAAGTCCTGGAGCTGTTCATACTTCTCACCGGGATGTGAAGTTGTTCCGAGTTCTTCTAATGCTTCTTGAATCTTATCGTAAGGTGTATTCGCCGTGCGTCTCCCCTCGACTTCTCGTTGCGATTTTCTTTTGTCGTACTCAGCCAATTCTGACTCGTATCTGATCCAAGCTTCCCTGCGCTGCCTAGCACGGTGTTGATGCCCTTGCTTCAACTTGTTTTTTCTTTCTCTAGCTTGTCTCTGACTATCTGTTTTTCCGTCGTAGCCCTGGGCAAAAGGTGATATGTTGGATTCTGATTCATCTGATGATCTGACATCGGGTGCTTCCGGGGGATTTAATGGTGACCGCGGTCGTCGAACCATGAGCACTTCTCGCGCATGAGTTGTTCTGTTATTGGCGTTAGTTTTCATGCTGTCGGAGTCGCTGATAACTTTAGTGGATGCCTTGGTGTCGTAGATCGAGTCTCCTTCTTGGTAGGATAGAATTGCTGTCGTCGTCGTGCCGACTAGTTGGGTACCGCTGTCCTTAGGAACAGAACCTGGCCAGTGGATGATGTAGTCTTGGGATGTTATCGTTAGCACGAGACCCTCCTGAGCTCCTGTCAGTGGTATCCCGAATCTTGGATTGAAAGATCTTTCGAACTGTCCCTGATAGGATTTTGCCATGTTGTCGAGCCCAAATGGAAAAGAACTCGACTTCTTGAAAGAACTTGAGGGCAATCCGAGTTTGTTTTGGGTTGTGCTCTGGAATCTTGCCAAAAAAGAACTCGGTTTCTTGAAAGCACTCAGATAAAACTTCGCCTTGGAGCTTGAATTCGAATTGAATACGAGTGGTTGTGAAATCTGTTTTGAATAGGATACTATGAGCTACGCGAATCTTTTGGTGAGCTGATCCGTTGTAGTTGTTGAAATAGGAAATTCTTTATGATGATCTGGATCTTTGAGGAGATGGCCTTGAAGCTTGCCGTTGTTGTCTGCCTCGCAGATCCATGAGCCGAAGATGAAAGTTGATCCCGTCGGGAAGATTATGTTGTCGAGGTCCATCGAGTTCTCGGATGCAAAGTCGCCGAAGGCCCCTACCTGGCGCGCCAGCTGTCGATGTTTCACCACCGATAGCCTGCCACGGGGGTACCCGGGGCAGTACGTTCGGGCTTCGGCGTATGCCGAACTCGATGGTTAACGTGAGAGACAGCCGATTTATCCTGGTTCAGGCCCTCGATCTTAGATCGAGTAATAACCTTACGTCCAGTCGGCTTTAGCCTTTGCGTTGGATTGATTGTCAAGTGTTGTGTTGTATAATTGTCGTCTCTCTGCCTCAGGAGCCCTGCCCTCCTTTATATAGTCAGGAGGCCAGAGTCCTAGTCGGTTTACAATGAGATTTCCTGGTAGGATTACTTAATAGTTCTACTACTAAGATTACATGGGAAGAATCCTAGTTGGACTAGATCTTCTCTCTCCCTTGCGGGGTATCCTGTGGGTCCCGCATCGACACACACCCCAGGGAAGAACCCGAAAATCCACATTTTTGCCATCAGGATCACAAATGAGAGAATAAAACTTACATCATTCTTAACCAGTTCTTACATCACTTTTAATACAACATCAGAGTATAACATTTATTATTATAATAGCGGAATGTAATCATATTATCAGAGTTATAAACAATTTAATTAAACAGCGGAATATAAGCATGTGATCAGAGTTACAGCGAAAATAAACATCTATTAACGACATGATGAAGTATTGATATATAAACTACGACAACAGATTATTAAACTTTTATTTATAAAAGTATTTGGTGAGAGTTATAAATAACAACTACGATCGTAGCATAAAGGAATCCTCGCTGAGCCCACCAAGAGGGATCCACACACAAAGGTCAGCTCTAGCATCCACCTAGCACCTGCAACAGGGGGAATAAAACCCTGAGTACTCAATTGTACTCAGCAAGACTTACCCGACACGAGAAAAGAAAAGACTCTAAGGATATGCAAGGCTATCTGGCTTGTGGGTTTATTGCACTTGCAGGAAGCATTACTAAGCGTGCGTCCTTATGTTCGATTTTTATTAATAGCCACATTGGTTCATTAGCTAACCATTCTATGTAAGCACATGTGCTACTTTCAAGCAGGTGGTAAGCAATCAGATTTCCTTTTTCCATCTTCCATCTTTCAGTTCTTACTACGATGCTAAACCGTAGACAAGCCATACCGGATAGCCCGGCGATTCGCGAATCAATGCCCCTAGCTGGGTACCCCAAAAACACACGCCCCGCTTGTACCCCAGGCACAAGCAGGACCAACCCATCACTCTCCTGTCCTAGGTGTCTAGGTCCCCGTCCAAACTGGGACTCCAAGCCCCCGCCCCTAAGTCTCGGACTCAGTGCGGTGCAAGGACCTCCTCCACCAAAACAAAACCCTGACAGTCGATCCGGAAAGAGCCGGATCCGCAACAAGAGAGCAACAAGTCTTCCGAGCGCCCATACACAAGTATGTGCTTGGGATAATAAGTCTGTGACCTGCCTAGAGTCATATGCAGCGATCGGTCCTTAATCGACCAGACAGGGGAAAATGGTGTAACCAAGCTATGACCCGCCTCCGCGACGACACAACTTCTTACACCCACCAATACCCAAACCATATCCCTGCCTGGTCACCATTTTTCCTTTCCACCATTTTTATATTTTCCAAGTGATAGTAATCCAATACTAATATATTTCCTATCTCTCGCGAGTGACAGGCAATCAATCGGCTTCTACCGGAGTCCTGTAGCATAGCATTCTACACGATCCTATCATACTAGTAAGACTCATAGGAATAAAGATGTATATGCAAGTGGGTTTCATTCAACTCCTTAAAACTTAATGCACAAATATAATTTAAACTGCAGAAAGTAGGGGGTTATGCACCGGGGCTTGCCTAGGTAAAATATAATCATAAGTTAGCTTTCCATCATGGCGACATGATCTCCAAAAGCACCATTTCTCCAGCAACTCCCGATGAGTCCGTGATCCATCGACGTCCCTATCATGATATGCAATGTAATGAATTGCAAGGGTATGATCAACTGACTGCAATCGTGACTCGTATAACTACGCTCTACGTCTCTCAAGTGAACAAGCTAGTTCTAACGATGACCGTACTTAGGCTACATATCCATGTTGTCGCATAAGACGTTATTTCTCCATAATTCTTTTAGTTATATAAACCAACGGTGTTTCTTTATTCGTAATAGGACATCATTATTTATCTAGCAACTGATTATTCTAGAGCTACAAAAATTACGGTGAGCAGCTAATATCGCTAGGAACCTACTGTAAAGATTTCAGATCTAATATTATTACCAATTTATCACGGAAGTTCCAACAAGTTTATATTTTGCCATATTAATTATCCAAATTTAATTATATAGATCCCAAAAATAATATCACACTATGTGAACCAACCATACTAACAGGTAGATCATGATTTTAGGAGACTAACAAAACTGGTTTGGCATTTTTACGATTTTTCTATAATTTACTACAAATTTTACAAGTCTATTTCCGCAACTAAATTAACAAGTGCTTCATAAGACTAAAGGCCCGCGGCCACCAAATCGGCCCAGTGGCCAGCTCGGCCCGGTCTAGCGCAAAGACGGCCCAGGTGGGGTGGCAGGTCGGCCCAGCAGCGACGTCAGCAACGCGGGCGGCCCAGGCGACTGAGCGGCCAACCCACGCGTGGAAATAGGCCGGCCCAGCGGGGACGCGGCCGGCGGCCCAGAGCGCTGGCGCGGGCGGGGCGCACGGCCCAGTAAGCCAGCCCGGCGTGTGAACCGCGGCGACCGGCCCAGCGCAGGCAGCGGCCGATCGCGGTGAACGGCCCAGGCGCAAGGCAAGGCGCGGCATATACGCGAAATGGCCCCTACGCTTTTCACTAATCAATTCTAAGTGCAGAGTACTGTTCAACGTGCCATGTATTATTGCAGTAAAAACCCCGTATAACGTTTTTGCTTGGATTTATACCCCTTCCTCACCTTATCTTCTTCCTTCGATAGCGAGCAGAGGCAGAGGGGCTCCAGCCGAATGCGGCATCGCGGCCCGACGGCAGTGGCCGAGGAGCGGGGAGGGGAACCAGCGTTGCTGGCACGGGCAGCGAGGACGCAGCCACGTTCGGCATGGGCGCGCAGGCTCGGCGCGAGACGGCGCGGTTTTCGGCAGGGCAACAGGTGCCGCGGCGGCTCGACACGCCGCCAAGGCGTGACTGGAGGGGAAAGCCGTGGAGCAGCGGGCAAAGCTGCGCGTGGGTCGGGACTCGCTCGCGGGGAGGACCAGTACCGGCTGGCGGGAGGCACGGCGCATGGCCAGCAGAGGAAAAGGAAGCACGGCTGCGAGATGGAGCGGTCCAGCGTGGTTGGGGCCGAGGGGCGCGCGCTGCGCGGGAGAAGGAAGAAGGAGGCGCTGGTGCTCGTGGCAGAGAGGAGTTGCGCGCTAACTCGACGCTACAGCGGGCGCACGGGAGAGACCGGCACCGGCGCGGACAGCCAGCGAGGCACCGAGGCACGGTGCGGACGGAAACGCGGTGCAAGGTTCCAGGCATGGGACTGCGCTCCAGGCGTGGCGGCTGCGCCTCGACGGAGGAGCAGAGGAGGCCCGGCCGGCGGTAACCGAGCACGGGCGGGCTGCGACGAAGGTCATGAAGACGAAGAGGAGCAGCGCTATGGCAAGGCACCGGCACGGCAGTGGAGATGGAGGAACAGCGTGCTTGCGCGCTGAAGACGCAGCGGGACACGGGAGAGAGGATGTCGTGCGAGACGCGCGGGTGTTCGCAAAGGAAAGCCAAACGGAACTCCAGGGCGAGGTGGCTACGGCTCGGCCGGTGCTGTGGCAGCGGGCGCGGCCACGTCCGGCCGGGCGCTCAAATGATGGCGAGGAGAGCGAGCAGGGGCGTTGGTGCTGGCAATGGCCGGCCACACACACGGCGACTCCGGCGTGCCGCGGCGCTGCAGCGGCCACGGCGAGACACTGCGGGCCGAGGAACGCGCGGAGCAGCGAAGCCGCGCACGGGCTCGGACGATGCGGTGGAGTGCGCTCGCGCGCACGGTGGCGGCGGTGGAATCCGCCACGGCAGCGTGGAGGAGCGAGGCGAGGTACGGCCACGCGCGGGGTGACGGCTCGAGGAGGCGCAGCGACGGCGGCAAGAGCGCGGGGGAGCCGGGGAAGGCACGGCCGCGGTTGTCCACACGTCGGCGACTGGCGTGCGGTGGCGCTGGAGGCTCGGGCGCCGGTGCGGGACGGACTAGAGCAGAGAAAAACCAATGCAGACGGACAAGCCGAGGCAGACAAGGATGAGACGCTAGCTTCACTGGCCAAGGCGATGGGGATGCTGTCAAATGGGTTGCTTGGCTCGGTACCGAGGCAGTCCAGAGACAAGCGAGGACTGAGCGAGTGCAGACGAACACG
This sequence comes from Miscanthus floridulus, assembly GCF_019320115.1. NCBI lineage: Eukaryota > Viridiplantae > Streptophyta > Magnoliopsida > Poales > Poaceae > Miscanthus > Miscanthus floridulus. Next base: position 31,474,512 of record NC_089595.1, read on the forward strand.
TTGTCCGGCCGGTGTGGAAAAACAACCGAAGACAGACAAGACAAGCGAAGCAGAGTGAGAGCAGCAGCTTTGATTGCTCGACGTGCCAGGCAGCAGCAAGTCGTGGCCAAGGCCCCTCCAAAAGCAGCACGTCGATTGCTCAGCTCGAAGAGCAAATTTCAGAATTCAGAGACAGACACAGACGGGACAGCAGAGGCATGGCGCCAGGACACGGGACAGTGCAGCACAGCAGCGTCCAGTGATGTTCATGAGCTTATTTAAAAGTTTTTAAGCACTAAAGAAAAATTGATTAGCACTACTTATGTTGATTTTTCTCAGCCACAAGGGTGAAGTCACAAACGGTTCGTTTATCATTTCATGATCATAAAAAAAACTTTAAAATTAGAGAAACTCGTTTCGAAGGTTTTTACTGAGGCCTAAATCGCGGCGCTAAAAGAATCGTAACACCAGGGTGTTACACGTTTGGTGTATGAGTTGCATAGACATGAAATGTAGTTATTATGTACTACTGTGGATGCATATCGACCCGTTGCCACTTTAACTCACTACAGAAATATTTTTTATAGGAATAATGAGTGAGAACCCTACTGAATATGTAGTAGAAACTGTACAGACCAAACTTTTACAAAAAATATGGGATGGAACCTAATACTTGTCTGAAATAAAACTAGCAGAGAAAGAGAAAGAAGGGTACAAGTAGTCATTTGTATTGGTATGACCTCTCATTTGTGATATGTTTGTGATCATGTTTATTAATGGTCATGCTGTGTCTACATTGACAATATCCTGTTCTTTGTAGGTCCTGTTTTTGCGTGAGCTTTGCATTCTCAGCAAAAGTTTGGAGCCTAATGGACAATCACAGCTGTCTAGGTTAGTACTTACTCTTAAATTGAACGCAAGTTATGATTGTGATGGCCAATTTTGACGTGTTGACGTGATCAAATACTGAAGAGTTATTTCTAGGATCAGTAAAAGGCAGGATTAGTATTTCATCTATCTCAGCCATGAATGCAGGAGGCTCACTCTCTACTAGCCATTCCATTTTATGTTAGAAGTATAATTAGGATACTTTTTTCTCAAAAAAATAATTAGGATATACTTCATAAGTTCATATTGTATTCATAACCATAAACATGTCCTGACGTTCTGTAACTGGCTTTTATTTTCTTTTTTGTCTTTTTCTCTTCTAATATAAATTACGGCAAATCTCTTGCTGTTCTTAAAAAAACATATTGTATTCATGAGGGGACTCATTTATCTCTTGTCAGTATTGCTTCTCATGTTCTTTGATGCACTATTGAAAATGGGTGGATCAGAATGCAGGCAATTTTCCAATGACACAGCATTCAAGTACAATTTGTTTTGATATCGACAGTCATCAAACTTTTTATTTTTTCTCCTTTGTCTAAGGGATCTCATTGATGATGGTGCGCTCAACATAATTTCTGATGTGTTACAGAGTCAGGATAAAGAACTCTTTTCGGCTGGGTAACCTATAGAGCAATCGACGGATTCTTTGCTCTTCTTTGTTTAAACCTATTCTTTTTTGTCCCTCTGATTGCACTATTTGTTTGGGAAATGCAGGGCAAACATACTTGTGTATTTTGTTGATCTGCATCCTGACTTAGTTAGAAAATTTATTGCCAATCATGAAGAGAACTACCTAGAAGGCAATTCTCTTCTTGAGTTTCTGGTAAGTTTGCACCCTTTATTTTGAAGTAATTGTACAACATTCATATGTGCTTTTAGTCCAAGTAGAGAATTGTATTTCTAGAATCATCTATTCCTATGTGTATTTCTTCTTGTTTTCTCGAACACTTCTTCTGTAGAGTTGTACTTTCTTTTAGGAGAATTGCACTATCCTTTGGTCATTACGTTTTTGCTGTCTGAGCTTTTGTTGGTCCCTGTTGAGCTTGAGCATGAATAGCTTGCCCCTTCTCCTTTTGTCCTTCAACTTTATGTGAATTCTTCTTCTATTGATGTTTGTAGCCATTGCCAATAACTGCATGATTTGACAGTTGGCACTGTGATGTACATCTGCTTCAAATTACGATAGACTCATGTAATAGTTTCTTTAATTGGTAGCCATGAATAGAAGCTTATGTTTACCTTATGTTCCTTTTGTTATGTGCCTTGGTAGTTGAACTATCAACTTAAGTAACCGATGGCTGAGTTGTTTTTTCTCTACTGCAGGCATTGCTTACTGTTCTCAAAATAATGTTTAGTAGCGTTGAGCATTTGTCATTCTGATTAAATTACATGGATATCTGTCATCATCACTGCCTCATCTAGCAATATATATTTATGGTTTTCTCAAATTCAGGTTCAAGGGATGGTAATTGACTCTGCTGAGGAAATGCTCTATCAGTCTTGTCTAAAGATACTGTTGGGTTCTTCCGATACAACTACAAATCATGTAAGATGCATTATCGAATATGATTTACTTCTTCTGTTACTTTGATGTAAAATGCGATCACTGGATAGTAAGTCTTTTTGGACTAAGAATGTTAGGCACCTATAGGATAGTGAAACTATTTTTAGAATAGGAAAATAGTGTATTTGCCATATTATTGCTAGTTTTCTATCCTCATTTTGATTTGATTTTGGATGCATATGAGTAGCTTTATGATAAATTCAAACATTGAAGTTTGGATTGCTGGTATTCAATGAGATTGCATTGGTGTGAAGGTCTTCTTTTTCTTCTGTTGCAGCAAGATGTTGTTCTTCTGGTTTTCTTTGACAAGCATATTCAAAAATTGATTGACGTAATAGCTTCGTCCTGCGCTCCAAAGGGCATTGCCAGATCAACGTCAGGTTCAGCTGGTGTTTGCACAATGGTTGAACAGCATTCTGCTATGCCTGAAACATTATTGAAAATTTGTGAGCTTTTATCCTTCTGTGCACTTCATCTTACAAACAGGATGAAGTAATCCTCTATCCAAAAGCTTCTCTTTTCCCTGTTTTCTCATTCAGTCGTGCTGTTGCTTTTCTGTGTTGCCGTTTTTTTTTTGTTTCTTTGCTAAAACAAAGCTCTCGATGTTCCAGGATAATTTTTGCAACCAATGCAATGGAGAAAGTTCTTACTTTAACCCATCGGAGAGAGAAGGTTTTGGTTGTGGCAGCTGTCCAGTTCATTCGGACTGTAATTGGCAGAAAGGTAAGAAATTTACTTTGTTCCATGAAGTAGGTCACGTTGCAGCATTGAAGGCTCATTTTGCATTATGACAGGAATAATCAAAATTCAAAATAAAAAACTTTGTTCTTCAGTTGCACTATTAAGCTGATTGGTGCTTGACCACATTTTCCGGGGACCAGCAAGCATATTCTAATTGCCATGTTATTAAAATTTACCATATCGTCTTATGTTTGGTCTTGAGTTGACAAACTTGTCTGTGTTCTGTAGGATGACTTTCTTGTTGACCGTGTTATCAAGCTGAACTTGTTGAAGCCAGTTATTAAGGCATTTGATGAAAATGGCGATAGAGACAACATGCTACAATCTGTGGTCCTTGAACTGTTGGAGTACATAAGAAAGGTATGTACTGGAGCTGTTTGCTTATTTGCAAATCACGATTCAGCATGCTATGTCATAATTGTCATTTGATGTTTTTTTGTGTACAGGAAAATCTTGAGCCCCTTATTGAATATGTTGCTGAGTCTTTTTGGGGCCAACTTGTGAAGTTTGAACGATTGAAGAGTATTCAGGCCTTCAAACTTAAGTACCACCTCATGTCAATAAAATCTGATGTTCCAGAAAAGGCATGTAACTCATTTGCTCCTTATTTTGCAACTTATTTGCTCCTTATTTTGCATGTATGCAACAACAACTTTTGCCGACCAGAGGTAGTATGCTAGTATGCTTGATAAATGAAACTCGAATATATCACATTGTCATTATCAATCAACCTTATGAATATTTAGCTATTTGATTGAAGGATGATTGTACTTCTGTACTTAGCTAAATGAAACCATTATATTTAATTGTGGCTTAGGGTGCCATGTACTACTATAGAGTCAGGCAATGATCGGTTGGCCTGTGTTCTTGTTAGATTGTGGAGAGTGCAGAAACAAAGCAAAGTACTGGTGTGGTTGGCATGAGAAAGAAAGCAGACGAAAGAGGTGCTGATAAGGAACAGGAAGGTTATTTTAATAAGGACAGGTTTGTTTGTTTCATTTTCCTTGTCTGCTGCCTATTTTATGTTGGTGGGCCCAATGAAGTTTTGGATTCCATTGTTTACTTAACCAACATGAAATTCCTTTTCTTTTCCCTTTTAGTGACAGAGTAGATTCTTCTACACCAACAATGCATTCACAGGAGCAATCTATCCCTGCAAGGTATCTCAATCTTCTGCAAGTGCAGATGGATGTCCAGTTCACTTTGTATCTAACATTTATTTACTAGCTTTTTGCTGGTTAGATTGATGATAATTTGTCGAGTGTCGTTTTCACTGCACTATCTGTAGTTTCTGAACTTTGTATCTTGTATCTCACTGATATTTTGTTATTTCTTCTGGCATGAATCTGGTGGGCTTGCGGATTGTGATGTTCATGATAAATATTCGATCCACCTCCCAGAAAGCCTGTTAATGCTGATGAGGCCCAAGTGGTGGGGAACAATCCAGATGGTGGCAGACATTCATCTCACAAAAAGCTAAAGAGTGTTGCTTCAGCCTCGCCTTCTAGAAGCACGAAAAGTTCTGAAGGCAGTGGCGAAGGGGATGGAAGCCAAGGCTCTTAGAAGGAATAAAGAGTGTTGCTTCAGCCTCGCCTTCCAGATGTACAGTTAATCCCGGAGAGAAGGTTTGGAAGTTGAGTATGAACTCCTTTTTGTGCAGCATTATAGAAGGAAAGCTCATCCTCGTTTTATTGAATTAACGTAGTAAGACTAACAAGCAATAGGGACGAAAAATGCACGCCCCCTGCTCGAAATTGTTTCCTCTGGGACCATTGGCTAAGCTGTTACTCTTGTAGAAGTGGAAGGACAGGTTAGTTTGGCGTCAGTTAGCATTGTAATCTCACAGAATTGTGATTTGTTGATTCGTGGATATGGCATGATGAAAAATCCAACTGAGGCATTGTTTGGCTGGATCTAATACACCTCAATCCATATGTATTGAGTTGGATCGGGGATGGAAAACTAGTCCATTTTTCATGGATTGTGGTGGATTGAATTGCAGCCTGAGGGCACAGGAATGTTAGCCACCTTCTATGGTCAGAAAGCAAACCCTACATCTCAGGGTATCTGTTTCATATGATTGCTCAATGTGGGGTGATACCGCACCAGTCTGGTGATAGACGGATGACGATTTTCAGTGTTGTTTGTGTTTCTATCTTTCGTGACCAGGTTAAGGTCATGTTTATAGAAAACTAAAATTTTCTCCAAATGTTGTAGGAATTGAAATGTTCCATGGAGAAATGCTGGAATTTCTTTAGGAACCAGTCTCAGGTTACGCTTGCCACTTCTCTAGCAGGCAGTAGGTCAGCATGTTCGCTTCGCAGCATACCGAACATATTCAAGGGTAAGATAAGAGGGCCAGACATGAATACTCCTCCAACTCTGGTGATCTGGCTGTTAGTTTGATCTCCACCAATTGGGCCCTTAGATCAACGCCCTGATCGGGGACGTCCAACCACTCCATGGTTGGTGGGCCATCGTTGCACAACACCATAAAAGGGAAGTTGGGGCCGAGGCATGAGGTACGAGGTTGATCAGAACCTCCAGATGCCCCACCCCTATCCCAACGCTATTCGATCTAAAGAGAAGGGTGCTGTCAGCGACGGAAAGCCCCACCGACTTCGCCATCGCCTCTGCACCACGGCGCCGCCATCTCCCTCAGGCCGTCACTTAGGGATGAAAACGTTACGGATATTTTCCGACCGTATTCGAAACCGAATCCGTTTAGATGGGTTGAGATCTGTCCGTATCCGAGTCCGAATATCCAACATCTGATACCATATCCGTATCCGAATACTCAAATCGCATATTTATGATGTCGATATCCAATCGTATCCTATCCGACATAGTTGACACTATCCGTATTCGAATCCGAATCCGGACAGAAATATGAAAACAAATGTAATATCGGTGATATCCGTCCGTATTTGATCCGTTTTCATCCCTACCGTCACTGCACCGTGCCTACACCTGCGACGGCCTAGCGCGTGCGTCACGGCTACCACTACTCCAACACGATGCGGCCATCGTGACGGCTGCCGCGGGCGCATTAGCTACCAAGGTACACCAACTAGTTGTTCATACCCGCTAGATCTACACCTAGAGGTTGAGAAATATCTATCAATGGTACCGGAGCCGGGTTCTAGTGTAGATCTAAATTAAGGGTAGCAATTTAGAAGGAGATGAGAAAGATCCAATTCGGATCGAGACAGAGGGTTCCGAACCCTAAACTCAAAATCGGGGAAGAAAAGGAATGAGAAGGGCCTCGGGTTTTGAAAAGCAACCCTAACCCTAACCCGCGCAAAAGCTCGAGGAAGAAGAACAGTACGAAACCCTAACCCTAACGCAACTCTAACCCTAATCGGGTGAAGCATAGAGAAGAGAAAGGGGTCTCAACACGCGAAGCCGAACCCTAACCCGCGAAATCGTCTCGGGGAAGAAGAACAGTCTCTAACCCCGACCCTAGAAAACCCTAACCCAAGAAACAGATCGGACGAATGAGAGGAGGACCTACTGGACTCTCTTGCCGCGCGTCACCACCGCTGTCGCGTGGGTTGTCTCCTACCGGCGCGCGGGAAGGAGCTCCGCCGCCGCCTCATCGGTGAGCGGAGAGAAGTCGAGCCGCCGCCGCTCCTCGGGGCGAGCCGTGCGAGCTCCGGCCAAGGGCGCCGCCGCTAGTCCGCTCGACGGCGGCGCGCTCAACCACGTGGGGAGCGCGCACGCCAGCGAAGGGGCCGGCAACGGCGCCATGCTCTCTCCCTTTCGCTCGGTCGGTTGCTACTGCTGCGCTGAGGGGAGAAGAAAGGAGTGCAGCGAAGAGAGAGAGGAAGGGAGGCAGACGAATGAGTTAGGGTTCGGGGGAGGACGCTGCGCCGGGCGGTTTTGTTCGAGCGAAACGCGCGCGTGATCGTCGGATTAAGATGGACAACGGAGAGTAGCCGGACCGGAGGCTGGCCCAGGCGGGCACGCGCGGCCGCGCGGCTTTGCCGGCCTAGGCCCAGGTTGTGGCCTAGGTGCGGGCAGCACGCGTGCAAGGGAGCTGAGCCGTGCGGTTTTGCTGTTTTGGGCCGAGAACCAGTCAAGATTGAGCCTAGTATTTTTTTTTCTTTTTTTGTTTTCCAGTAAATGGTTATTTCTAGAAAATAAAAAATAGCGCAAATAAAATAGAAGAAATGTGAATTTTCCTGTGGGTAAAATTCATAAATTATCTTTAAGTTCCCGCTGCAAAGTTTATTGCTGATTATCTTCTAATTAAATTCAAACCAACGGGAGAATTTAATTTGAAGAGCAGTTATATTTAGTAAATTATGATTATGTTGATCCTCTAATTAAATTGGAACCAACGGGAAAATTTAATTAGAGGAGTAGTCCGTTTTTGTTTATGTAAGATTATGGTATTGTTATTTTCTGACCAACAATGATGACGACAATATTATAACGAATTTAACTTTGAAGTTTAAATCTCGGATAAATTTTACACCAATGTGGTGAATTTTTCGAAGAGTAGATAAGGACCAAGAAATGCTCCTGAACTAAAAGAATGTATTTTATTTAGTTTTCGCTGCAATGAAGTTGATTATCTTCTAATTAAATTTGAACCAACGGGAGAATTTAATTTTTGAAGAGTAGTTATATGTATTTCAAGTTGATTTATGAGTTCCATGCATTAATTCTATTTTCTACCCAACGGTGATGTAGAATTGATGCAGAAGCACCTTGTATGTTTTAATTCGACGATATCACTCGGCTACATGCCAACGGGCTACAATGTTGGGGTATGTGAATGAAAAGACTTGAGTCAAGCCAGTTCAGGACAGTTTTTGCTAATTTACTAATTTTTTTATTAAATTTGAACCAACGGAAAGATTTAATTTGAAAATGAAGTATCAGTGAATGTTTTAGTCGTCATGACTAAGTTTTTGTATAGATGTATCCCGCATGGGGAGAAGTTTTGGCATAGTAATTATGCTAGTCCATCCAGCATGGCGGGCGAAGTTTTGTGATGATTCACATGTTTTGTATCCCGCATAGTGAGAGAAGTTTGTGTAGCTCTTATGTTGTCCTAGTATTGACCTTGGCACAATAGAAATGCATAGTCATGGTCAATACTAATCAAAAGATAAGAAAAGATGCAAGCATGACTTGCAAAAGTGTCGCTAATGAAAGACCTCGTTGAGTTCTTAAAGTGAATTAAGGAAAGTGTACTCCTAAACGGATCAAAAAATAACTTTATTTACATGACACAATCATGTGAATGAAGTAAGTTATAAGTGTCTCCCCGTTTACAGGCTTTCTGAATAGTTATCGAAATTATGGCAGTAAAGTTCATGCCATATTTCGAGGGGGGGAATATACAGATCAATTAAGAAATATGCTCTTCATTAAGAGTGAGATAAAGATTAATTAAGATGAATGTGATCGTCGGAGGAGTACAACAGTTACAATAATGATACCCCTAAGCAGAGAAATAGCTAAATTCCTAGACTTTTTAAAGTTCCGACAGAAAAATAGCGTAGTCAGTCTCAAAGATGTTAAGGTGGTGCTTAAAGCGTCATATGAGATTTTAACGGATTAAACCCAAAATAAGATATTTGAAGATACACTATCTTTAGAAAAGATAGGAAGATCTAAGGGAGCATGGTATGTAGAGGTATGTAGAGACCTAAGACTTGAAGAGAAGCGAGACTGAGTGCCCACTTCAGTGATTCAAACAATAAATTTCTTAATACCTGTTGATGTTGTATGACTTATACAACACCTGTTGTTGGCTCTTCGTAGAAGATGAATAATGTAAACAAGGATCTTATGATACAGGAGCCTGTAGAACCAATTGCCTCTTGGCAATGAAGGGCAACAACAGCCCCAAGTGAAAGTGCCAATAGCTGAGGCCTCAGAAGGTCTCAAAGAATTAGTAAATCAGTTTTTTCTGATGACTATAAAGTCTATGTTAGTAAAGAAATTCAAATGAAGGGTGATCCCACCTCATTTCAAGAAGCCATGAGAAGCGTTTACTCGTTTAAATGGCTAGAAAGATATAAAGTTGAAATAAATTCGATGAATACCAACGATGTTTGGGACTTAGAAGTAATTCCTAATGGAGCAAAAATAATAGGCTATTAATGGGTCTACAAGACAAAATGTGACTCTAAAAGGAATGTAGAAAGGTATAAAGCACGACTTGTGGTAATATGCTTTAAGCAAAGAGAATGAATAGATTACAATGAGAGTTTTATCTCCAGTCTTATGTAAGGATTCTTTTAGAATCATAATAGTATTAATGACACATTACGATTTAAAGTTACATCAGATAGATGTAAAGACGGCATTTCTCAATGGGGATTTATATGAAAACGATTACGTGGCACAACCCAAAAGGTTTTGTAGTGGAAGAAAAGAATATATGGGATGCCGCCTGTAGAAATCCATTTATGGGTTAAAAGTAAGTCTTTAGACAGTATCATTTGAAGTTGATGAAATAATGACAAGAAAGTTTGGGTTTAAAGAAAATAAGGACAATAACGTTTATACGAAGCTCAAGAATGGAAAATTCATTTTCCACATCCTGTGAATAGATGACATTCTACTCCTTAGTAGTGATGTTAATCTGTCATTGGAGAAGAAGTTTTGTCCTCAAGTTTTAATGTGAATGATCTTGGTGAAGTGTTATTGGTTCTAGGAATCAAAATTCACCAAGATAGAAGAAATGGGGTATTAGGACTATTGCAAAGGCATACTTAGAAAAGATTCTAAAAAAATAAAGTATGCATGCGAGTAAACCTATGACTGCTCCTATAGTCAAGGGTAATAGATAAGGGAACTTTCAATGTTCTAGGAACCGATATGAGATTGATCGAATGAGCATGGTTCCATATGCTTCAGCTGTTAGAAGCTTGATGAGTGTACAAGTACAAGTAAGAACTTACCCTGACGTAGTTTATGTATCCGGAATATTTTGGCAGAAGTCCAGTTCAGATGTAGATCACTGAAATTGAGTTGAGAATGTCTTGCAATTTTGTAAAGTATTATAGGCCTCATGCTGAGTAAGAAAGAATAAGAACTCTCAAATAGTTGAGGGTATAAAAGTTATGTCTTGACGAGATGTGTAGTGAAATCCACAGCAGTTGCTAACTCTCGCAGTTGGAGTATTATTGTGGAAAAGCTCCAAAGAAACAGTTATGGTGTCATCAGTGATGCATACCATAGTATAGCTTGTCATGAGGCTTAAGGAACAGGTAAAAGAGGTTAAGGGAATATGTACCCGGATTTAACAATGGTAGACAACAGCAATAACCATTTAAAGTAAGTTGACTCCTAAGACAACAAGTCAAGTGTGCTGCCAAACACATTGACACTAAGGTATATATTGTAAAGGAGAAAATTCAGAATCATTTTAAAAGCATTGAGCACATAAGTACCGAGTAAGTACTTGCGGATCCGCATACCAAAGGCTAACCACCCAGTGCGTTCAAAGAACACACAGTCGACATGGGTTTATGGGAAAGCCTATGATTTCTAGATACTAAGGGCCTAGTTGAGTATCTGTTTTAAAACAGAGAGGTGCGTTGTAGCTGTTTAATCTAATGTCAACAGACCATGGCGACGAGACACGCTCTATGCACTGATCTGTGATGGAATAGGAACAAGATAAAGTAAGTAAGTTAAGTTTAAGGAATAAGGTGAGATCAAGTGGGAGAATGTTAGTTTGATCTCCACCGGCCAATTGGGCCCTTGGATCAACACCCTGATCGGGGGCGTTGAACCACTCCATAGTTGGTGGGCCCCCGTCGCACAGCACCATAAAAGGGAACTTGAGGCCGAGGCACGAGGTACGAGGTTGACCGGAATCGCCAGATGCCCCATCCCTATCCCAACGCTATCCGATCTAAAGAGAAGGGTGCTGCCAGCAACGGAAAGCCCAACCGACTTCGCCGTCGCCTCTGCAGTGCCACCACGGCGCCGCCATCTCCCTCAGGCCGTCACTGCACCGTGCCTGCACCTACGACGGCCTAGCGCGCGCGTCACGGCTACCACTACTCCAACACGACGCGACCACCGTGACGGCTGCCTCGGGCGCACTAGCTACCAAGGTACACCAACGAGCTATTCATACCCGTTAGATCTACACCTAGAGATTGAGAAATATCTATCACTGGCATCACTGGAACTTGGCACCGATCGACACCATTACTTGTTACATTGTTGCAAGCTAACATACACGACGATTATTCTTACTGACTGATGATAACCGCAAGTTCAAGAGGCGGCAAGCTACACACACGACGATTATCGATTATTCTTACTGACTGATGACCGCAAGTTCAAGAGGCGGCTCGCCGCGACAGCCGGCGCCTTTGTCATGGAACGGCAGCAGCATGCTAGCATGCATTGATCATCAGATGATCAGAGGTGGTCGAAGATGATGCCACCGTGCGCGGCAAAGAAGGGCGCGAAGACGAGCGACTCCACGGCCATGAGCTTGATGAGGATGTTGAGGGACGGGCCGGAGGTGTCCTTGAGCGGGTCTCCGATTGTGTCTCCGATCACCGCCGCCTTGTGCGCCTCCGATCCCTGGGGCCCCAGCGACCTCGCTTCCTCAGACATGCCGGTCTGCAGTAGAGACAATGATTGCTTGGTCACTCCAATGGAGCACAATGCCAGCCGCATCATAACAGGTCAACTTGCATTGAGATGAGAGGGGTATAAGATATTCAATCTAGCTATGACCTCGATGTACCTCTTGGCGTTGTCCCATGCACCCCCGCTGTTGGAGGCAGAGATGGCGACCTGGACGCCGGAGACGAGTGCGCCGGCGAGGAGCCTCGCGCCCCCGCGAGCGTCTCGACCCCAAAGAGCATGCCGGCGACGAGCCATCATCTTCTTGAGCGAGGCGTCGGTGGAGATCCTAACGCAGGTGGCGTAGTCCGGCACGGCGAGGCCCTCGGCGAGGCCCGGGATCGTATCGAACTGGCGGCGCACCTCCTCCACCATCCGCAGCGCGGCGCTGCCAACGCTCCGCATCGTCATGGCCGAGAACTAGTAGGGGAGCATGGCGCCGACGAGGAGCCCCACGAACACGCGTGGGCTCAGTGTTGGGGTTTAGTCCCACATCGTGTAGCGATGGTGGGAGAGCACAACATATAAGGTGGGAGAACCCTCACCTATCAGGCTAGTCTTTTGGGTTGGAAAGGCCCAAGGCCTTATATGTTGTAGCTCCGGTGGACCTGAGACCTGTGGGAGCGTAGGCTCGTGGTAACGAGCCGGGCCGGCTGTAAGCCAGCTTCAAGATCGTGAACTCGGTGGTCACCACCGGTTCCAACAATTGGTATCAGGAGCCCATGGTCAGAAAAGCTAAACAAAAAAAAAGCTAAACCCGATAAAAAATCTCGAGCGTCACATATGGCGGGGGCACCCCGATGTGTGACTAAGGGGGAGATTGTTGGGGTTTAGTCCCACATCGTGTAGCGATGGTTGGGGAGCACAACATATAAGGCGGAAGAAGCCCTCACCTATCAGGCTAGTCTTTTGGGTTGAGTAAATCCAAGGCCTTATATGTTGTAGCTCCGGTGGACCTGAGACCTGTGGGAGCGCAGGCTTGTGGTAACGAGCCGGGCCGGCTGTAAGCCAGCTCCAAGATCGTGAACTCGGTGGTCACCACCGGTTCCAACAATTGGTATCGAGCCCATGGTAAAAAAAAAGCTAAACCCGATAAAAAATCTCGAGCGTCACATATGGCGGGGGCACCCCGATGTGTGACTAAGGAGGAAATTGTTGGGGTTTAGTCCCACATCGTGTAGCGATGGTGGAAGAGCACAACATATAAGGTGGGAGAACCCTCACCTATCAGGCTAGTCTTTTCGGTTGAGTAAGGCCCAAAGACCTTATATGTTGTAGCTCTGGTGGACCAGAGACCTGTGGAAGCGTAGGCTCGTAGTAACGAGCCGGGCCGGCTGTAAGCCAGCTCCAGGATCGTGAACTCGGTGGTCACCACCGGTTCCAACACTCAGCACGTCCACCGCCGTGATCCCGGCCCGGCTGACGTACGCGCCGAAGAGCGCTAGCGACACCAGCGCCGCGGAGCCGATGGCGAACCCCTTGCCGATGGCGGCCGTGGTGTTGCCCGCGGCGTCGAGCGCGTCCGTCCGTTCCCGGACCCGTCGCGGCATGCATGCCGGCCATCTCCGCGATGCCCCCCGCGTTGTCGCTGATGGGCCCGTAGGCGTCGATGGCCAGCCCCTTGGCGATGGTGCTCAGCATCCCCAGCGGCTCCAGCGCGATGCCGTACATGGCCGCCAGCCGGAAGCTGGCGTAGATCGCCGCCGCGATGGCCAGGATGGGCACGATCACCGACTTGTACCCCACCGCCAGCCCGAAGATGACGTTCGTCGCCGCGCCCGTCCTGCACGACCGCGCCACCGCCTGCACCATCGACGTAGCCGATCACCAGCCCCGCCCACAGACCGGCCGACACGCAGATGAACAGGTGCCTGTGCATACATTTTCATGCAGGATTTCATCAGCTAGATAGCAGCAAATCTCAAATCAAATAGACTCAACACACAAAACATACACACGTACCAGTTCTTGACGTGCTTGTCGTTGCCGAAGTCGAAGAGGGTGAAGCTGGACGAGGAAGGTGACGGCGGCGACGCCGGCGGTCATAAGCACGGCGGAGATGAGGATCTGCCGCTTGAGCACCGGCCCGACCTCGTCGGACTCTTTCACCTCGGTGACGTCGGTGGCGACGACGGTGGTGATCGCGCACACGAGCAGGCCGACGGCGCTGATGAGCAGCGGGTACATCATCGCCGTGAGGTCGTGCTCCGCCCCGAAGGAGCAGATGGAGGCCACGAAGAGCTTGGCGCAGGACGACTCCGCGTACGACCCGAACAGGTCCGACCCCATCCCGGCGATGTCGCCGACGTTGTCCCCCACGTTGTCGGCGATCACTGCAATTCATCACACATGCGGCACGGCATCACGTACATTGTGGGCGACCATCATGCTGCTCACACATACTACGTGTACGAAAAGCATGTGCAAACACACCGACCCTCATTTCTAACTGACGTCATATATATCTCTAGCAGAAAAAAAAAGGAAACACGAGTAGTCGGTGCATGCAAGTAAAGGTGATCGATTTTGCTTTGAGATACGTGTAGGACATGATGAAGCAAAGCAAAGCAAGCAACCACCAGCCAGCAGGACGTTGCATGCAGAGAGCGTGACAGTGACGTGCATGCGTACCGCGGGGTTGCGAGGGTCGTCCTGGGGGATGTTGCGCTCGACCTTGCCGACGAGGTCGGCGCCGACGTCAGCGGCTTTGGTGTAGATGCCGCCGCCGACGCGGCCGAACAGGGCGACGGAGGACCCGCCGAGTCCGTAACCCGTGATGGACTCGTAGAGCCCGCCCCAGTCGTCGCCGTAGTAGAGGCCGAAGAGGTTGACGGCGGTGTAGAGCACGAGCAGCGCTCTGGATGCGAGGAGGAAGCCCATGGCGGTGCCCGACCGGAAAGCGGCGGCGAAGGCGCGCCCCACGCCGTGTCGGGCCTCCAGCGCCGTGCGCGCGTTCGCGAACGTGGCCACGCGCATGCCCACTTAACCCGACAGCACGGACGTCGCGGCGCCCAGCAGGAACGCCACCGCGCTGAACGCCGCGTTCGCCAGCGCCGGCCGGCACTCCCGCGACGGGTCGTACGAGCACGGCGACGGCCGCGCGCTGAACCGCTCCGCCGACCCCAGAAACACTAAGATCACCGCCGCGAACGCCGCCGTGAACGCGGCCAGGTACTTGTACTCGGTGAGCAGGAACGACGTGGCGTCGATGGAGATGGCGCGCTGGATCTCGGCGCACCGGGCCTCCACGAGTAGGTAGTCCATGCCGTCCTCCTCCCCTTCCTCTTCCTCCCCCTGCACGTCGCGGCCCTGCTTACTGCCTTCGCCGCCGCCGCCGCTGCCCTCGCCGGCCTGCGAAGGCACGGGGACTCTGGCCACCACGTACCACTGCAGCATTCGCGAAGGCGATGCAAATCAACGCCGCCACCGGGATGAGCGCTTCAACCGCCGCGGTGCCGAGCTGAGGATAGCCATGGCTGCACACGCCCTCTAGCTCACCAAAGCCTTTTTGCTCTTTGAGCTCCGATGTAGGGAGTGTTCTTGGGATGATGTTGTGAAGAGTGGTGATGACCCAACAGGGGGTTTAAAAAGAAGGGAAACGGCTGTATAACAACTTACGGCCGCACACCTTGGTTTCAACGTGTATCACAAATATCAGTCCTCTGATGAGACATTCTGAAGATGAGCAACTACTGAGCACTAGTATAATGCCCGTGCTAACGCTATGGATTTTTCTTGAGAATATCTCTTAAAACAATAAAATTATTTTTGCATAGTCTAATGTAAAAACAATTGTACTTGAGTCTACATATCACTAATACAGAGATGGGCTTTACTCCCGGTGGGGAACCCCCTCTAGTCCCGGTTCCCCACCCGGGAGTAAGCATCCGGGCTTTACTCCCGGCCCGGGAGTAAGCATCCGGGCTTTACTCCCGGTGGGGAACCCCCTCTAGTCCCGGTTCCCCACCCGGGAGTAAGCATCCGGGACTAAAGGGTCTACCTTTAGTCCCGGGTCAGAAACCGCGCGTAACACCGACCGGGACTAAAGGTCCTCTCAGCTTTAAAAAAATAATGCCTCCCACCGTTGCGTCCCGTGAGATTCGAACCCAAGACCTCATGCATTGTCTCGCGCGTAGCTTACCACTCCACCTACACAACACATTTAACAATGGATGTGATGCTTCCCTTTTGAACTAACCCATCAGGGAACCTTTAGTCCCGGTGCGTAACACCAACCGGGACTAAAGGTCCTTTAGTCCGGGTTGGTGTTACCAACCGGGACTAAAGGTTTGAGGACTTTTAACCGTTGGGCAGGGACCTTTAGTCCCGGTTGGAGACACCAACCGGGACTAAAGGTCTCTCTAGTCCCGGGCGCAAAAAATACCGGGACTAGAGTCCATTTTTGCCTCGGATAAAAGGTCTATTTTCTACTAGTGTATAATTTTCTAATATTATGACCATCTAAGTTACATTTTGCCTAACTCCTTGATCATCTCTTGATAATATTCTACATTGAAGGCGACTGTTTGTTGTAGATACAGTAACAGTAGTGACTGTACGGTGTATGCTTCGTGCTGTCCTCACAATTTATTTGCTTATGCAACAATTTTTGCCACTGCCTCGTGCTTTCTGGAGAAAAAGTAGCCTAACGTGTCTGTAAGATGATACCGGGCCTAGATTTCTCTACGGTGATATACAAGTCCGAACCTATCTCTATATATGGTTCATGAAGGTGAGGTGTTTCATTAAGCCTTAGGACGGCAAGGGATGATGTCACATCTTCGAGAGCTCAAAGCTTTTAGGCACCGAACCCTCTCTACTACTCATTCACCAAAAGGAGGAGGAAACAGAATGAACCCCTAAATAACATTGTTAAGGTATGTTCATGTCAAGTTACTGCAACCACATATATACATGGTAGATGCATGAACAACAACTGTCTCATGTATAACACTTGTAGGATGAAGCCATAGTTTAAAGGGGGAGCATCCGGAGAAACACATCGGATGCGACAAAACTCTCGTCCACTTTCTTCTTAGCGTTTCTCTCCTAGACAGGTCATTATAGCTATCCTTATGCATGCATTCACATCTTCTTCGGGTCAGAGAAGTTCCGTGGACTGCCTTCTTTCTAGCCATCCCTTTCGAATAATAGAGAGTTCTACGTGACATGTGGTCTAGCTACTGTCCGCTTAAACGGTCATGTAGCCTGTTTACACATCGTTAAACACTACATAGTGATATGTCACACTTCCGTTTAACCCGCCGTTTATCTCATTTAAACGTCCATTTTGCCAGTTTGAGTGTCCATTTAGGCCGACTAATGACTAGACGCAAATTACCAACTATTTACAGCTTAGCGTTTAAGATAACACTGGGTCTGGCTAACGAATCACTATATAATCATTCTTGTAACTTCTATTGATAGGATCGCATTGCAAATTCGTAGCTCAGTTGGTTGGGTTTCTTGTGGTAGGACATATCCACTCGGGTTCATAGAAGTAAAAATTGTATGTGTGCAATCACATTTTCTTCGGGTCATAGAAGTTTCATAGACCACCTTGTTTCTAGCCATCCGTTTCAAATACTAGAGAGTTCTTCGTGACAGTATTCTAGTTTATTCAGGGACTCACATGTTGCCACATCCTATTATGACATTTTCACCTTTTTAGTTGGCCACATAAAGTTGGAGTGATATATACCTTGGAGGACCATGGAATGCCTATTCTTGTACGGTCATACTTCTTTTTTTTTAAACTTGTACAATCATACTTCTAGAACACTTTTATGGGTTCTCTGTAGAGTTCTTTTTCACCATTTCCAAACAATTGAAAATATGGAACTTTTAGCCTCTTTATATCTATGACTCTTTCAGCCACTCCGGTGTCTCCTACTCTATACTTAGTCTCCCAAAGCATATCCAGAGAGCAACAAAAGCAAATAGAATTTGTTTCACCTAAATAGTATTTTGTTTGAATTTGGAGGACCACAAAACACATTTGAGTTAGTAATAGAAATTAATGGTAGGTATGCATGTGAATGCTGCCTTTTTTAAATTGTTGGAGGGTTAGCTCACCTAGAATCCCTTATAATTTACGATAAATTTTGAACGCTTATATACCTTATATTGCAAGACGAAGAGAACAATTTATAAGTTTGGAAACCTTTGAAATAAAATAACCTTGTCATATGTATTGACATATGTCCAAGTCATGCCAACGATTCAAATTTGTTAAAAAAACTAAAAACTAAAAGTTTTCTTTTTTTCGAAAATTAAGTAAGAGTAGAATTTGAGCTCCTAACTTGAATTCAACATAAGTCTATTTTTTTCTTAAGTAACAAATGGGTGCATCTCATGCAAACTTTTATGCATGATGAAGCGTGTAGGCATGATTTGGATTTCTCCTGTATTGATTGACTGTGTGACCAAACGAATTCCAACCAGTAGTTCGAATTTCCTTGAAAATTACCTTGGAAACACTTTTAAATAAAAGGAAAAGGTTTTCCCAGCTTCCCTGGTCACCGAGACGAATCTAGCCCGTGTCCCCTTTTCACATTTTCTTCCGCTGGCCCTTCCTTCTCCTTCTAGTCCGGTCCGACCCAAATGGCCCTTACTTTTCATGGCCCGAACCGCTTCGCCTATGGGCCTTGGCCCGCAGGAGCATCAGCGGAAGCTAACACCCCTCCTCTTCTCTTTCACCTCCAGCTGGACCCCGCCCCAGGCCCCGCTAATCAGCCACCCAAGCACCCACGCGGCACTTCCACAAGGTGGATAGCGAGTCCTCTAAGGGCTCCTTTGGGTACGCTGATACCCGCGGGGATACCAGTCCCAACCTTGGGGAGAATGAAGCCCGCGATTCTGCTCCCCCTTCCAACCCAGGTGCCCCTTTGGATACGATGCAGGGCAAAAAAAAACACGTGCCTTTTCAGTCATTCCTCGTCGATCCACGGGTGTCAGAAAAAACGTCTACCACCTCATGTTTTTCTTTCCATTCTCGTTCTCTCGCGCGGCCTCGGCTGTTCCTCTCTTGCGCGGCCTCCGCTATTCCCTCTCTCGCGCGGCTGTACGTTGCCCAAATGGTATAGATAATAATTTTCTTCTGATGGGGTTTCCCTCACCCAGCGGGAGGGGGGTGGCAAGTTCATGGAAGGTAATCCCATTGGGGATCAAACCCACGTGCCTTTTCCAACTCTCTATCCAAAGGAGCCCTAAAGTCGACCGAAACGACTTCCCTCTCCAGTCGAACATCTGAACCATCCAATATGCATCCAACCGTGAGACCAGCAAACACTGCAAACAAAGCAGGCCTGTAAGGCTGTAACCGGCCCATATGAGCCCAATGCCTAGTGACTAGTGAGTTCGGGAGTTCCTGGGCGCGAGTCCGTGCTCCTGCGGTAATTTTTCTGGCGCGAATCCTCCTCGCTGGTTTGGCGGCGGCCTCACGTTTTTGGCGCGAGCGGTGAAGGTCGTGCGGCGGCGGCGATCGATGAAGGTCGTGCGCTGGGCTCAGGTTTCTGCTTGTGCTCTCCATCAGCAAACTGGTGGCAAAATCTCTACACTAGTGTCATGTCATCTATTGCTCTCCATCGGCAAAATCTGCTTGTTCTCTAATTGGATTATTTTTTTTAGTCCTTCACTACTGGATTTGTGCTCTTGATTGATCATGAAGGATAGACGGATATAGGAAGCTCTTGAATCCTCACGGTCATCCATATCTTCTCTGAACTATTGATGGTAATATTTCAAAGTAAAAAATCTGCTTATGGCCTGTTCGGAGGTATGGTTTGGAGGATTGATGGTTTGGAGAATTCGAGGAAATTTGGAAGAGAAAACACTGTTTCAGATGAAAAAGAAGCGGATTCAGCGAATTTAAGGCACCGAAGGGGGGCCTATGGTTGAAATAGTATTTTCATTTTTCAAGGGTCAATGACGATCTTTTTGGTGAAATTCTAGGAGTAGATCCAGATATATCCCATCCTTGCATCAGGAGTATGGCTCAACAGCCCTCCTTGCCATCATTTTCAATAGTTTTGGTTTTCTAGTTCTGTGCAATAAGCCATACGAAACTAGTCTTCGATAGTCCACCGACGACCATGGGGCGACAGGGTCTGCAGCCACGAAGCCGGAGCGTCGCGGTGGTACAGATGTGAGCGCCGGCGAGGCGAGGAACGCTGTCGCCATAACCAGCCACGGGCCGGCAGCGTCTGCGGCGCCGGCGCCGTATTGACTGCGATGGCGGGGGCGGGGAAGGGGAGCGCTGGCGAGGTAGGAGTCTGCTGACGTGCCACGCCGCCGGATCAGAGAGGAGAGGGGAGGGGAGCGCCGGCGAGGTAGGGAGCTCGGAGCGTCGCGGTGGCGGATGGCTGGGAAGAGGAACGCCGACCCGGCCATCGGCGGCGGCGACAGAGTCGACCAGGGATACGTGCGTCGCGATGTTGGGCCGGCCCAGCAAGCAAGTGCAGCAGCGTATATTTTTGGCTCCACCGTCGGATAGAAGTGAACGGCTAGATGCACAGCGACTGCAGAGACTAGTGGCTTCGGTCGACTCCAGAGGATCTTGTTCCCGTCTCACGTCTCTCTCTCTCTCTCTGCGACGACTGGGTGGACGACTGCCGCCGCCGCTGCCGCCGTCGCCGCCCTACGCCAGGTGCCGAGGCCTTCGTCGGTGTCTTCGCCGGCGACGGGCACTCACCAGGTATTCCCATCCCTTCTCTTCACTTCCTGCTATGCGAAAGTCCAGCGCCAAACCCTAACTATGTGGCTATTCAATGCCTACTAACTTCGAACATTTCGCAAAAATAATATCAGATTTGTCCCTTTTCTGGATCCGCCTCTGCTCTGCGACACTGAATGATCTGTTGTTGGGTTGGCGTCATACAGGCAGGTCCAGTGAGTAATTGAGACTAGCACGAGGGTCTGCGTTGGTCTATCTGAAATTATTACTTTGGGTTCATCAGGTAGTAATGGAAAGGAAAATTTCGTACACAAGAAATCAGGTCTAGCTTCATTCTGCTTGTGCATCTACAATTAGAAACTAGAAATGATAATGTACCCATGCTGTTTTCCGTATTAATTTGTTCGGTTGTTTCATTGCTTCCGTAGGTTGCTGCTGCCATAACTGTCTAGGAAGTAGGAACGATTCGTCTCATGTATTGCGCTAGGATAGCTCAATTATAGTACCCTAGTAGAATTCAACTGTTTGTACTCCAGGTATTGCTGCAATGGGCATGTCCTCAGAGCTGGTTGATGGGGCCTTTAGGTGTCAGGGCAACCATCTCGTATCCATAGTCTTCCCTGCTGGCTGCTGCCACCGCATTCGGCATACTTTGTTATGTGCTAACAACTCTGTAGCACTACATGTCTGAAATGCCGAAAGTGTAAAATATGAACCTTACATTATTATAACCCCAATTAAAAGAAACTAACTGTACATGTCTTATTTTATTTTGAAGTCATCTTCGTGCGAACTTCTCTGGGACACAGTATAGGGTGGGCTGTGAGGAAACAATTGTAAGTAGATAATTGCTGTTAGATTATATGATGGCTAGGTTCCAGCATTGTTTTGATTCCAGTAGTTTCTGTAAGCTGTTAATAGGTGGAGTCCTCTACGTAAGCCTATAGAGGAGAATTGTTTCAGACTATAAGCCTAGGTTCCAGCATTGTTTTGATTCTAGTAGTTTCTGTAAGCTTTTAGTAAGAGAAGTCCTCCATATTAGAAAAGAGAACTGTATTATCAGACTAAAAGCTATACTTTCCCTATCTCTGCCATTAAATTCTTGTGATGATGATGGAGGATGATCCTCTATATAAGCCTAGAAAAGAGAACTGTATCATACTAAAAGCTATCCTTTCCCTATCTCTGCCATTAAATTCTTGTGATGATGTGGAAGCATCCTCACAGTACATGTGCGGCTGTGCCAGCATCCTCGAACCTTTTGATATTTCCTATAATCCATAACAGAAGCCATGCTACATAACTATGTCTTCTACGAAAATTTTGATATTTCCTATAACCCCAAGCAAATTTTAGTTAGCGTTGCCTCCCAACATAGTTTTGTTTTATATCATTCTAATCTACTGCATGACAATGCTGCATTCACAATTGTATGTCTTCTATGAAAGAATATTTTACCCCAATTTTACCTGAAATGATCTAATACTGCATTCACAATTGCATGTCCTTTGTTCCAGCTGAGTTTTACCAAGCCCCTAAAAGGTATCTTGTATCTTTTTGGCAGGTACTCAGCCATGGTTTTTCTTGAGCCAGAGATGTCATGGAATGTGTTGATCTCACCTAGCCAGCTGGACCGCAAGGGCCTCCTGCTCCGCAAGGCTATCATCGTGCGTCTTCTGGAGGATGTCACAAACAGGAGGGCCTCCAAAGAGCATGGCTACTACTGTTGCCGTTAGTCAGCTGAAGGCAATATCTGAAGGGAAAGTGCGTGAACTAACTGGAGATGTTCTATTCCCAGTTTCATTTACCTGCATCACGCAGAAGCCTATGAAGGGTGAGGTTATGGTTGGCCACGTGGACAGGATCCTCAAGCATGGTGTGTTCCTGAAATCTGGACCTGTGGAGAGCATCTTCCTGGCTGAGAAGTCGATGAGCGACTACAAGTACATAGGTGGGGAGAATGCGATGTTCATGAATGACCACTCGAAGCTGGAGAAGGACACTGCTGTGCGCTTCAAGGTCCTGGGGTTCCGCTGGATGGAGGCTGACCGCCAGTTCCAGCTCCTTGCTACGATCGCTGGTGACTTCCTCGGGCCACTGTGAACTGCTTCCACAGATTAAATGGGTTCCAATGTACATTGCTCGTTCGATGGTGGATGGATGGGTGGATCTGATGTGTAGAATTAAACTTTGCTACCAGTAGTTTGCTCTGTAGCGCCCGAGACATGGTAGGTCTTCTAGATGCTGATGCTGTTGGACATTTGGCTCTGGTTTGAATGTATCAGTGTACTGTGATGAACAAGCGTTGTACATGGATGTTCCCTTTCTATGCTTGCTTGGAAGCTCATGCTACATGGTGCTCCCTGATCTGGTCAGTGGTTGAATTTGCATCTGTAGTGCTGCTTGACTTGCATTGCATATTGATACACCCATAGTTACATGTACCCATAACATCTGTCATCATATACTCACCCGCCGGAAAGCTTCTTCCTCTGAGCATGTTCATCTATCTGTCTGAAATATACAGTCCTTCGATTTTCATAGTCAAAATTGAAAGGGATTTTTTAAGTACCAGCATAGACATCACATAGAACAGCAGAAGAATAATAGGATCCACTTCTTCAAACCCTCAAAGATATAAACATCACTCGTACAGCAACAAAAGCATAGTACATCTACTCTGGTAAACAGTCCTATTACATAACCATGTCCTTCATAAGGTAGTTTGTCTATTATTACAATAGAACTGCCTGGTTCAATATGTTTCAGATAGCTAGAAACTAGTTCATGTTCTTCATCAGGCCGACCATCTTTAGTATAACTACACATTCAGGCATTTCGGTGATGAGATCAACCTTCGGTGCTTGATGACTTGACAACGGTGACAGGGCAAGTTGCAGTTGTTCACGACATAAGTCGCTGACGCTTCCCAAGAGCACCCTGCAGGAAGATATCAGAAGATCAGCACTGCTATTTGCAAAGACAGTATGCCCAATTGCCCAGAAGTCACAAGATGGTACAACCTCTTGAGCTTGCCAAGGCCCCTGCTTCCTATAACCAAGCAGCTCAACGGGGTGTCATGGATAACTTGACAGAGCTTCTCACGCGGATCTCCCCACAGGACTTTCACAACCACCATAATCTATTTGTCAAAAGAAACTCAAAACCTCAATAAAGCAACACTGAGAAGGAAATAGCAGATAACACAATCAAAGGCTTGCCGTGCTCACCTCCTTCTGGGTAGCTGTAGTGTTCAGGAGGTCCAAGGTTTCTATGTCGGGTTTTGCTCCATATTTCTTTCGCGATAATAGGGTCAGAGAATTCCGAGAGGGGAATCAATGCTATTATATTTAACAAAAAAGAAAGTGCAGTGAGGTTATTGAGCATTCAGACCATCACAAAATAACGACATTGATGATGTTAAATCATGTTAGGTTGAAAGTAACATCAACATTGAAAATATTTTGCCCTACATTGATGCTATGAAATGGCAAAAGCACAGATAGTAAGCTGAACCATATGGATTACTGGAATTGATCACTCAATCTTAAAGCGGCAGAATAGGATGAATGGAACAGATAAAAATAAAATCTGAATTTCACTTTATGTATCCGAAATCCGAAATATATACTGTCTGTGTAAGAATACCAGGTCCTGTTCCTTACTCTAGCATCATCATCTCTAACGAAATTTTGATGTCACAGGCTAGCCAGGTTAATACTTCAGAGAAGATGAAAGTGAACGGCCCCTGAGTAGTTTGCGATGTTTACTAGCAGCAAATTTACCGACTAGCAGGCTAAAAATCAGTTGAAAGCAGTGGCCTCTTTATGAAGAAAATGGAAAACAGCTTTGACCTCTGAGCTGAACAAAAGCTTATAGTCAAAGTGACTGCATCAAGGCAGCATATGGTAGTTAGCAAGTCTTCCATATAGGAAATGGTACTGAACTAGCAGTAGCATCGACTGACGGCCGGCCATTAGAAAATCAAGTAAACTGATGATGAAGTCGACACAGATTTAATTTGAGGCATGATTAGTTAGCAGGCACACACCTCACACCAATTTCCCCTGTGTCATTCTATTTCAACCCCCAAATCTTTAGGTTAAAGGTAGGCCGTGATCCAGCTTTAGGAAAGCATGGTAAACCGAATAAAGGAAATGAATCAGTCCAGACTAGGAATATAGCAAAGATACTGCCAGCTTCTAACAACACACATAAGATCAACGACTGTTACTCCGAATCCCAAATCTAGAAGATTAGATGAGCTCCCTACTTTCTCCAAACACAGGAGAGGAGCACCAGTAGGACAAGGTCATTTCTTTTCTGAAAATTGTTGCCGACAAGAGTAAGCTCTGCAACCTTTTTTTTTCCAGCAGAAACAGGAACTCCCAACATCGGCAAGCAGGTTGTCTCTTAAAAAAAACATCCGCAAGCAGGTAAGGCAAGAAGGCCAAGAATCACAACCACCGCGCGCAGATTGACGGGCAAAATCAGGCGTTATAGTCAATCAGTCGCCTCGTACATGGCACGCACGGTATGGATCATGGAGCAGCAAGTAATCCGAGGCTTCGCGGATCTTTAATGGCCGCGAAATCGTCGTAGTGCTTGCGTTTGTGTGTGTGTGTGGGGGGTGGGGGGGGGGGGGGGGGGGGGGGTGGGGGGGCGCTCGGGGGCGCGGACTGAACGGCTAGGTAGCAGTAGCACTAGCACCTAGGAATTGCAATTGCAAGCACCAAGCAAAGGGTAGGAGGAGGAGGTAGAGATTGGAGAAAGGGTGCGTACGGGAGCCTGTGGATTCCCAGAGGATGGCCTCGCTCTGCTCGTAGTCGGGCTCCTTGATGACGTGCAGCAGCAGCAGGTGGTCGCCGGCGCGCAGCAGGTTGGCCGCCGCCCACCGCAGCGCCGCCCGGCTCCCCTCCGAGAAGTCCGTCGCCAGCCCCACCCACCTCTCGCCCTCCGCGCCGGCCATCTCCTCCTCAATAACCTCTCCTCCTCTTACAGGTTCTTCCCTCTCCTCGTACAGGTTCTTGACCTCGTGGAATCGTGGTGGCGGCGTCGTGGGGGTCACTGTAACTCGTGCTGTTCGCTTGGTGAGGGCTGATTTATTACTAGAGAAAAATACTATTTATAAATTGAAAAAATGTAATTTATAAGCCAAACGAAGGCGGTGGTGGAGCCGTGGAGGTGGCCTCCGATCTATATGATTTTGATTGATGCCGATGGTTACGTTCGCTCATTAGCCCTGGTTTAGTTCGCGAAAAGTTTTCGCGAAAAGTGCTACAGTATCCATTACATCGAATCTTGCGATACGTGCATGGAACATTAAATGTAGACGAAAAAAAACTAATTGCACAGTTTGATTGGAAATTGCGAGACGAACGTTTTGAGTCTAATTAGTCTATGATTGAACACTAATTGTCAAATAAAAACGAAAATGCTACAGTAGCCAAATTTTTAACTTTTCGCGAACTAAACAAGGGCTTAGTCATACTTTTTAGTCTCAAAATAGTAATTTTCTCTTACAACAAATTAATTCTATAAATCAGCCATAGCCACGATAAGTCCTGTCGAACAACCCTGGTCTCCGAATGCTGCAACTTTGCTTCCTTGACCTCTGGATTCTACGGTTTCCGTATTTTTTAATTTGTTTTTTAGTTAAAATAGTATTTTTCTTTTATAACAAATCAGTTGAACAATATTTTCAGCATGTTTTGCCATAAAGGCGAGAGGCATTACGCTAGGCTACAGAACACGTCGTCTGAAAACGACGGCTGCTGCTCAAATTTGTCAAAGGTCATCTGCAGTTTAATCTGCAGTCTGCAGATGACCGTGCCTGCATAATGATATGATCAGGCTGGTCGGCCAATTGGAAAGGCAGACACCAAGCAACTTGCTCCACATGTAGCACATTTTTTTTCTTTGTTACAGAGAATTCAACTGCTACATCTACAAAGACAGAAGGAAACGTGAGATGTTTGCAGCACCACGGCACTACAGATTCCACACCCTTGATCCATCTGGAACGAACGAGCGATGGACCAACAGCTAGCATTAGATTCCTCATCCAATGATCACCACATTGACCTCACTTGCTGGGAGATTTAACTTTTTACCGTTATAACAAATGTCATATCCTCAAATAGCACTTTAATATATGCCAATACATTTTTACCAGCACAGAGAGAAAATAGCTACAAATTTATCACTTTTGCTTACGTGGCATACCAGCTCCTCGTGCCAGCGTGGATTCGAGTCAGCAGGACGTGTGAAATGTCCCTCCTGCCCTTTTCCTCTCCACCCACGCAACTGGCATTTTCGCCCTGTGCTCTTGGCGGCCGCGGCAACTCGCGTGCCCAGCGTTGGCCACGTTGGTAGCCCCAGGCACTTGCAGCGCAACACCTCATGCCCGACGGCGGCGGTGCTCCGGCCAGACGGTGCGCGCGCTCGCACCGTGCCTCGGCAGCTCGCGCCCTAGCGGTGCCCGCGCTCGCAGCCCAGAACGCGGCAGCTCGTGCCTAGCGGCGGCGGCGCTCCGGCCAGGCGGCGTTGCCCGCGCCCTGGCCTGACGACGGCGACGACGACCGCACCTGGCACGACGCCTGCAACAACCAGCTCTCCGGGCGGGTGCTCGACGCCATGCGCGCCACGTTCGGCCTTGCCTCCTTCGCCGACAACGCTAGCCTCCGGAGGTCGGCGAGGTCTGCGAGACTGCGACTAAGTGCCAGAGCGCATACTCGTGCGCGTAGAAGGAGCCACGAGTGACACGCACGCCGCTAACGGGCCCAGGGTGCGTGGCCACACAGCACGCGAGCGCGCGCACTACGGGGACGTCAGAGGTCCCGCCGACGCCGTAAATCAACCTGTTGTCGGCGGACGTGGCCCGGCCGTCCACGGTCGCCAGCCCCCGCACGAAGCACGCGTCGGTGGCCGCGGACACACGCAGCAGCAGCCGCGCCACCACGGCGACGCCCGTCCGCGCACAGCTCCATGGCCAGCTTCGTCACCCTCCTGATGCTGACCACGGGCAAGGGCGAGGGCGAGGGCGAGGGCGAGGGCGAGGACGGCGGTGCGTCGAGCTCCAGCTCGATGGCCTCGTGCGTGGCATCGGCTTCCCCGACCAACACACGGTTCCGGCCTAGAGGGCACGCGTGCAGCCGCTCCAGCATCGCCACGCCGATCGCCTCCGTTACGGAATCTAGCAACCGGCGTCTACATGCGCGCGGCGCGTGAGCTCCTCGTCGTTCGTCAGCTTCATCATCCACGGCTTCATCATTAGCGTCCAGCTCGCTGTAGACCTCGACGGCCTCATCGCGGCAGCTATTGTCCGAGGTCACCGACGGCAACCACGCAGCCGCCGGAGGAGGAGAGGGAGGAGCTCCTCGCCCAGATCCGTGCCGCCGGAGGAGGAGACGGAGGAGCTCCTTGCCACGTCGTTGGAGGTGTGCTTGAGGGAGAGGGAGGGAGGATCGCCATCGGGAGGGGAGGTGTAGCGCGCCATCGAGAGGGGAGGACCGCAGAGCTACCTGCTGCTCGAGCGCGAGCGTTGACAAGGGAGGGAGGGAGAGAGAGAGTGGAGGGAGGGGAGAGGGCGCACCAAAGGGAGGGTAGCACCGCCGAGCTACGAGAGAGAGGGAGAGTGGAGGGAGAGAGGTGCGCCGTGCGACGAGGGAGAGGAAGCCACGCCGTGCGACGAGAAGGAGAGAGTAGGGGCAGGAGAGAAATTTGACGCTCGTATGCTGACTTGTATCCCTGCTGACGCGAGGGCTGGCATGCCACGTGAGCAAAAGTGGCATTTTTGTATCTGTTTTCCGTCTTTGCTGGTGAAAATATAGCGGCAGCCGTTGAGATGCTATCTAAGGAGGTGCCAATCTTTATAATGGTAAAAAGTTAAATCTTCCTCACTTGCCTGCCATAGCTAGTCAGATGGTGCTAAAATATGCTGCCTGCGCTTTTCTTCGCCTTCTGGATGGCTGTCTAGGACCCAATGCAAAACTGGGTTGGAGGCTATCAACCTGTTTGTTGGGTGGTAACTCCCAATCAGACAGACTCTAGGAAGCTAACTTCTAGCTATTTGTTGCCTATAAATAGCCTGAAATCAGACACAACTAAGCCACTTTGAAGGCCTTGGCTGGCTCCAGGAAAATGAGGGCCCCATTGAAAGCTCTAGTTTGGTTTTGATGAATTGATGAAACCCTTAGTGCTAACCTAATTTATCAAAGTGATTATGAGATAGGTAGCACTATTCCAAGTGGTGAAGCAAATGAAGATCATGATGGCCACAAGCAAGATCAAGATGGGATAGTAATAAGGAACAAAGCAAGATTAGCGGCACAAGATTACACTCAAGTTGAAGGTCTTGACTTTGGAGAAACATATGCCTCGGTTGCAAGATTGAAAGCAATTAGGATCTTGTTAGCCTATGCTTGTGCCCACAACATCAAGTTGTACCAAATGTATATGAAGAGTGCATTTCTCAATGGGTACATCAATGAGCCTATGTATGTTGAGCAACCTCCGGTTTTGAAGATGAAAAGAAACCCAACCATGTTTACAAGTTGAGAAATGCTTTGTATGGATTGAAACAAGCACCTAGAGCATGGTATGAGAGATTGATGGATTTCCTACTCTCTAAGGGATTCAAGATGGGAAAGGTTGACACCACTCTCTTCACCAAGAAGCTTGGAAATGACTTATTTGTAATGCAAATCTATGTTGATGATATCATATTTGGGTCAACAAATCAAGATTTTTTTGAGAAGTTTGGCAAGATGATGACAAGTGAGTTTGAGATGTCTATGATTGGAGAGCTTAGTTACTTCCTTGGTCTTCAAATCAAGCAAATGAAGAATGGTACATTTGTGAGTCAAGGCAAGTATATCAAGGACATGCTCAAGAAGTTTGGAATGGATGATGCCAAAGCTATTAGTACATCAATGGGGACAAGTGGAAACTTGGATAGTGATGCTAGTGGCAACATGGTGGATCAAAAGATGTATCGGTCTATGATTGGAAGCCTACTCTATGTGACCGCATCAAGGCCGGATGTGATGTTTAGTGTATATATGTGTGCTAGATTTCAAGCCTCACTAAGAGAAAGTCATTCGAAGACAACAAAAAAAATATTGAGGTACTTGAAGCATACACAAAATGTTGGTTTATGGTATCCCAAAGGAGCAAGATTTGAGTTGATTGGATATTCGGACTCCGATTATGCGGGATGCAAAGTTGAGAGAAAGAGCACATCGGGCACATGCCAACTATTGGGAAGATCACTTGTGTCTTGGTCATCAAAGAAGCAAAATAGTGTGGCACTTTCAACCGCTGAAGTGGAGTACATTTCGGCCGGTAGTTGTTGTGCTCAATTACTTTGGATGAAGGCTACTTTGAGTGACTTTGGGATCAAATTCAAGCAAGTGCCATTGCTATGTGACAATGAGAGTGCCGTAAAGCTCACCAACAATCTAGTTCAATATTCAAGAACAAAGCACATTGATGTTCGCCATCATTTCATAAGAGATCACCAACAAAAGGGGGACATTTGCATTGAGAGTGTGGGCACCGAAGATCAACTTGCCGATATCTTCACCAAGCCACTTGATGAAAAGAGGTTTTACAAGCTAAGGAATGAATTGAACATATTGGATTTCTCAAATATGGGTTGATGCACCCCCATTATATGACATGCCTCTCCTTCGAGCAATCCAAGGTAAAAATTAATTGGCATGGCATACATCCTTGCTAAGGACATGTTTAGTGCATCTAGACATCTTTTCTCATTCATGAAAATCAAATGAATTTGATGCTTGTATGGTACCACTATTGCTTGTATGCTTGAAATGATCTAGTGGTAGCATATGACATGTTTGTGGGCTTGTAAACCTAGTGTTTGTTCTAGAAAATGAGTTGTAAGTGTTTAACTCAACATGGTACAAGATAACCCTTATTTGGAGGTGTGAAGAAGCTTGTCCTTGGATCAAACTAAGTTAAATATCTTTTACAAGTAATCTAGATTGAACCAAATTGGGAAAATAATCCTCACTTCACATGGTTTCACCCCAACCTATCTATAATTTGAGCTTGTCTTTTGTGCTAATTGTTGACAAAGGGGAGAGAAATTCACAAAGATAGTAAGATAGGAGAAGCAAACAAATGAAATAACATTGTAAGGGGATCAATCAATCAAAATTGCACACAAGTAGGAGAGAAATTCACAAAGATAGTAAGATAGGGGAAGCAAACAAATAAAATGACATTGTAAGGGGATCAATTAATCAAAATTGCACACAAGTAGGGGGAGCAAGCTCATAAACTTGTATGTTGCATTTTAAATGTGTATTTCATATATTTGCTTGCATAGCACAAGTCTTAAATTTCAATATCCATGCTTGTGTGGTGTATGCTAGTTATATGTTTGAATGATGAAATGAAAAACTAGCATGCATAGGTTAAGTAACTAGACTCATGCTCACATTATGAAAACTAGACCCTTACTTCTAATGTTGATCTCATGGGGTATTCTAGTTTTTTTTGTATGTCTAGTTACTAATGGTGCTAAGGATGATATATTGGTGCACTCTGATTGGTATCATGCTTTAAAGGTCCATCTCTTATACCTTAGCATCATTTGGTAGAAATTGTCTCCTATATTTCCTATCTAAGCATATGTGCAAGCTACAATCCAAACCCTTAGCACATATGTAGGGGGAGCAATTGCTACCATTTGGAGTTCATGAAACCTGTCCATATTCTTTTACACATGGTAAATATGCTTGGGCAAGCAATATGGATTCAATTAAATTTCAATTCATATCTTTGTGTAAGGGTTGTCATCAATTACCAAAAAAGGGGAGATTGAAAGCTCTAGTTTGGTTTTGATGAATTGATGAAACCCTTAGTGCTAACCTAATTTATCAAAGTGATTGAGATAGGTAGCACTATTCCAAGTGGTGAAGCAAATGAAGATCATGACAAGATGATGGTGATGCCATGGTAATAAACAAGTGCTTGGACTTGAAAAGAAGAAAGAGAAAAACAAAAGGCTCAAGGCAAAGGTATAAGTGGTAGGAGCCATTTTGTTTTGGTGATCGAGACACTTAGCGAGTGTGATCACATTTAGGATCGATAGTCGTACTATTAAGAGGGGTGAAACTCGTATTGAAATGCGGTTATCAAAGTGCCACTAGATGCTCTAACTCATTGCATATGCATTTAGGATCTAGCGGTGTGCTAACGCCCTTGAAAACATTTGTGAAAATGCTAACACATGTGCACAAGGTGATACACTTTGTGGTTGGTACATTTGAGCAAGGGTTAGGAACTTCACTAGCGGAGTGTTCGCCCATAGAGTGCGGACAGTCTAACGGTGCCACCGGCGCTCTATACAGAAAAGACGGAGATCACTGTAAATGACCGGACGCTGGTCTCGGTAGGACCGGTGCATCCGGTCAGTGAAAGTGTGAAGATGCTGGCGTCGGTCTTCGACCAGATGCTGGGTCACTTAGTTACCGAACGCTGACAGGGTGTGTCCGGTCCTGCTGACATGGCAGCCCACAGAGGAGACGTCGAGTGACCGGACGCTGGGTGTGTCTGGTCGAGCATGACCGGACACGTTCGATCATGTTTTTTTCGCTTCTAGATGCTTACTGGAAACGACCGGACAGTGAGGTCCTGTGTCCGGTCACTTTGAAGCAGCGCGTCCAGTCACAACTTAAACATACTGATGACCGTTGAGATCGGACGATCAGCATTTGAAGTAGGGGACACGTGGCACACATCGCACGACCGGACGCTGGGGTCCAGCGTCTAGTCGATCTGACCTACGCGTCCGGTCATCCTGTTTTTCAGTGGACTGAGGAGCCAACGACTCTATTTCATGGGGGCTTCTATTTAAGCTCCATGGCCGGCTCAAGCTCATGTTCTTGGCCATTTGCATTGACATAACAACCTTGTGAGCTTAGCCAAATCTTCATCATTGATCCATCATCATTGTGAGATTGGGAAAAAATCCAAGTGCATTACTTGAGTGATTGCATATAGAGGCACTTGGTATTTGTGTTTCGCTGTGGGGTTCACTTGTTTCTCTCGGTGGTTGCCGCCACCTAGACGGCTTGGAGCAGCGAGGATCATCGAGCGAAGGTTGGTGATTGTCTCTGGCTCCAATTGTGGTGATTGTGAGGGGTCTTGTGCCTTCTCCGGTGGAGCACCGAAAGGTAACTCTAGTGGATTGCTCGTGTCATTTAGTTACCTCACTTGTGAGTAGGTTCTTGCGGTTGAAAGCATCTAGGCCCCAAGTTGGGTTTCGGCGATTAATGACAATACGAGATTACTGTGACTAACGTGTGTTTTACAGATGCAATTAAGTGAGGTCATGGTAATGATAATTGATTGGGCAATCATGGTTGTCATGCCCCTACGATGGAAATCGTTTTAGTTTTCAAAGGATGGACGGCAAGGTTAAGGATGGACTAGTTCTAAGTGTCATTTGGTGTTGAAGAGACACTTAGAGTAGTTTAGGACTTTGTTTTCCTTTGTCCGTACTATTAAGGGGGGTATGGATGGGTAGCTTGACCTAGGTGATTCTAGTGGGTTAGGTGTGGTGCACACTTGTCTAATCTAGCACTAGGTAGCTCCTAAATAGCCCTTAGATCAATTAGAGCAAACTTCATTCATATATGATTGTGAGTTGGAAGTGAATTGTGGTAGAACCGCTCGAAGTAGCACACTTATGGAGGCGCTTATCTTCCACCAGACACTAAGCACCCCGAAAGCCAGCTACATCGGGCGGTATCCGTCGGGCACACCCCAAGAGAGAACCCGAAAGATCCACATTTTTTCCAAGGATCCAATAATGGGAACGAGTTACAATACAAGTCCATTTCATACATCAGAGTTTCTTAAAAAGTACATTATTACAATACCAAATACCAGAGTGTGGAATGATAAACAGCTGAATTTAAAAATATACATCTAGCGATAGGGATGAGGATCTATCTGAGCCCACTAGAAGAATCCTCCACACAAGGTACTTCTCAAGCATCACCTGCAATAGGGGTAAATAAACCCTGAGTATACAATATACTCGCAAGACTTATCCGACTAGTGGGAATAATTTCCTGACTCCAAGGAATATGATAGGCTTTATGGTTTGTTGGTTTTCTTTAGCAGAAACAAACGCTAATAGTGAGTCCTTATTCATGTCTTATTATTAGCCGTGTTAAGTTATCATCTAGCCAGTCTATATAAGCACCTGTTCTACTTTCAAGCAAGAGTTGAGCAATTAGTTCCATTTCTTCTCCTTTCAACTTCCAGTTCTTACTGTGGTGCTAAACCGCAGACAAGCCATACCGGATTTGTCGGTGATTTGTGAATCAATGTGCCTAGCTGGGTGCCCCAAAAACACACACCCCGCTTGTACCCCAGGCACAAGCAGGACTAACCCATCACTCTCCTGTCCCAGGTGTCCAGGCCCCCATCCAAACTTGGACTCCAAGCCCCCACCTCCTGAGACCCGCGCGCGTCGGCAACATGCAAAAACGTCCCCGAACTACTCGGTATTTACAGCGAGCTCCAAGGCACTATTTCTCTACTCTATGGTTTTACAGCTGCACCCTCCCCTTTCTCCTTCTTTATCGTGGTGATGTCCCCTAGCACCCATGCGCGCACTGGCGCGACGGCACGAGCACCGAGCGGCCAGGCCGGCATCACCCGAGCCTCCAAGGCCTAGCTACGGGGCCAATGATTACCTCCACAACAACGCGCAGCATCAGGAAGTGATATGGCAAACAGGGGTGTCGTCCCAGGCTCCCTCCCCAGCGGTGGTCCTTGACCTACAATGGCAGGTGCGTTCCCGTGAGCCTCAGTGAAAACGGAACAAACCAAATAGCTGGCGAGCTCGAGGCACTACCCACGGAGACCCTGGAGGTGACGGTCTGGCCGGAGAAGGGTAGAGCTGAGTTGGCCACGTGCGCACCGACGAGGCGACGACGCACGGCGATGGCACGGCTATGCCAGGGACTGCTATACGGTGGTAGGGCTTAGACTATGGTGAGCATGGTGATGACTAGCTAGAGGGGAGGCTAGTAGAGCAAGGAATTGGAACGGGATGCCTTGGTTGCATGGTTAGCCAACGACGCTTGTCCGTCTAGTCTTATGGACCCGGTGGGGGCGGCGATTCAAAATTGAAGCATAGGACGAAGCTACAGGCAGCAATGTGGGGTCGGTAGGGCTATTGGCTACCTAGCAGAGTCGAGGACGTAGTCAATTTGAATCACGACACTGCCACTATGGCGAATTTGAAAGAATAGTCCCGGTGGCCATGGCGACAGCGGAGGCAGGGGAGGGTCCTAGCGTGGCTTGGCTCGGTCCGGCTATGGATGTCAATGCAACAAACAAGCATGCACAACAATGGGGGACAACGGGACATGCTCCAAGCGGTCATCCACATGGCCACGGCTACAAACCAATGAGGCTCGGCATGGCGTCGCAGCGGGTAGCGCCAGACAAGGGAAACACAGTGCAATGCGACGCGGAGGTGATGGTGGAGTAGGCTGTCGTCCTTCGCGCGAGCAGCCAAGGTGGGTCAATGGAGGAGTGCCGGGCATGGCCGCTGGCGGCATGCAGCACGGGACCTGGTGCGCCTCCGGCCAAAGCAGGGCAGGACATGGCAGGGCAGTGGGACACGACCGGCGTGTTAGGACAACAGTCGGCGTCCCGGACACAGTGCGTCAGGCACAGCGAGGCGACCCACGCGCCAGCGAGTGGCAGTAGGCAGCCAAGGCAGTAGCGCCTGGGCTTGCACGCATCGCAATCACGGCGACACGAAGATGTGGACTACGCCTCGGCACGCTGGGTGGGCCAACAGCGGCGGCATGCAAGCAGCAGCGGTGGTCGCAGTCAGCGCACGATGGCAGGCGGCCTTGGCACGTAGTGCAAGGGCCATGCGCATGCACAGGAGCGGTAGCGGGATGCAGCCGGCGTGGCAGCGTGCGTTGGCCAGGCCAGCAGTAGGTGGTGACCGCGCCCAGGGCTCGGCCATGTGCCGTGCACACTTTTTAAAGCAGTTAGAAAACTTGTACACAATGCTCCAAACGCCAAACTAATTGTTCGATGCGCAAGAGGGTACATCAAGCTATCCACCGAAGTCATGACATCGCGCAACCTCCTAAGCCGATCGCCCTACAAAACTTGCCAAAAGCGGCTTCGTCGACCCCTTTTAAAACTTACTAGGAATGACATCGATTCAAATGATTTCGCGTCGAATCCCAAATCCAACCTACTGGATGTACTAGCTAGCTATCCTTGTCCTCGACCGCACATGTTTTATCGCCGTTCGCAAAACGTTCTATAACATTTTTGTTTCGACAAACAGTCGATTAGAATACTAAACAATATTATGCGACACGAAACGTAACATTCGTTTCTTGTTTCATATAAATGTTTCTAGTGCCGAACATTGATTTGTAATTCATGTCATACACATTTGCAGATAAGTAAGATGCTCATGCAATGTTTTAGCAAAACGGTACAATGTAACACCCAGGGTGTTACAAATCTACCCCCCTAAAACAAAATCTCGACCCGAGATTTCGTGTACCTAGGGTGAGAAAGAGATAGGGGATACATTTTTGGCGCAGCAACTAGCTATGCGAGCCGACGAGAAGGTGAGGGTAATGCTGCAATAGTTAACTCTCTTGTTCCCAAGTGGCTTCAGCCTCTGAATGATTTGCCACTACACCTTGTAGAATTTTACCACTCTGTTCCTAGTCACTCTCTCCTTCTCATCCAAGATTTTGATAGGGTGCTCCACATACGTTAAATCTAGCTGGAGAGGAAGTCCTTCCATTTCCACCGCTTCATCAGGAACCCGCAAACACTTCTTCAGTTGTGATACATGGAACACATTGTGCACTACAGATAGAATATCTGGAAGTTGTAGACGGTAAGCAACTGGACCACATTGCTCCAACACCTGATATGGACCCACATATTGAGGGGCTAGCTTGCCATGAATGCCAAACCGATGGACCCCTCTCATAGGAGACACCTTGAGGTATACATAATCTCTAGCTGCAAACTCCAAGGGCCTTCTCCGTTTATCAGCATAAGCTTTCTGTCGGCTTTGAGCTGCCTTCAAGTGACTCTGAATAATACTCACTTTCTCTCAAGCCTCTTTTATGAAATCAGGCCCAAAGTACCCACGGTCTCCCACTTCAACCCAGTTCAGTGGCGTTCTACACTTTTGCTCGTATAGAGCCTCAAATGGTGCCATGCGGATACTCTCTTGATAGCTGTTGTACGAAAATTCTGCTAACTTCAAGCACTTATCCCACGTCTCAGGAAAAGAGATGGCACAAGCCCTCAACATATCCTCGAGCACCTGGTTCACCCTTTCAGTTTGACCATCAGTTTGTGGGTGGTATGCTGAGCTTCTAAGAAGATGAGTTCCCAGACAGTGCTGTAGTTGCTCCTAGAAACGAGAGACAAAGATCGACCCTCTATCAGAGATGATAGTAAGGGGAACTCCATGAAGGGTCACAATCTGATCGAAATATATCTCAACATACTTCTTGGTTGTATATCTTGTGTCCACCGAGATAAAGTGAGCAGACTTGGTGAGGCGGTCCACAATGACCCAAATAGAATCAAAACTCGTGAAGGTGTGGGGTAAACCCACAATGAAATCCATGGAAATATCCTCCCATTTCTAAATAGGAATGGGCAAGGGCTGCAAATATCCTAGGGTACACATATGATCTACTTTAACTCTACCACAAGTGTCGCACTCTGCGACGTGTCGGGTGATGTCCTGCTTCATGTTAGACCACCAGTACAAGTGGCGTAGATCATGATACATCTTGTTACTGCCAGGATGAATAGACAGTTTTGAATGGTGAGCTTCATTCAAAATCTTTCTTTTCAGCTCTTCATTGGATGGAACCACCAGTCTATCCTTATACCTCACCACTCCATGCTCATCAACACTAAAGTGAGGGCCACGCCCTTCAGCCATCAACTTCCTAACATGAGGAATCTCTTCGGGGTCTTCCTTCTGCTCCCGAATAACCTGCTCTAGCAATTCTGAGGTCAATGCAATATGAGCCAATATCTCTGCATGGTTGAGAGATAAAGGTGGTCCCTCAACCTGGTGTGACTTTCGGCTCAAAGCATCAGCTACAACATTAGCCTTTCCTGGGTGATAATGAACTTCCAAATTGTAATCCTTTATCAATTCTAACCATCTCCTTTGCCTCAAGTTCAACTCAGACTGAGTAAAAATATACTTGAGGCTCTTGTGGTCTGTGAAGATGTGCACTTTGTTGCCCAACAGATAGTGCCTCCAAATCTTTAGAGCATGGACAACAGAATCCAGCTCTAAGTCATGAGTGGGGTAATTCACCTCGTGCTTCTTTAGTTGGCGCAAAGCATGACCTATCACACGCCCATCTTGCATAAGCACACACCCCAACCCTATCTTCGAAGCATCACAGTATACATCAAAGGGCCTATCAATATCTGGTTGGGCCAACACAGGAGCAGTGGTCAGAAAAGTCTTTAGAGCTTGAAAAGCTTCTTCACAGGCTGGGCTCCAGTCAAACTTAGCTTCTTTTTGGAGCAACTTGGTCATTGGCTGGGCTATCTTGGAGAAATCAGGAATGAAACGCCGATAGTATCCAGCCAGACCAAGGAATTGATGAATCTGATGCACAGACTTAGGAGACTTCCAATCCAATACATCTTGCACCTTGCTGGGATCTACAAAAATGCCTTCAGGTGTCAACACATACCCCAAAAACTACACTCGATCTAACCAAAATTCGCACTTGCTGAATTTAGCATATAGCTTGTGCTCCCTTAGTCGAGTCAGTACTATCCGAAGGTGTTGTGCATGCTCTTCATCATTCTTGGAATAGATTAGGATGTCATCAATGAAAACTACCACAAACTTATCCAGCTCTGGCATGAAAACTGAATTCATCAAGTACATGAAGAAGGTAGGAGCATTGGTAAGACCAAAAGACATCACTAGGTACTCATACAACCCATACCTAGTAGAGAAAGTTGTCTTTGGTATATCATGTGGCCTGATCTTGATATGATGATAGCCTGATCAGAGATCTATCTTTGAGAACACTTTAGCACCAACTAATTGGTCAAACAAGGTATCCATGCGGGGCAAGGGATACTTGTTCTTAACTGTTACCACATTAAGGGGGCGGTAATCCACACACATCTGCAAGGTACCATCCTTCTTCTTCACAAAAATAGCCGGGCAACCCCATGGTGAAGAACTAGGACGGATGAAACCTTTGTCCATCAACTCTTCTAGCTACTTCTTCATTTCTGCTAGTTCCCTTGGAGCCATGCGGTATGGGTGTCTAGAGATAGGGGCAGTACCAGGTTCAAGCTTAATGGAGAATTCTACCTCTCGGTCCGGTGGCAACCCAGGAAGATCTTCAGGGAAAACATCCGGGAACTCACCTACTACTGGAATGGAGGTAAGATCAGGAGAGGCTTCAGCATGGGCAACAACAGGTAAGACTGGGTCTGAGGGTACCACAAGAGACATCCTATCCTCAGAAGAAGGAAGCCATAACTCCACACTTCTCCTATTCATATCCAATACTACCCCATACACCCGCAACCAGTTCATTCCAAGAATAGCATCAATGCATTGCCCAGGCATGACCATGAACTGTAGACGGTAAGTGTGGGTGGCTAATACTAAACTTACTGTATCTGTGTGGGTATTGATGAACAATTGTGAACCCATAGTACGGATCTTATAGGCATACGGTATAGCCATAAGTGATAAGTTGTGCCGCTCTATAAACCCCATGCTCATAAAGGAATGTGATGCACCAGAATCGAACAACACCAAAGCTGGATGGGAGTCGATGGTAAACATACTAGCCATCACCGGCTCCTACTGTAGAATCTGCTCAGCATCTGTGAAATGCACCTGGCCAGATCTGCTGGGCACTTTCTTCTTGATTATGGTCCTCTTGACAAGCCTGGAATTTGCTGACGGTTGAGCGGGCTAAGCTGGCTAGTTCTAGGGGCAAGCTCGAGCATGGTGGCCATCTTTGCCACACTTGAAACAAGCACCTGGCTTGTTCTTGAACCCCTGATGAGGTGGGACCTACTGTCCCTGAGACTGCTGAGGCTGCACCTGCTGCGGGGGTGCACGGTACTATGTAGAGGAAGCTTGTGAAGTCTGCTGGGGCTGCCGGAACGAAGGCCCACCAGATGGTTGATAGGACCCCCGCCGGACAACCTATATCTTCTGTGTGTGAGAGTGGCTAGGGGATCTAGCTACCACCCGCTTCCTCTTCCACTCAGCCTAGGATTCCTACTGAAAACCCTCCATGGCAATGGCGGCGTTCATCAGAGCCCCAAAGGCCTAATAGTTCACCGTGTACAGCTTTTCCTGAAGGAGGGGGAGCTAGACCATGAAAGAAGTGGTCCTTCTTCTTGTCATTAGTATCCACCTGACTACCAGCATACTGAGCCAAGTGATTGAACTTGTTCATATATTCCATCACTGTCCTGTTCCCCTAGCGCAGCTCCAAGAACTCAGTCACCTTCTGGTTGATGACACTAGCAGGGATAAAGAACTCTCGAAATGCAATAGTGAACTCCTGCTAGGTTGCTAGATGATTCGGCTGCTCCATGGCCTAGAAGCTGTCCCACCATGCACCTATGGACCCCAAAAGCTGCTACGCTGCAAAGCGCACCTTCTGCTCATCGGCCACTCCGAGGAGCCAAAATTTCTGCTCCAGAGTGTGAAGCCAGTGCTCCACCTCTAGGGGCTCATTAGACGGGGTGAAGGTGGGGGGGTGAGTCTTGAGGAAGTCCTTGTAGGAGGATGGTCCCTCAGGACGACGGGCACCACCCCTGTTCCCACCGTTGCCCTAGTGGCCTCCACGGGCGAGGCCCGCGACAACTTGTGCCATGATGTCCATGGCATAAGCTGACTCCCGGCAAGCAGCCAATAGCTCAGCCATCATCTCGGCATGGGTCATCGAAGGCAGCGGTGGCGGTGGAGGAGGAGGAGCCAAAAGGGGAGCCCCATGGCTCTCCCCGTTGTGCTCATGGGCCTGACCACTATCGCCAAGGCCCTCGCCAAGCCCATGAGCTACCCCAGCACTGGTGCTTCCACGTCCATACCTTAGGTTCATCTATAAGAGAAAGGAATCATCCATTAGAACACCCTTCCGATCAGAATCAAGGGATTAGAGAAATGACAGCACATTTATTAAAGCATCCATTTAGTTAGTCCTATCAATTTACTAATTCCATTATACGTGAAGGGGGGAAATTTCAGTTGAAGTAAGGTGCTATTATCATGATGCATGCTTTGGCCTATACGTTCACTCAAGCCAGAATATAGCAGCATTCGCAAGACTTTTTGGCACATCGCACACTCACTTTCCGTATACAAGCGATTTCTTACGCAACGTAAGTCAGTGTACCTATAGAAAATTGATTAGATAAAACTAGTGCCGCTATCCTAGATAGACCATATTGCTAGGGCTTATACTTATGTAACTTAACTTAATCGCATCCTACTTTTCACAAAACTTTTGTTGGTCAAATTTTTAAGTTTTGAAAAAAAGGTGATGCACTCGTAACCGTTATTGGCTCTGGTACCAACTGTGGCGATATCGCCTGATGTAGCTGGCTTTTGGGGTGCTTAGTGCCTGGTGGAAGACAAGCGCCTCTGTAAGTGTGCTACTTCGGGTGGTTCTGCCACATGAATGGAGGGTCAAATGTTGACCGGACGCTGGTTCCGGTGTGACCGAACGCTGGCACAGAGTCCAGTCAGTCATTTGATCAAGGTGAAGTCGTCTGGATGCGACCGGACACTGAGAGGTGAGTGACCGTACGTAGGGCACTAGAGTCCGGTCAACTCCAGTAAGGTCCCAGAGAGGAAGAATCCTGATCGGACACGTCCGGTCAGTGCTGACCGAACACTGCTTAGGTTCTGGCTACTGACCGGACACTGAGCAGCAAAGTGATCGGACGATGGGTGCCAGAGTCTGGTCCACATCAGTAAGGTTTTAGAGGGTAGTTTTTGTGATCGGACACGTCCGGTCAGTACTGACCGAACACTGGTCAGTGTCCGGTCACAACTTAAACTGCTCAGTGGCGGGTGAACTGATCGGAGCGTCCGGTCACCCCGCAGAGGCACATAATGGTTCATTTTGAACAAGAGTGTATAAATACTTCCTCTATTCATGTGAGGGATTACTTTTGCTCATTACAAATTGTAACATAACCGCCCAATTTATACAAGATCAAGTACGGCTGTCCTCGCTAACACGTTGACACACACATACTTTCACTCATATAAACCCGGTAGTCCGCCGAGTGTCCCGAAAGACCTTGGTAAATCAACATCACAACCAAGATCGCGTGATTAAGCATATACACATCACATACACAGGGTTGCAGCGGAAATAATATTACAAATGGGTTCACAATTAAAAGTACAAGTTTGGGTTTCAAAATCGATTAGTGAAAACAACATAGCTTTCAAAAGATTACATTAATATATGTTCCAAATACATTGCTAGCATAAGTGACATCATCCGACAAAAGCATATAGATGAGAAGTAACTATAGAATCACCAAGCCACCGGTGGTTAGCCACCATCTTCATAGGCCGAGAACTCCTTCTGCAACATGGTGGGATAAACCCTAAGTACGAGAAGGTACTCAGCTAGACTTACCCGTCAAAACCAAAAATAAAGGACACCAAGGGTCATGCAAGGCTTATGAGGTGGGCTAGCTTGACACAGTTGCATAAAAGAGCTTATGAATATAGTGACCAATTTAAACTTAGCATCAAGTTTATCATCATTTACCTGTCCACTAGATTAGCACCTGTACTAGAGCACTCACTTATTAGGAGCAAACAATATTAACCATAGCAGGTATAATAAGGCTGTCATCATCATACAATTATTCCTAAACCATTATGTTATTTAGTGTATCTACTTTGGAGATAAGCCCATCAAGTTCTCACTAACCGGTGAGAGACGGCGACTCGAATCGAATTACAACTCAGCTGAGGGGGTATTCCTAACTCTCACCCTGGCATACTTTGCAAGGGTAGCCATGGGTCACCTTTGGTACAACTCAGGAACCAAATTCGCGGGTTCGATCAGCGCCAGCACTCTCAGGGATTACCCTTCTGCCAGGACGATCAGGACTTTTAAATCACCTGTCCTTGGACTCACGCCTACGGCTCCCTTCTGAGGCGTACTTTATACTTATCGACTCCCAGCCTGAGGTGAGCTACTCGGCTTCGTGGTCGGTCTCTAGACCCGGCCAACTAAGAGAGAGGCATGCGTTCAACATGAACAGGAAAGGCTCCAAGATTCGGTCCTTAAGCGACACAGACGGAGTCACTACAAACCGGCAAGCCTCCGCCCGGTCTTCAATTCAAATTAAGCCAGGTTCTTTTCCACGATAGCAAATATAGCCAACCGTGACATATGTATGTCCCTATAGCTCGCAGGTGACAGGAAATCACCTGACTTCTACCGCATTTAAGCAGGGCTAAGCACTACACGAGCCTGAGCTACATAGGATTTAGGGTATCAATATCTGGACAAGGATTGGATAACCAATGCAGCAAGTGGTTGCATCCAACACCCAAACTTAATGCAACAATATATATGTAACAATAATACTTTAATTGCATTTTAGAAATTAAGAGGCTTAATATGCTCCGGGGCTTGCCTGGGATCCCACACTGAGTCAGTGTTAGTTAGACGACACTCGCTAAGTGAGCATCTCCCGTCCTAGCACTTGTCCAGTCCTTCCACCTTCAGGATAGGTCCACCATACACTGTCTTCGGGTTCGGCTCCAACATCCCGTCCTTCACGTGGTTCATCTAGCGCACCTAGATGAGATGCAAGATGCAAGTGCATGAATATGAAGAATGGTAATACAAGAGGCATCACATAAACATTCAAGACAAACACAAGATTATGCAAGACATAGACATCAATAGCTATTTAACTAACATCACACAATCTATCATGCTAAGATGGCAAAGAAGACGACAACACCAAGCATGACACAAGTTTCCCAAGATCTCAGGTGCTCTAACTCAGTCATCATTCAAGGCATAAGTCACACTTAACAATATACAAGCAAACACTATAATTGGAATCTGCCAATTTCTGGACATGCAAACAACAGCTACAAGATTTAGCTATAACTGGAGTTACACAAATCCAAATGACTTGAAAGAAGACATTTTGGAAAGCTTATGAAATTATCTATATTTCATCTATAACCCATAGAGAGAACTTGATCCTTGCGTGGATCAAGGGGGAGCTACACCCTTGCGCGGGTGCTCCAACAAGGACTAGTGGGGAGTGGTGACTCTCCGATACCTCGGCAAAACATCACCGTGTTCCTCCTTCTCTCCTTACTTTAAGCATTTACATTTGATCAATTCAATTCTTGTCTTTACATACTTAGAATTGCCATGCTAGAGTAGGATTGGAACTTAGGGTGCTAAACTTTTGTGCGGTAGAACATTAGAAACACTTTCTAGGCATAAGGGGTGAAGTGGGCTAAGTGTAGGATTTAATTATTGCAAAGAATTTTAGAATTAGCCCAATTCACCCTCCTCTTGGGTATCTTGATCCTTTCAATTGGTATCGGAGCCTCGTGCTCACGTATTTAGGCTTACCCGCCTAGAGAAAGATGTCTTACGGGGATGGACCTCCTCCGATCTTTGAGGGGGATGATTTTCCTTATTGGAAAATCCACATGGAGGCGTACTTAGAAGCTCTAGATGTTGGAATACTTAGAGCCGCCTCACAAGGA
Source organism: Miscanthus floridulus (assembly GCF_019320115.1). Taxonomy (NCBI): domain Eukaryota; kingdom Viridiplantae; phylum Streptophyta; class Magnoliopsida; order Poales; family Poaceae; genus Miscanthus; species Miscanthus floridulus. The sequence continues at coordinate 31,518,822 of NC_089595.1, forward strand.
TTCCCAAAACCTCGGGATCCCACGCACCTTCAAGGCGATGAAGTGAACTATGAGAAATGGAATGCAAAGGCTCGAAACACCATCTTTAGAGGCCTTTGCAAAGATGTGTTTAACCGGGTGAGAAACCACAATGACGCCCATGCACTATGGTCGGACATTTGTGCGCTCCATGAGGGAACTAAGAGCGAGCGTGAGGAACGCTCTCATCTCGTAATGAAAAAGCTTAATTCTTTTTGAGATGCTTCCTAAAGAGAATGCTAATGAAATGTACTCAGGCTTGAATGTTCTTGTAGAGGAAGTCAATGGGCTTGGACTCACTCAAATGCAACCATCCGACGTTGTAAGAAAAATCTTGAGTGTCCTCCCCATTGACAAATATGGGCATATTATGACCGTGCTTCATCAAGGTGATCTTTCCACCGCTACACCAACACAAATCTTAGGAAAGATCAATGCTCATGAGATGTACATGAACATCGCACCACAAGATGACTCATCCTCTACCAAGAAGAAAGACAAAGACTTAGCATTCAAGGCTAGCCAAGAGAAGGGCAAAGCAAGAATTGAGTATGAGAGGTCAAATGATGATGAAGTTGATGATGCAAGTCTTGCTCTCATGGTGATAAGAACCACCAAGATGCTAAAGCAGCTCAATAAGAGTGGCATCAAGTTCAATGGCAAGAAAAAGAAGTTCTTCACTAGCACTAGAAGGAAGCCAATCTCGGAGATGGATTGCTACAATTGTGGAGAACTTGGTCATCTAGCACATCAATGCACCAAGCCTAAGAAAGACAAGTACAAGTGAAGGGACCGTGACGCCTAAGAGGGGGGGGGGTGAATTAGGCAACTTAAAAATCTAACTTCTAAAAACTATGGCCTCTTTTGCTAACCCTAGCAAAACCTATGCAATAGATAAACTATCTAGATGTGCAACTATGGTTTTGCTAGTGTGTTGCTATCTCTACCGCAAACGTAGTAAAGTAATCAATGTAAATGCGGAAGCTAAAGAGCAAGGTAGAGATATGCAAACTCCCGTCGACGACTCTGGTATTTTTACCGAGGTATCGAGAAGCGCGCAAGCTTCCCCCTAGTCCTCGTTAGAGCCCCTCGCAAGGAATCCCTCGCAAGGGCCAAGCTCCTGGTCGGGTAACTCCGTGGATAGCCTCGGGTCTTCCCCACACGCAAGTGGGTCTCTGATGTGCCTCTCGGCAAGCCTCTCCCGGAAGCTCCCCGCTGTCTTCACTATCAAGCTTCCGGCCAAAATGCTGCGGGCCTTGTTCCCTCTGGTACACGGTGGCGGCCACACCACAAGCGCGGTTGGTGTGATCTCGCAAGACTTCAAGCCCCTCCGATGTACAACACTTGTGCTCGCAAGCATGGGGTGGCAAGAGGTATGCAAACCTCACTAAACACTAGGCATACACCTAGAGCAAGCGCATAAGCGGTGGTCTAATCAACCTAAGTACTTCTCAAAGCACTTATGCTAATCACCTAATCAAACACTAAGCACTATGCATGTGGAGATCACTAAAATGGCGTATCAACACCCTTGGTATGTTTCCTCAGCTCCACACACCTCAAATGGCCGGTTGGGGTTGTATTTATAAGCCCCACTGAGAAAGTAGCCGTTGGGGTCGAACTCCCGCGAAACTGCTACTGATCGGACGCTGAATCGTCCTGACCGGACGCGTCTAGTCATCCTGACCGTTGAGCTGGCAGTTTACTGATCGGACGCTGGCTAGTGTCCGATCGCCTGCCACCGAACATGTCCGGTCGTAGATTTGCCGCTCTAGAACCTTACTATAATCGATTGGACACTGCTGTCCTACGTCCAGTCGGTTGCCGCCAGTGTCTGGTCTAGCGTCTGGTCACCTGTCTACCGAGGCACTTGCCCATCGTCTGTTCGCAGCATCCGGTCGCATATCCAGCATCTGGTCACAGCGTTCAGTCGCTTATCCAATGTCCGGTCCTGCATCTGGTCACCACAGTGAGCTCATTTCTTCGCGATCTTTTATACGACTTGGTTCCAATCTTCATGCTTGGACTTTGCTTGATCTCTTGGGTCTTCTCTTGTGCTCCTAAGGTCTTGCTTGAGGTGTTGATCATCGGATCATCACGTCGCCTTCGTTCAAGTTACGTCTTGCACCCTATTGAACTACAAAACAAGCACTTGCAACTTCATTAGTCCAATTTGGTTGTGTTGATCATCAAACACCAAAATCCAAAGTAAATGGTCTAAGGGTCCATTTTCCTTACAATCTCCCCCTTTTTGGTGATTGATGCCAACACGACCAAAGCAAGCATATAATGAGAATTTGGAAGTTAAAAACTACCTACTTGCTAGAATGCAATGCAAAGGGCAAGGTTATATGATACTAATTGATAGATACCAAATGACACTTTACTTAAAAGCTTGTCTTGCCCTTGCAAATGTCCCCATGTGATATTATGGATCTAGCTTTTTTTTAAAATCTCCTATTACTTAGACTAATCCATAATTCACTTTCCTCCCTTTCTCGGACCATTACCACTTGTAGACATCAACGTGATGCTTGCCTTTGGTCCTTCAAATTCTCCCCCTTTGGCATCAAACACCGAAAAGGAAGACATTAGTAGCACAAGGGAGGGTCAAATTTCATGATCCTTTGTATATAGAGTGAAATGGATCACAAAATTTGACTCTCACAATATATAGACTAAGCTCCCCCTAAATATATGCATACATATGGTAGAAGACAAAGTATATGCATAATTAGCAATTTATTGTACAAGAGAGTTTAATCTTTATAATGCATGGAGAAAGCATATAAATATGTAAAATAGATCAACATGATGATGCTAAATGAAGAATGATGCTTAACTCCGGGGACTCCATTTTCCTTGCAATGAGACTACTACACACAAGATAATCTTGAAAAAATGTTAGTCTCAAAGCATCCAATTTGTAGATAAAGCTTCCCCTAAATTTGTGCACACAAGTGTTGAATACTTGTAAAATTTGTGCACATTGATTTAAGTATCAAAATACCACTTGAAAGATGATATTTGGGAGAGATTATCTACAATTTGGACTTTGGCACATATTAGATAAGTGATTGTAATACAAGCTACGTGCCGTGCTCATAAGCAATTTTAAACCATGTAGGTTTGCTCCAAGGGTTGATAATGAAACCGAGCAAGCCTACCATATGATATACCTATTGAATGCATGACAGAAGATTGAGCATGTAAATACAAATATAGGCATGAAAAATAACTAGATGCTTTAAGAGTATATCAATTGAAAAACAATATTAATTGAAAAGAATAATAATTTAAAGTAATGACATCTAGTTACCTAACATGGGAAGGGGAAATTGGGTCCAATAGTATTCACTAACCTACTTGGCAATTACTTTGTCCATCATGATGCACCCCATGAAATGCACCCAAACTTTGCCAAGTCTCCAAATTTCCCGTTTGGTCCGACGGACTTCTCACTTCCCTTTCGGGATCCAAACCTTTATGGTGCTCTTCATGTTGGAAATGATTTCCTTTGGCACCCAAAAGCGTTTGACCCCATTGTTGGCTTGCTTGTTCACCTTGATGGCCACCACCTTGTCATTTTTCTTCTTCTTCAAGAGATAAGGTGTGGAGGCCTTCTTGTCCACCTTGTTGGTGTAGGTGTTGGAGAGCTTGCTTGTTTGCTTTTTCTCCTTCTTCTTTGCTCCTTCCCCATTCTTCACCTTGCACTCATAGGACTTGTGGCCTTCCTTGTGGCACACATAACAAACCATGGTTTGTCCTTCATCAAGCTTCTTCACTCCCTTGACGGTGTTATCTTGATGAAGTTGGGTTTGCTTCGCCTTGCCTTTCACTTGAGTCAAGTCCTTGGTGAGGCGAGCTACTTCTTGCTTGAGTTGCTCATTCTCCTTTGCAACCTCTTGTGTGCATGTATCTACAACAATTTTCTCAACACAAACTTGGTTGCACAAAGGTGAGTCTAAACATAAATCATTACAAGAAGTAGAGGCATCCTTTTTAGACATGTTAAAGATAGAACTTTTCTTTTTAGATGCCTTGGTGGAGGTTGTGCTAATGGCTTCAAGATTATCAACTTTATTAGTTAGCTCATCACAATGTTTGCACATGGTTTCCATTTTAGCAAGCAAACTATTATATGCTTCTTGTGAGTTAGCTAACTTTTCTTTTAATTTTTCATTTTTCTTTAAAAGTTGCTCATCATTGATTGTGTATGCATTTGTTGTTGCACTAGCCTCAAGTTGCTCAATTTTAGTAGATAGTTCAACATTGAGATTTGCAAAGTTTTCATATTGTTCAAGCAAATTTTTGTATGCTTCTTGTGAACTACCTAGCTCTTCTTTTAAATTTTTGAGCTTCTTTTGTTGACTAGTGCAAACTTTAGCATATTTAAGATTTTGTTGCACAATTTTATTATAAGAAGGCAAATCATCATCACAATCGCTCTCACTAGAGGATGAGCTTTCATTACCTCGTGCCATAAGGCACACTCGAGAAGAGCTTGATGATGAGTGCTTGCGCCCTCGCCTCTTGTGATGATCTTCTTCACTTGAGGAATCATCCCATGACCTTATTGATGTGAGGGCTTTGTTCTTGCACGCCTTCTTCTTTGCCTTGGGTGTGGGCTTGTTTGGACAAACTTCCACAAAGTGCCCCAACTCGCCGCATCCATAGCATCCTTTCTTTCTTTGCTCGTCTCTTTGATTAGTGAAAACGAGGTCTTGAATTTGGATGGGCACACCCTTGACATTGAGCCTTATGATCATCTTCTCCACCTTTTTGATAAGTTTGATTGATTCTTCATCAAGGTCGGAGGTGGAGGAGGAAGATTGATCATCATCACTTGATTATTGTTCATCATCATCATCATCATCATCTTCTTCTTCATCTTCACTTGAGGAACTTGAGCTTGAGCTTGACTCAACTTTCTTGCCCTTCATCTTTTTCTTCTCGCTACAAGCGAGAGCTTTGCCTTTGCTTGATGAAGAAGTTTCTTCTTGACCCATCTTGCGTGACATTTCAAATGCCACTAACTTGCCAATGACTATGCCCGGGGTCATGTTGCTCAAGTACTCCATGTTGTGAAGGATGGTGATGATGCTTGCATATTTCTTTTGTGGTAGCACGGAGATGATCTTCCTCACATTGTCTGCATCATCTAGCTTTAATAATCCTATTGAATGGAGCTCATTGATAATTAGATTCAATCGAGAATACATATCACGAACAAGCTCATCATCATTCATAGCAAAGGAATCATAATTTTGCTTGGCTAGACAATGTTTTTGCTCACAGACATTACTTGTGCCGTCATGGAGCTCTTGGAGTTTTAACCAAATTTCATGTGCCATATTTAAGGTGAACACTTGGTTAAACATGTCCATGCTAAAAGATTCAAACAAGCAATTCTTAGCTCTAGCATTGAAATGCATTTCTTTTTCGTCACTCTTTGTGGGCTTTTTAGGATTCTTAATGGGTTTCATCCCATCACGAGGGACTCTCCATACACCTAAATCAACCGCCTCAAGGTGGCAAGCCATTCTAGCCTTATAGTAGAGGAAGTTAGTGCCATCAAATTGTGGAGGCCTAGCGGTATCCATCCCAACCACTCTAAATAGCGTCGGCTCAATGGTGGTTAAGCCAAAGGTCCAAAAATGAGCCAACTGGCTCTGATATCAATTGAAGGGACCATGACGCCTAAGAGGGGGGGTGAATTAGGAAACTTAAAAATCTAACTTCTAAAAACTATGGCCTCTTTTGCTAACCCTAGCAAAACCTATGCAATAGATAAACTATCTAGATGTGCAACTATGGTTTTGCTAGTGTGTTGCTATCTCTACAGCAAACGTAGTAAAGTAATCAATATAAATGCGGAAGCTAAAGAGCAAGGTAGAGATATGCAAACTCCCGTCGACGACTCTGGTATTTTTACCGAGGTATCAAGAAGTGCGCAAGCTTCCCCCAAATCCTCGTTGGAGCCCCTCGCAAGGAATCCCTTGCAAGAGCCAAGCTCCTGGTCGGGTAACTCCATGGATAGCCTCGGGCCTTCCCCACGCGTAAGTGGGTCTCCGATGTGCCTCTCGGCAAGCCTCTCCCGGAAGCTCCCCGCCGTCTTCACTATCAAGCTTCCGGCCGAAATGTCGCGGGCCTTGTTCCCTCCGGTACACGGTGGTGGCCACACCACAAGCACGGTTGGTGTGATCTCGCAAGACTTCAAGCCCCTCCGATGTACAACACTTGTGCTCGCAAGCACGGGGTGGCAAGAGGTATGCAAACCTCACTAAACACTAGGCATACACCTAGAGCAAGCGCATAAGCGGTGGTCTAATCAACCTAAGTACTTCTCAAAGCACTTATGCTAATCACCTAATCAAACACTAAGCACTATGCATGTGGAGATCACAAAAATGGTGTATCAACACCCTTGGTATGTTTCCTCAGCTCCACACACCTCAAATGGCCAGTTGGGGGTTGTATTTATAAGCCCCACTGAGAAAGTAGCCGTTGGGGTCGAACTCTCGCGAAACTGCTACTGACCAGACGCTGAATCATCCTGACCGAATGCGTCCGGTCATCCCGACTGTTGAGCCGGCAGTTTACTGATCGAACGCTGGCCAGCGTCCAGTCGCCTACCACCGGACGCGTCCGGTCGCAGATTTGCCGCTCTAGAACCATACTGTAATCGATCGGACACTGTTGTCCTGCGTCAGGTCGGTTGCCGCCAGCGTCCAGTCGCCTATCTGCCGAGGCACTTGCCCATCGTCCGGTTGCAGCGTTCGGTCACAGCGTCCGGTCACTTATCCAATGTCCGGTCCTACATCCGGTCACCACAGTGAGCTCATTTTTTTGCAATCTTTTATACGGTTTGGTTCCAATCTTCATGCTTGGACTTTGCTTGATCTCTTGGGTCTTCTCTTGTGCTCCTAAGGTCTTGCTTGAGGTGTTGATCATCGGATCATCATGTTGCCTTCGTCCAAGTTACGTCTTACACCCTATTGAACTACAAAACAAGCACTTGCAACTTCATTAGTCCAATTTGGTTGTGTTGATCATCAAACACCAAAATCTAAAGTAAATGGTCCAAGGGTCCATTTTCCTTACAACAAGAACAAGTACAAGGGCAAGAAAGATGACTCAAGTAATGAAGAAGAAGATGAGAAGAAGAAAAACAAGCCATACAAGAAGAAGGATGGCAAGAAGAAGGACTTCCACGAGAAAAGAAGAATGGCAAGGCATACATCGTCGGTGATTGGCTCATGGACATTGATTCATCAAGTTGCTCATTCGATGATGATAGTGATAATGAGAAGGTGGCCGCCATTGTGATTGACTCTTCATCATCTTCACCAACACCACCGCCATCATCCTCTACACACCTATGCCTTATGGCCAAGGGTGAATGAAAGGTATCAAATGATGATGATAGTAGTGGTGATGATCATGCTAATAATGATGATAGTGATAGTGATGATGATGAATTTGAATCACCTTCATATGATGATCTTGTTAAATTGCTAAATCAATACACTAAGATCATTAGAAAGACTAGAGCTAAGAATGAAAAGCTTGAAATTAAGAATGACTCTCTTTTAGCTAAATGTGACATAGCGGAAAAGGCTAGTGTTGAGCTTAGAGAAGCAAATGATGCTATGTCATCCAAACTCAAGGAGCCCAAATCTTCTAAGAAAGAGCTTAAAGAAAAACATGATAAACTTGAGAGGATACATAATGAGCTCATCACTAGCCACAATATACTAAAAGAAGAATATACAACTCTCAAGATCAATCATGATAATCTTGTTATTGCTCAAGAATTTTTATCCAATGAGCCACATGATGCTACTAACAATGTTGTTAAGATTGATATAGCTACATCATGTGATAATTTAATTGTTGAGAGCATTGAGCAAGGATCTAGTAGCAAAGACAAGCAAGTGGTTGAAATCAATAACTATGATGAGTATGTCAAGCTCAAGCATGATAATGAAAAGCTCAAGAAAGATCTTAAAGAGCTCAAAACCACCAACAATATAGTGCTAGAAACTCTTGATTATGATGGTGATTTGATTCTTGAGAATGAGAAGCTCAAAGAAGAGAATAAGAAACTCAAGGAAGAGAAAAATAATGATGCACTCAAGGAAGAGAACAAGAAGCTCAAGTTGGAGAAACAGCATCACAAGATTGGATTGAGCAAGTTCATAAGAGGCAAGCATCTTCAAAGTGAGCTACTAATGAACACCATCATGAAGATGGATAGAAGTGGCATTGGGTATTTGGCAAACCAAAAGAAGAAGGTTCAAGCTCAACAACAACAACAAAAGTCAAAGCCAAAGCCAAAGAAATGTTTTGAGTGTGGACAAGAAGGCCACTTTGCCCATGAGTATCAAACTCCACCACCACAACCCTTGCCCAAGCATGCTAGACCCTTTGCTTTCAATGCTCATTATATGCTTAGGAAGGACTCTAATGGAAAAAATGAAAGTCATGTTCTTAGGACCTCCCAACAAGAATAGGCCTAAGAAAATTTGGGTTGCAAAGTCACTTGTTAAGAAAGTCAAGGGCCCTCAATAAGTTTGGGTTCCTAAAGCTTGATCTCTTGTATGTAGGTGAACTACAAGACCATTGGAAGTCATTGGGAAATTGATAGTGGTTGCACACAATATATGACCGATGATCCTCGTATGTTCACCTCACTAGATGAAGAAGTAGATGAACAAGAAAGAATCACATTTGGAGATAATTCAAAGGGAAAAGTTAAAGGATTGATCAAAGTGGCAATATCAAATGATCATTCAATCTCAAATGTGCTATATGTTGCTCCATTGAGCTTCAACTTGCTATCCGTTGGACAATTGTGTGATCTTGGCTTTCAATGCCTATTTACCGAGAAGGAAGTGGTTGTATCCAAGAAAGATGATGATCAAGTGATATTCAAGGGATTTAGATACAACAACCTATATCTAGTGGACTTCACCTCCGAAGATGCTAACTTAAAGACATGCCTACTCGCCAAAATAACACTTGGGTGGCTATGGCATAGAAGACTTGCTTATGTTGGGATGAGCTCACTCAAGAAGCTAATGAAGAATAATTTGGTGAGAGGGTTGAAGGATGTGAAGTTTGAGAAGGACAAGCTTTGTAGTGCATGTCAAGCCGGCAAGCAATTGCAAATACTCATCCTACAAAAGCTTTCATGTCAAGCACAAGAGTGCTAGAGCTCCTTCACATGGACTTATTTAGACCAACAACATACAAGAGTTTAGAAGGAAATCTTTATTGTCATGTGATTGTTAATGACTACTCAAGATACACATGGGTGTTCTTCCTTCATGACAAATCCGAAGTTGCATCATGCTTCAAGAAGTTTGCCAAGAGAGCACAAAATGAGTTTGAAGTGAAGCTCAAGAAGATTATGAGTGATAATGGGAAAGAATTTGACAACACAAACATTGAAGCCTATTATGATGAAGTTGGGATCAAGCATGAGGTCTCCGCAACATATACTCCTCAATAAAATGGTATAGTTGAGAGAAAGAACCAGACATTAATCACACTAGCAAGAACAATGCTTGATGAGTACAACACACCCGAAGCTCTATGGGCGGAAGCTATCAACACCGTATGTTATGCATCCAACCGCCTATTCCTTGAAAAGTTTCTTGGCAAGACACCTTATGAGTTGCTCAATGGGAAGAAGCCGGACGTTTCTTTCTTTAGGATGTTTGGTTACAAATGCTACATCTACAAGAAGCGGCAACACCTAGGGAAGTTTCAAAGACGTTGTGATATTGGTTTTCTTGTTGGTTACTCATCAAAGTCCAAAGCATATAGAGTATTTAATTATGCCACTGGCTTGGTTGAAGAAACATATGATGTGGAATTTGATGAATCTAACGGCTCCCAAGGAGCACATAAGAATCTTAATGATGTAGGTGATGAACCATTGAGGGAGGCCATGAAGAATATTCTGGTTAGAGACATCAAGCCTCAAGATGATAAAGATGATGTACAAGTGATTAATCCACCTTCTTCATCAAATGTGCCACAAGATGGTGATAAAGATGAGAGAGTAGAAAATGAAGACACTCATGTCTCTCATGAGCAAATGGTGACATAAGCATATGATGTTGATGCTCCACAACCTCCCCCTCAAGTGGTTGATAGAAGAAATTTACCTCTACTACAAGCTCATCCACAAGATCTCATCATTGGGAGTCCATCAAAGGGTGTAATGACTCTATCTCAAAAACTTGCTTCATTTATTGAACATCACTCTTTTGTCTCTTGCTTTGAGCCTACTAAGGTAGAAGAAGCTCTTCAAGATTCGGATTGGATAAATGCCATGCATGAAGAGTTGAACAACTTCACCCGCAATAAAGTTTGGACTCTTGAAGAGCGACCACAAGGTGCGAGAGTCATTGGAACAAAGTGGGTGTTCCGCAACAAGCAAGATGATCAAGGTGTTGTTGTGAGGATCAAGGTGGAACAAAGTGGTTGTTCCACAACAAGCAAGATGATCAAGGCATTGTTGTGAGGAATAAGGCAAGACTAGTTGCAAAGGGGTTCTCTCAAGATGAAGGGTTGGATTTTGGAGAGACCTTTGCACTGGTTGCAAGACTAGAAGCCATTTGTATCCTCCTTGCATATGCATCACATCATGAAATGAAACTATATCAAATGGATGCAAAAAGTGCATTTTTAAATGGCTTTATAGATGAACTAGTCTATGTTGATCAACCTCCCGGGTTTGAAGACCCTAGATATCCTAATCATGTTTATAGGTTGTCCAAGGCGTTATATGGGCTTAAGCAAGCCCCAAGAGCTTGGTATGATCATCTTCGGGACTTCCTCATTGAGAAGGGCTTCACCATTGGGAAGGTCGACACCACACTATTCACCAAGAAGCTTGATGGAGAGATCTTCATTTGTTAAGTATATGTTGATGATATCATCTTTAGATCATCAAATGAAGATTCTTACAAAGAGTTTGGTGAATTGATGTCGAAGGAGTTCGAGATGTCTATGGTTGGAGAGCTTACATTCTTTCTTGGTTTTCAAGTCAAACAAATGAGAGAAGGGATTTTCATCTCTCAAGAAAAGTACACCAAGGATCTTCTCAAGAGGTTCAATATGGATGAATGTAAGCAAATCAAGACACCAATGCCATCTAATGGACATCTCGACCTAGATGAGGGAGGTAAATCGGTTGATCAAACTCTCTACCGCTCTATGATTGGTAGCTTGTTATATTTAACCGAATCTAGGCCCAACATCATGTTTAGTGTGTGTATGTGTGCTAGATTTCAAGCTAATCCTAAGGAAGCTCATTTAAGTGCTGTTAAAAGAATCCTTAGGTATTTTAAGCACACACCAAGTATTGGTCTTTGGTATCCCAAAGGAGCTAGATTTGAATTAATTGGCTATTCTGATTTGGATTATACCGATTGCAAAGTTGATAGAAAAAGCACATTCGGAGGGTGCCATTTGCTTGGTAGATCACTTGTGTCTTGGTCCTCCAAGAAGCAAAATAGTGTGGCTTTATCCACCGTCGAAGCGGAATACATTGCCGCAGATGCTTGTTGTGCACAAATACTTTACATGAAGCAAACTTTGCTAGACTATGGTGTAGTTCTAGAAAAAGTACATCTTTTGTGTGACAATGAGAGTGCGGTAAAACTTGCTAATAATCTGGTTCAACACTCTCGCACCAAGCACATAGATATCTGCCATCACTTTCATAGAGATTATGTTGCTAAGAATGATATTTCACTAGAAGGTATAAGAACCGATGATCAATTGGCAGATATCTTCACTAAACCACTAGATGAGACAACTTTTTGTCGATTGCGGAATAAGCTCAATGTGCTTGATTTTAGCAACTTCACTAGAAAATGAGCTTGTGTTGTCCCTTGCATTGCATTGTAATATACAATATGTTTACTTTGTGGTAATGCACTTAGGGCTTGTCTAACATGGTTAAGATAACCGCCGTAAAGCGTGTAAAGAAGCTTAACCTTGGATCAAACTTGACAAGCAACTAGATTTACTTTCAAGTATTGCATTGCATATGCATGAATGTTGTTTTTGTCGTTTCTCTTCAATCACCCTTTTATTGCCTATTTTCTTAAAAAGAATTATAGCCTAAGGCAAAATATTTTGAAAATTTGAGGGTTTGAGAGAGGTCACTCACATCAGTCCCAATTGGTGTTTATTTGGGTCTTATTGAAGTTGAGACTTGATTGGGAATAGGCAGCATGAAGGAACTTTGAAGATTTGCTGAAAAAGAGTGACCGGACGCTGCACCGGACTCTGATGTCCAGCGTTCGGTAAGCTCACAGGAGGTGAACCATTGCTGCGAAGGAGTGACCAGACTCTGATGTCCAGCGTCCGGTCAGATGGCGTTCCTACATCCAGTTGAGCGAAGACGAAGAAGACAGGTTGGACCGGACTCTAGCTGTGTCTGATTAGTAGTGATCGGACGCATCCGGTCGCGACTTCAGGCGATTTGGACCTCTCTGGAGTCGATCGGACTCTGGGTGGCAGCGTCTGGTCGTTGCCACCAGACTGTCTGATCAATAGAAGTCGTGCGAGATTCCAACTCTTATCCGTTTCCTTTTCTATTCCATCTGGGGGCCACCATAAAATTGGGCCACGCCGTGACCTAATCTCCATCCCACGACCTCGCTACACCGACATCGCCCACTCTCCCATGCCCTAGCCGTGCTGCATTGCCCGAGCCATCGCCTCCAGTGCCACCATGTTGCTCCGCCACGCCTGCACTGCACCTCCCCGTGCCACCGCGTCTGTGCCATCTGCCCGCCGTCTCACCGCCGTGCCCTACTCGCACTGTGCTCACGATGGCTCCTGCGCCACCATGCCCTGCCACAGCGCCGCCACCACACTAGCAACTACGCACCCGAACCCTAGCGTCACCATACCTCGCCACTACCCTAATAGTGCCGCTAATCCACTGCACATTGCCAACCCTAGCCTCGTATTGCCGATCCGGTGGTTGCCCGATTCATTCCTCTTCTCGTCGATTCGCCGGTTCATCAGGTAGCAAGCCCTCGCTTTTAATTTTGTATCTAATGCTTGCTTCTTAGGGTTTTGTATCTCTAGATGTATATTGAAATTATTCATATATCCAATCCATTCTAACATGCAGTGAGTCGGTGTTGTTGAGGATACTTTGGCAGTTGTCAGTTAACTCAGAGCCAAGCTCGCGAGTACGGATCGAGGCCAAGCCTCGGAAGTGATAGTTGGCAGTTGTTTCTTGTCCGAGGCAGCAGTTCATTTTAGATGGCTCGTGTCAAGAATGCCGGAGGTGGTCCCGATGATGAGGATCTGAGGCCCCCACCTCGCTTGCCAAAGAAGCGTAAGTATCCAGATGCTGACATAGAGAGAGCAGCAGCAGTTGTAGCCGCCGCAGAGCGTGCAGAGAGAGGAGGTGCTAGGAGTGGAGTCCAGATCGCAGATTAGCTTTCACCAGCACAGAGGGTAGCTATTGAGCAGGTTGAGCGTCATCATGGTAGTCCAGCTAGGACTGTCATGCTTGAGGGATGACGTGTTGCTTTGGAGGAGACTCAGTCTCAGGGGGAGCCACAACAGTAGATAGAGCAGGCTCAGGAGGGAGAGCCAGCAGAGAAGACTGAGCAGTCACCACAACTTTGTCGCTCTAGTCGTACCCATACCCAGGTGACACCTAGGCCAGAGACATAGCGGAGGGGTTCTCGTCCGCCTCCTAGACCATAGGGTCTGCCTCCAGTGACTCATCTGGATTTGAGGGCCATCACGGCCAAGCAAGTCCAGCAGCTCAGGTTCGTCTAGTTTGAGGACTAGTTCCCGCCTAGGAGGGATGAGCGTGCTTCAGAGGGCTTCTACACACCACTGTAGGAGGATTTTTATAATGCACATCTTAACAGTGGGGTAGCTTTCAGATCTCACAGAGTCTGTTCCATTGAGGCCATTGTTGCAGCAGGAGGAGAGCAGGTCCGTCCTCACCTATCCTACCTATCAGGGTTAACAGACCTACTTAGACGGACTAACAGATATGTACCATCATGGGTCCATGAGTTCTATGCTACACTATGGATTGACCCGCAGCACAGATTTATTCACTTTGCATTCAGAGGCAGAGACTACAGGCTGATGAGCTTCAGGGTTAGAGAGATTCTCAGGCTTCAGGAGCAACCCATCCGGCTACATGAGGTGTGCTATGGCCAGACAGAGCCTCCCAAATGCCCTCACAACAGTCTTGTACCTCCTATAGATCTAGTCCGCCAGTGCTTCACAGAGCCTTTCGGTGAGAGGTCGAGCAGGACACCCACAGACCTCACTCCTATAGTTAGACTGCTCGATGCTATCATGAGGAGGACGTTGCTTCCGAGGATGGGATATCACGAGGGCTTGACTCGCATACAGTTGTCCTGAACTCTCTGATGCAGCAGACTGTGTTTGATATTTGGGATCTTATTCTATCAGAGATGGAGGACACTCTTGTAGAGGGATTCAGAGGTCACCAACAGCTGTCATATGCTCACTGGATTACTTTCTTGATGCACAGGGCAGTTACAATGAGGCCTCCAGAGATATTGGTAGAGTATTCTGGTGCTACTACCGAGTTTCCTGCATATAACTTGACTCAGATGCTCCGCCACAGTGTAGTGAGGACACCCAGCCAGCCGAGCCATCGCCCAGAGGTGCCAGAGTCTACAACCCAGTAGGATGAGACTATCAGGGGCATTGTAGCTACAGAGGAGGAGCAGCTTGATGCTTAGCAAGAGGGTATGGTCAAGAGCGACCCCAGTTACAGCATAGATGAGGATTACCAGGATATCCCTCAGATGCCTCCTCGACGACATGATCATGAGGCCGGTAGCTCTACTTACTATACTTGAGCAGATAAGGCAGGATCAGGCTCGCCAGGCCTAGAAGACAACAGCTGCTCTAGCACAGTTATAGGCTAGACAGGACAAGTTCCAGCGTCAGCAGCATGCTATTCAGCATCAGCTTCTTATTCAGCAGTAGTTACTTGGGTTTATGCAGCATGTTGTTATTGCCATTGGGGCTCCACCGCCATAGCCTTCACCCAAATAGGCTAGCCAACCACCACTTCTATGACTCTAGCTTTACAGCCCAGTGGGCTTCAGAGTCAGGGATAGCCAGCAGCACAGTTTCCTTCACCTATAGAGCAGGTGTCCTAGTGGTTTGCCTCCCTAGTGCCAGCCCCGTAGTTCACACCTCTACAGATGGGCTTCACACCGGCTCAGACTTCCTCGCTGCTTGTACCAGATACCCTAGTCTCTAGGAGCCTTGGTGCTACCTTCAGTGAGTTGACAGGGCAGCCTACTCTACCATATCTACATGTCCTTGGTCCTTCCACAATTGCTCCTATTACTGGGACTATAGAGATACTCCCTTCTTCAGTTACATCATCAGAGCTGCCTACTTTAGTGATATCTGCAGAGTCACAGGCCGCACCAGTTCCTGATCTGACCTAGACCGCTTCAGCGTCGCTTCTAGCTACATAGGGTCAGACTGCTCAGAGCTCAGGATCAGATGATGATGGCACACAGTTCTAGATCGCTCATCGCACCTCAGCGCCCGACTTGTCCGCTGCAGCCCTGTCGACCGACCCTTAGGTTTTGGTGTTTGATGCCAAAGGGGGAGAGGGATCGAGTATGGTAGACTTAGGGGGAGCGATACATTTAGGAGGAGCTTATCTATTACATTTGGAGTTTTATGTGTGATACTTATTATGCATTCATGTTTACTTTTATGCATTGAACTACATAAGTGTGATCGTAATCGTGATATCTACGTGGTGTGATATTTATGCGATATGTGACATGTGTGCTTTCTACTTTGATATTTATATATGTCGTGTCACTTAGTTATGCTCATTTGCTTTTGCTTCCGTGTTTTACTCCGATGCAAATAAACTTTATTACTTGTACTCATGCTTATTTCATATTTATTGAGTACATCATGATGGCTTGGATCATATAAGCTTGCCTAACTCTTTTGTTCTTATTGTCAAAAGCTTATATGAACCAAGCATGTTGAAAACCTCATCTCTTTTATATACTCGAGGTTGTATTGTCATCAATCACCAAAACGGGAGAGATTGAAAGCATCTAGGACCCTAGTTGGGTTTTGGTGATTAATGACAATACGAGATTATTGTGACTAACGTGTGTTTTACAGATGCAATTAAGTTAGGTCATGGTAATGGCAATTAATTGGGCAATCATGGTTGTCATGGCCCTACGATGGAAATCATTTTGGTTTTCAAAGGATGGACGACAATGTTAAGGATGAACTAGTTCTAAGTGTCATTTGGTGTTGAAGAGACACTTAGAGTAGTTTAGGACTTTATTTTTCCTTTGGCTGTACTATTAAGGGGGGTATGGACGGGTAGCTTGACCTAGGTGAGTCTAGTGGGTTGGTGTGGTGCACACTTGTCTAATCTAGCACTAGGTAGCTCCTAAATAGCCCTTAGATCAATTGTAGCAAACTTCATTCACATATGATTGCGATTTGAAAGTGAATGGAGGGTCCAATATTGACCGGATACTGGTTCCGGTGTGACCGAACGTTGGCACAGAGTCCGATCAGTTTATTTGATCAAGGTGAAGTCGTCTGGATGCGACCGGACACTGAGAGGTGAGTGACCGAACGCTGGGCGCTAGAGTCTGGTCAACTCCAGTAAGGTCCCAGAGAGGGAGAATCCTGATCGGACACGTCTGGTCAGTGCTGACCGGACGCTGGTCAGGTTCCGGCTACTGACTGGACGCTGAGCAGCAAAGTGTCCGGACGCTGGGTGCCAGAGTCCGGTCAACATCAGTAAGGTTCCAGAGGACAGTTTTCGTGACCGGACGCGTCCAGTCAGTACTGACCGGACGCTGGTCAGTGTCCGGTCACAACTTAAACTGCTCAGTGGTGGGTGAACTGACCGGAGCGTCCGGTCACCCCGCAGAGGCACATAACGGTTTGTTTTGAACAAGGGTGTATACATACTTCCTCTATTCATGTGAGGGATTACTTTTGCTCATCCCAACAACTAAGAAACACCTTTGAGAGTGCCAAGAAGAGCAAGGTCCTAGTGAGGTGATTGTGATTTAAGAATCCAAGAGAGTGGCCTCATTAGTGAAAGCAAGAGTAGCAAAGTGTGCATCCACCCTTCTTATTAGGCTTGTCGTGGTCAAGTAAGAGTTCGTGCTTGTTACTCTTGGTGATCACCATCACCTAGACGGCTTGGTGGTGATTGGGAGCTTGGTGATCATCCGGCGGAGCTTGTGCATGATCCAACTCAAGTTGTGAGCGGTTGTGGGTGATTCACCGCGACGGAGTATCGAAGAATCAACCCGTAGAGAGCACTTGATCCTTGCGCGGATCAAGGGGGAGCTACACCCTTGCGCGGGTGCTCCAACGAGGACTAGTGGAGAGTGGCGACTCTCCGATACCTTGGCAAAACATCGCCGCGTTCCTCCTTCTCTCCTTACTTTAAGCATTTACATTTGAGCAATTCAATTCTTGTCTTTACATACTTAGAATTGTCATGCTAGAGTAGGATTGAAACTTAGGGTGCTAAACTTTTGTGCGGTAGAACATTAGAAACATTTTCTAGGCATAAGGGGTGAAGTGGGCTAAGTGTAGGATTTAATTATTGCAAAGAATTTTAGAATTAGCCCAATTCACTCCTCTCTTGGGCATCTTGATCCTTTCAGCGATGTTAAATTGTGTAGACGAGGTTCGTGCAACACCTCTTAGCCGTCGAACCACTAGGTGTTGGTCGACACAACGGGGACTAGCGTGCCGACAAACACGTGAAACTCGAGAGAAAAATTAGTTGTCTCTTGCCCGTTAGTATTCTCCTAGTGATTGATTTAGTATTCATCTTGTGATTGGTTCACTCCTCTACACGACGGTATAATCACCCTACTCACTTATTTATATTCTTGCAAACTAGTTGTAGCAAGCTCTTTAGTGTAACTAGAATTGAGAGCTTGCTTTATAGTTTAAGTTCATCTAGTGGAGCTCTTTAGTGTAGCAAGTGTGAGAGCTCTTAGTAAATAGTGAAATAGCAAATTGTGTGTTTAGTGATCATAGCAACTAGAATTATTGAATAAGTGGCTTGCAACCCTTGTAGTGCTAGAGCAAGTTTGCATTTTGCTATTTGTTATACTAATCAAATTGCTCTAGTTGATTTGTAGATTTTTAAATAGGCTATTCACCCCTCCTCTAGCCATATTATGACCTTTCACCCGTTCGCTTCGCTGAAAAAACAAACCGAAATACTATTTCGGCTGATTTGTTGTGAGACAGAAACACTATTTCGACTTAAAAAACAAGCTGAAAAGTAAGGATTATAAGAGAAACGAACAGAGTCGAGATGGGTATACGTTTTTTCATGGCCAGGCTTAGCTAAAGGGGTGTTTGGATCTAGTGACTAAAATTTAGAAGATGTGTCGAGAGAGTATTGCTGGGGTGTTCGGATACTAATAAAAAAACAAATTACATAATCCACCAGTACTCCACGAGACGAATTTTTTAAGTCTAATTAATCCGTCATTAATATATGTTTACGGTAGCACCATATTGTTAAATCATAAACTAATTAGGTTTAAAAGATTCGTCTCGTAAATTAGTCACAAATTATGTAATTAGTTTCGTAATTAGTCTATATTTAATCCTCTGTTCATGTGTCCAACATTCGACTAGCCCCCGTCTCGCATCTCGTCACCTCCCGGTCGCTGCCGCTCCTCCTCGCTCCCGGCTCCTCCACGCTAACGCTGCCGCTCATCCACACTCACGACGATGGAGACGCTGCGGAGGAGGACGACGACGCGAGCTCTGCCAGATCCCTGGCGGGCCACATCCGACCGAGCCCCCGTCGGCCACCACGCGAGCTCCTTCCAAAACTCCGGTGGCCACATCCGGACGAGCTCCCGTCGGCCACCACTCGGCCCACATGCGAACTCCGACGAACTCCGCCGGCAAGATCTCCTGTGGGCTCGCGCGGCACGGGGCCAGACGGCGGTGGGTGTGGTGTTGGCGGTGCGTGCAGGGGTGGCGATGCGTGCTGTGCTGGCGTGCGGTGGTGGTGGTGCGCGGCCACCACGGTCGAGTACGAGGCGGCCAAGGAGCTGAGCGCAGGGAACACGCGAGCTCCGACGAGGTCCACGCGAGCTCCGACGAGGTCAATCCCCGCCTTGGATGACCTCGCGGCGGCGCCTCCCGCAAAGGGGTTCTTCTGCTCCCTGCCACCGTCGTTCCGTTCCCCACCGCAGGCTGTTGCTCCTGCGTTGGCTCCCAAACATGGAGCGATTGCATCCGGCAGCCACAATTGCAATCTAGGGAACGACTTCAGGATGGAGCGATTGCAATCTGGGGAATCAGTTCAGGATTGAAGAAACCCCATCCTCATCGCCTGCCATGGGAGAGAACTCGTTGCTGTGCACGTCTTCCACCTGTTCGACGAAATGCTCAAAGGACAGCAGGTGAAGGTAAGCTCACCTTTGTAAAGATGAGGTGAGTGCACCCGAACAATTCTTGCAACCAAACACTGCTCTAACTAAGCCAGGCTTACCTAAGCGTAGCAACCAAACAAGCGGACCTTGCATAGCACTAGCCAGGCTTCGGATGCCCTGGCTTAGAAAGCTGGCCAGGCTAGGAATAAACGGAGAACCAAACAGACCCTATATGCTGCGCCTTTTCTACTTCCTATTGTCTGTCCACTTGTTTTATGAACGGCTTGGAAGGACTGGATATATAACCCTTCACAGTTCCTACTAATGACATGGCTTCTTGTAGTGCCTCCAGTAGATGATCTGGGTGTTCCTCGATGCGCACAGGACCAAACTGTTCTGGTATTTTGCGCAAAGCCCGTCCAACGATCTGCGATGTATGCAGGGAAAAAAATTATGAGAAAACACCACATACATGTACCGATGTACAAGCACATGTGAGCACCGTGTTTTCAGTATGAGCAGAATTAATATAACAGTAAAGAAACAAATTCCAGAATAGGAAAAGTAAGACATGCTGCATCATCAACAAGTCATGGGGAAGTTACTAGTTGTTCGGTGCAACAAATGACTTTTCATGCTACCAGACTATTTGAGGAACATTCAGAGATCATTCCTCTAGGAAAGGGATGAAGATTTAAATATCACTAGTTCAAACCTTGCGAGCATAGCCACCATAAGCAATCCCTCCGATTAAAGCTTGGTGAGAACTGGCCATTTCAGAAGCTGCGGTCCCTGAATTTCAATTCAATAAAACAGCCTTTTCAGAAAGACATTCTCCCCATAATGATAGGTTGTATAAGTTTTTCTAAAAATTACAAATTGAACAAGAAAAGGAATGTAAGAAACAAATTACCAGCAACAGAAATAGATTGGAAAAGACCAGCTTTCTTTAAGCAATCAATAGTGTATGCGTTGGTGCCACCAGCCAACTGATAGAAGCCTTGAAAACCATAGGCACAGCAATACTCAGAAAATATAAGGTCGAGAGAGCCACAGCCACATAAGGAAAAAATATTTCAATTGTTGGCTTCATTTACCAGGAGGTCTTTCTGACATTGAAGCCACATGAGCGGCAAAAGAAACTGTCTCCCTTGTTGCACCTCGACCAATGTCGCCACTCATAGGTCGGCCATCTAACTGTTCCGAAAGAAAAGCAATTTATTAGGAACTCCCAGCAAAAAAAGAACATTACTTTACAAGATCAAAATTCAAAAGTAGTACATAAATCATATTTATGCCCGGTTCCCACCACATCAAGATGATAGCATTTCAGAAAATGTAACAGCAAACTGAATAGATTAAAAACTACATAATCAAGACAATCTCAAATATCTAGTTTGAAGCTAACATGATTTTTTTATAAAAAATGTTAACAAGGTCACGAACAAGGATGCATCTAACACTGAAGTATACACACAATACTGGAAAGCAGCAATTTTTTTCGATCAATGGAAAGCAGTAATTGAGTAATCATTCTCTTGAGAACTAACCTGCCAAAGATTATACCCTTTAAAATGGGACTCCATTATTGTGTACATTGCGTTCATGAGATCAACAGTTGATTCACCTATATCAGGAAGACTAACCTGAAAAGAGCAAACTTTCACATTAATAATATGGAATGGAAGATTTTTTTTTTCAATAAAAAGACACGGTTAGCCTGAAACCAATTGTGGAACCTACTGCAACCAGCTTCACATTATTGATGGACCCACTCAAGCTGTCCCAGAGGGTATTGAACATATCAGTTCCCCTACAGTGGTCAGAATCTATAAGATCAAGTGTAATATGAAATGGAGAAAAGTCAAAGGTAACTCAACCAACAAAATAACTGAGACAAGCAAAACATACTTTCCAATGGTATGTATCTCTATTGCATCAACATCATTACTTTTCAATAACTCAGCAGTCATAGTAGGGTCCCGAACATAGGACACAGCTCCTGAAATGGTTTCAAGCAAAGCTTGCAGCTTCTATAAGATACACAAGGGAGGAGGGATCAGAATTAACAGGAGGTGACTTTACATTTGAATCCAATGAAGGCTATATGCAATCAAAGGTATTGGTGGTTGTCTACTTCACCTCCTCACCTATAAAACCAGGTATTCTACCTCTTAAACTAATGAAAACCGTCTAAATAACCTCTAAGGCAGTTTTGAAAGTGGTTTCGCTGACGTCTATAAAACCTGATATCATAGCCCTTGAAGCATCTAATATTGCTTGTCTTACTAACACCAAGTGAACTATTCAGATGATGACAAATGGACAGGAATGGAACGAAGAAGAAAATATAGCACTCACTTATTCTGTCATACGGGCAAACTGGCAAGCATCGACCGCATCCATAGCACCGCTCTGTAATTACACCACCCTACACAAGGCAGACTCATCTCGTAAGGAAAATGGAGCCCATGAAGACGATAACAGGAGCAGAATAAAAGAAGTAAAGAACCAAAGCAACTGATACCTCATATTTACCACGCAAAGGATCAGATCGAGTGTGCTCTCCACCAACCACGGAACGCTCTAGTGATATTGCATCAGCCGGGCAAACTTTCTCACATGGCTTTGAGCAATCCGGTGGGCAATCCTCAGGATCAAACTCTAGAGAATAAACAAAGTTTTTCATACACAACGACGTTCAAAGTTAACAGGCTGGCAAATATTTGTAGTGAAGGCAAGAAACTAATAGCAATATCAAATGATAATAATTAAAACAAAACAATACTTTTGAAGTGACATATATAAAGTTAAACAAACAAGTATAACAGATAATTTCTGAAACAGCATGTTCTTACCAGCTTTACGGAAATGAAGATCTCTGCAATCATCATTAACACTAATCATCACCCATGGCCTTTGAACTTCTGGTACAATTGATGCTGCTACATCAATACCCTCATTCACTGCACCCACCACAGATGCATCTGCTGCACAATCAATGCAATCCACTGCAGGCACAGAACTGTCTGTAATTCGTAAGTGTATAACACCAAGTTTTGTCTTTTTTATTGGTAAAATCACTGCAGGAGACTGTTCACTTAGCAGAAATATATACCCACCGCAAACTTTTGTTTTTTATCTAATAACTCAAATATCGGATGAACCAATCATTAATTTTACTTCCATGAAGCTTTGAAGTTGTCATGAATTAACAGAAGTTTCTCCAATCACTTCATCAGGACATATTGAATAGGAGCTTCATAACAAAAGTTGCAATACGCATATGTTTAGCTTGTATTCCATTTGGTGTGTATTATGTACAGTACTGTAGTCCTATCTTGCCCTGCTTTTCAAAATTGGTAAGTCCTTGTGTTCCATTAATGCCAGTGTTTTAAGTTTTTTTTATGCAATTGGGTTGTTAAACAAAAGGTCAAATTACAAGTAATTAAAATCTCAATTCTTGACAGAGTGAAGGTATATAAAGAAAACATGTGGGCTACAACTATAGTGTGGACAGTTACAATGTCAATCTAAAAATGCTCAAAATAACCAATTCCAAATGAATGGCTACAGTTAAATTAACATGCGTACCTCCAGCAAGAGTGTAGACAAGGGAGAGATTCCTGACATCAGCAGCATCCTGCATAAACAAGTGAGGATTATAGCGCAGCCAGTCTGTAATAATTCTTCATCGCGGCCACTGCTACTCTCACTGTGCTAGAAATAAAACACCAACTGCACCAGAGAATTGTCCTCCACATGTTAAACCTGATTCGCTTTTCCTAGCTAACACCAGCATAAAGTGCGTAGCCCCCTCCCCCTCTGCCTTTCAGGCTTTCAACATCAGATGGAGATGAAGCACCCGCTGCACTTCCTGAGTTCCTGTCCATTTGATCCTACTGTGCACAGCCAGTAGTCCCCGGAGCCCAATCTAGTGACGGGTGAAGAAGCAAGGTGGAAGGGGCATGGACGCATGGTACCTCGAAGCTGGCGCCGCAGATGAGCTTGACCCAGTCGCCGCGCCGGAGGGCCGCGACCTGCGGCGGGTGGTCGCCGGCAAGGCGGACCCGGCCGGAGTGGGATACGACGGAGGCCGCGGCCCGGACGGCCGCGTGGGAGACTAGAAGAGGCGGCGGCGGGACCGGGACCGGGACGGCGGCCATGGCTGGCTCCTCGCGCGGCCACTTCACAGCGGCGCTGGGAAATATCTCTTGTGTGGATGAAGAAACGGTTCGGGTTCGGCCGGTGGTCAGAGGATCTGACATCCGTCGATTACGAGATGGACGGTCGATATGGATGTTAGCTGATTCTCAGACCGTTGGCTTATCCGATGAGGTTTTCACCGTTGTGGCATTGTCAAAAAGGTTAACCAAAATAAGTTAAAAAAAGGTTAACCAAAATACCTGACAGCACAGGGTGTAAAATCTTAAAATTAATCTATCGCTAGTCTTGAGGATTACTAGTTACTAGTATGTTTGACAAACCAATCAAGAATTTAGACCGTAAAGTAAGATTTGAATAATCCTTTTTTCGCATAAAACGATATCTATCTTAGGTTATCAAGATAATGGAATCATTGTTGCTCTATTAAACTTTCTCTAAAATGGACGCATGAACCTTTAGATCCAAGACATTGAATATTTAAGTTTAAAGTGCTTGAATTTTAAACTTCTAATTATGAAATATAAATTCCAACTTATAATTTAATTTTTTGAGTTTTCAATTTCCATTTTCTTTTCTTTTCATAATTTAGGATTAAAAATTTTGAATATAAAAAAACAGATTTTAAACTTCAATTTTTAAAACCTAAGTTTAGTTTTTTTTAGTTTCAAAACATTTTGTATCAAATTTAAAAATCTATCATGCAATTTGAAGTTTTAAAAACCAATGAATTTGAGCTTGGAATAACAAAATCTGGAATGCAGGATCCTATATTCTAAATGGACCTAAAAGGTGTTCAGAGAAGAGGACAGCATGTGTTTGAGGCCCATGCTGAAATGAAATGCATGGCCTTGTTCGTTTCTCTTATAATTCATATTTTTTAGCTTGTTGTTTTAGCCAGAACAGTATTTTTCTCTCACAACAAATCAGCCGGAACGGTGTTTCGACTTGTTTTTTCAGCGAAACGAACGGGCCATATATAATATTCAAGGTTTTGCTAAAAAGATATAGCCCGTGTTTAGTTCCAAAAGAAGTTCCAAAAAAGTGCTACAGTATCCATCACATCGAATCTTGCGATGCATGCACGGAACATTAAATGTAGATGAAAAAAAACTAATTATACAGTTTGGTGGAAAATTGCGAGACGAACGTTTTGAGCCTAATTAGTCCATGATTGAACACTAATTGACAAATAAAAACGAAAGTGCTACAGTACTCAGCTAAACAAGAGCATAATATTCAAGGTGCACTCACTACTGTTACCATTGAAGAGTACTAGCCTGTTAGGCGCGCTCCGCTGCGCCGGTTTTGTGCATGACGCATTAATCAGCTGCAATTAGATAGAGCTAAACTGGTTGGTTGTTTACCTTAAGTTCAATGCGTTGCTTTTGTCTAGCGTTCAGGTCTCTCCTTACCCTGTACCAGTGGGGAGTCCCAATCTCTAAAACATACGCATAAATAGAAATCTAATAATTCAAATCGTATTTCTCTAACGATAGACATGGCGCGCATGTGCAATAACCAATAATGCATTAATTTGGTTTCCCAGGCTGCGTCCATATCGGGCCTGTTCGGCTGGTATTGAAGTCGACTAATAAGCCGACTGAAGCTGATTTGTTGTGAGAGAAAAATACTGTAGATTCTAACTGATAAGCCGACTGGTATTTGCTGCAAGTAGAGTATCATTAGGTACTTTGTACATGCACACATAATGGATCTTCGTAGATTTTATTTACACTGGGCACAAGGTTTAGGGCATCACAACTCACAATGTGTCATGGCCATTATAACAATAAAAGAGCCAATAAAACTGAGTGATTGGTAGTTGTTGACAGTCCACAACACATTTGCCAAATCATGGAGGTAGGTCTTTGCACCATATACCTGCAAGATATAACCAGTATGTGTTAGAGTGCAAGATAACTCGTATTTATTAGAAACATCAACAGAATGACTTGGAGGCAACTGTGTTCACTAATTTATCAAACATGAAAATTACTTTGACCAAATTTGTGAAACCAAGGCACTGAATTTACTCTGTAATTGGCGGTAATCTACTGGAATCACCCGATACATAAGATAAAATAAGTTATGATCAAGGAAATTGAACAGCCTGCATTTGACACCTAAACACTGAAACGGTTAGTTTTCCCCTAGGCTTCTTATGAGCAACATGGCTAATGTATGGTACAAATGTTACAACATATTCAATAAGAACACCAATTTTACTATAGGCACACTTTGTTTTGAACTTACATTATAGTAAATTCATGTCACATGCTCTGCTCTTACATGCTTTGGTATACTGATGTAATCAGACATGGATTTTTGTAAATATTAATACATTATGATTCCTCAGTGTCTCTCTATGCTAGGACCATGTTTGCCTTAATCAGCTTTGTTCTTCCTAGCAGATGACAGCGGCCCTAACATGGCAGCCCAGATATAGTCAAGGATGTCGCATCACTACTCTGCCTGGAGATGGTGGTATTTTAGCTCTTACAGTGGATTCAGGTGTTGGTGCTAAGGGTTACAAACTTGTGAGTGGTTCAGCTAGATGGCTCCCTTCAATTTCGTTGGTTGCAGTGCTACTGCTATCTCTTGGCGAGCACTGTTCTTCCCTCATCATTTGCGTTATGCTGCTTCGGATAATATAATTGACATTGTGGCCTTACTGTTATTCACTCGCCTTTATTCTTAATATTTGTTCCTAAACAAAGGGATATAGGACATATGGCACCCACGAGCTTCACATTTATGTTATATTATATTCATATTCCAAATATTAGAGTTGCAAAGAAATTCATACTCAAAGTTTTAGGTATAAAGCTAGGTAAAGCATAATGTTCTTGCTTATCAGATGCGTGATTAGGTAACTCTGTTTACAGATATTGCTTACAAGTAGGCAGGACAGCTACAAATGTTTCTCTATCTTGCATAGCTTGCTCAACCAAGGTACCTTGCCACTCAAAATAAATAAGTAGGCAGATTTATTATATGACTTAGTTACTTTACATGGCAAATGTATTTAGTATATTCATTCAGCCCCCCTCCCCCCTACAAATATCAGTCTTAGCTTACTGCACCAGAGCAGGGGCCCTTGCACCTGCAGGCCGCACGTAGCTCACCCGCCTGTGTTGGCCGTCTGCTGTGCAGGGACATCCGGTGGCGATGGTTCTATGCCACGATCCGCCATCCGGCACGATTGGAACCCAAGAATAATCAGATCGGAAGAAATCAGATGGAGGAGAAAGAGAGGGCGCTTGTACCTTTGCTTGAAGGACGACGGATAGTAGAGGCGATGGCCCCGGCACGGCTGGAACCCTAGAAGAACCAGATCGGGAGAAATCAGTGTGAGAGAGAAGGCGCTGCACCTTGGTTGAAGAACGCGTGGTTTGCAGGCCCCATCCTGCTGCGCGACGATGTGGTTTTGAGGGAGATGCGCAGGCGCACCGGGCAGAAGAGGCAAGAGACAGGCGAGGCGTACCTCAACCGCATGTCCTCTTTCTTCCTAGCGGCGCCGCTGGCACCGCATCTCGCACCAGCGCCGCCTCGCTCTCCTCGCCGGTACTGGCGGCGGGGATCTGATCCGAGCGGAGGGAACGAAGAAGAGGGCCGCACCGGAGAAGGCCGCGGCCTCGACGAATCCGCGTATATGGACGAAGGGAGAGGGGGCCACTGGTCAGACGAAAAAAAAGGAACGCTAACACGCGTCAGCTTCCCGTTCGGCGGAGGCGCGCGGAGGCACGGACACCCGCAGAAGCTCCGAACGTGCTGCTCGCCTAGTATTTTTCTAAAAATACAAATCAGCTATATAAGGGGTGTTAGGTTCTTTAGTCGTCCCTAAAATTTATATCACATCAAATGTTTAGATATTAATAAAGAGCATTAAATATAGATTAATTATAAAACCAATTACATAGATGGAGGCTAATTTACGAGACGATTTTTTAAGTCTAATTAATTTGTCATTAACACATGTTATTGTAGCACCATATTGTCAAATCATAGACTCATTAGGCTTAAAAGATTCGTCTCGTAAATTAGTCATAAGTTGTGTAATTAGTTTCGTAATTAGTCTATATTTAATACTCTATGCATGTGTCTAAACCTTTGATTTATCAAGAATTTTAGGAGCGCCTATACAAACCAAACAGAGCCTAAATCAGCGTAAGCGGCTTATACACCAGCCGAACAAGACCGGTGACGATTAAGAACAGTCGCTGATAGCCTGGTAGACCTCCCATTTATTCGAAAGAGCTGGGCTACAGACAAGTGTAAATTTTTCATATGGCTAATTGCGCACGGGTCAAGCTTTTTGTAGTGCTCTTTGCATAGTACATTGAGAGGAATGCAATGTAGCTTCGCAAATCGCAATACTAGATACATAAGTTTGGAATTGTCGTGGGCCATGTTAGCGCCTCGACATTCAGACAGACACATGAGTCCGGACACCCGCGTGCTGCTGCGCCCCGCGCCTTCTCTTACTGCTGCTACGCTCCACGTCTGCCCTGCCCACGCTCAGGAGAGATACTGGTCCTTCCTGTTTACATCTACACTAATTTGAGCATGTGTGTGGGCATGCCTAGCTGCATGTGAGGGAGGGAGAGAGAGCATAGCGCGCGTACCCATGTGAGCATGATGCATAGTGGGAGGTCGCACCTGGTGGTGCAGGGCCTCTGGTTCTGCATCCATTGGGTGGTGGCCCGCTGGCGCTCTACATGCGCGCATGCACTTTGGCAAGGGAGTGCTGGCCGTTTCGCTTGCGTGCACGTCCAACTGTTGGAGCTGGCCCACATGACATAGATAGACAACGCTGGCTGGGTGCGTACAACGCGTGCGTGCCTGCGAGTCTAAGTACATGGGGAGCAACACTTACGGCAACATACTGAAATAAGGTGAAACAAATTGAAATATACGCTTACAACATATGTGTATAGCCACTGCAACATATACAACATTAAATAAAATACTTGCAACATACGTCTGAAACAGGCAAACATTTGGAACATACACTTTGCAACATACGTGTATAGCCACTAGCAACATCCAGATGAAAACATGCAACATCAAGATAAAACAATTGAAACATTTAGAAGATACACATGCAACATATGTATATAGTCATTGCAACACATGCAACGTCCAGATAAAACACATACAATGTCTAGATAAAACATACACATGAAACGCATACGCCGACGCGAAGCTCAATACCCACGGTCACCCGTCTTGAGAGCAGCAAATGGCACATGTAGATGCGGGCCCCACAGCCGTGCACCTCTCATGAATTCCCATTCTCTCTCTGGTCACCGCGCGTGCATGCACATCACACGCGCCGCATGGCGCCACTG
The DNA here is from genome assembly GCF_019320115.1 of Miscanthus floridulus. Taxonomy (NCBI): domain Eukaryota; kingdom Viridiplantae; phylum Streptophyta; class Magnoliopsida; order Poales; family Poaceae; genus Miscanthus; species Miscanthus floridulus. The sequence continues at coordinate 31,547,833 of NC_089595.1, forward strand.
CATTTTGCATATGCACATCACTGTCAGCACAAAGACGAAGGCGGTAGGGCTCTTGCTGTGCTCCTGGCCGAGATTATTATAGGCTTTGGATGTTTGCTGGCGCGTCTCGAGACTCTGCCCTCCACGCTGAGCGAGTCGTCACACGCGCTCTCATGCGTGGACCCGCAGAAAAGGTGAGTGCGGCCCTATAACTACAACAGGCACCCCTCTTTTCTTTTCTTTTCTTGGTCATCACGCCGTGCGGATCGGTCCGCCGAACGGACGTCCTCAACAAGCATGCCTTACCTTGGGTAGAGGTTTAGGGTCCCTTTGGCACGGCTTCACGAGCAGCTTCTCGAGCGGCTTTTGATGAAACCGTGCCAAACGGACAAAACCAAAACGGCTCACGAGCGGAAGCCGACGAAAGCCCCTAAAATCCCGCTCTCTACACTTCTCCACCGGGGAGAAGCCAAAAATAGCGGCTCATATCGGCTTCTCCTTGTCCCAACAACTCATTTTCCATCTTTGTCCCGGGAGGATGAGCAGTGGACGACGTCGATGCGGGGCCGCAGCTGCCGCCGACGGCGCGACGCGGCGGCGGCCATGGGGCCAGGCGCGGTCGCGGCAGTTGGCGGCGCGGCGGCGCGCAGGCGCGGTTGGGGCAGCTGGACTCCCTGCTCCGCCCCGCCGCCCCGCCGGCCTTCGGCTCCGCCCCGCCGGCAGCCTCCTGCTCCGCCCGAGAGAGAGAGAGAGAGAGAGAGAGAGAGAGAGAGAGAGAGAGAGATGGATGGAGGGAGTGGGTGCTAGTAGCTCCTTATCCGAACGCTCGAGAGAGAGAGATGGATGGAGTGAGGCCGTTCGGATAAGGAGAAGAAAAGAAGGGAGAAGGAAAGAAAAAGAAAAAAAAGAAAGAAAAATGAAGAGAAAAAAGAAAAAACAAAAAAAATATATAACGGTATTTTGGACATTTCACGTCTTCTTTACACTAGGAGAAGCCGTTTTGCCAAACGTTTTCGTACAAAATAAGCCAGAGTCAGAAAAAGCTGCTTTTCCATACGAGCCAGAGTCAAAGCTGTTTTTCACGAGCCGGAGCCATGCCAAACGGGCCCTTAGAGGAATGAAACGGTGGCGCCGACATTGCCTCGTCGGGCCAGACGATGGGCGGGACCAGGCTGCGATTTCCAGCCCAGGTTAGATGCGGCCCAGGAAAAAATGGCGTTGGAGTTTTCTTTCCCAGGCCGACTAGATGTATGACCAGGTCTATCCCAAAAAAATCACCAACGTGGAAATAAACTGCCTTCAGTTTACGAACACTCAACGAGTGAGGTTCATGCAAAATCAGGGAGCTAGGCGCCAGAACTGGCAGTTGGGCCATTATGTACCCAAACTAGTCGGATGGCTTCAAATTCCGGCCCATCTATCAATAATTCAGGCCTCGGTCGAAGCAAATAATAAACATAAAAAAAGAGGTTAATCACTTGTACAAACAGACATGAGGAGCTCGCCGAGGAGCAATGTAAAAGAGGCGCCTATTTCACAATATATATATACTAGCTAGGTAAGAACTTTGAGAATAAACACGCCAGCACGAACATAATACAACAACCACACAAAGCAATAACCTACGTAAACAAATGCAATTAGCTTACATTAACTCGGCTAAACTTGCATCCATGTGCGACGTCGGAACACCAACCGATAAACGCGTACGGGAACACAGTTGTGCAGGTCAATTTTAAAGCATCTCCACTAGATTAAGGATATCTAATCCCCTGTATGAAACTAAAGGGATTGAGAAAACAGACTTTTAGAGTATAGGGGAAAAATGTTGCTTGCTCCTCTCTATTTGAGGGATTGAGGGGAGGATTTGAGGGATTAAAAAAATATAAGAAAAAAAGATTGATGAAGGGGATCTACTGGAGTGTTTTTTTTTCTTCACCTCATTCCCCTACATGACATTGTTTAGGGAAAGGGGATTGTTTTCCTCAATCAGGTGGAGTTGCTCTTACTCTCCTATCCTATAAGTAATACCTGATGATGATCAACTCATCCATACAGTCTCCTCAACCGTTGTTTGATCTAGGGCGCATGATGATTAGTCTAATCACATGCCTAGCTTACTAACTAATAACCAACACCTGGTTGCTCAACTGCTGTCATATGCACATCAGCACATGAATGCAACAGAAAGATTAATAACGAAATACATTCAATATAATCGCTTCTCCCCTCATCAGGGATCTTCACGGAAATTGCCCAATTTGAGCGTGCTAACCACTAATCCTGTACCGGAGATCGCGGTGCCCATCGACGGCTGGCTACACATGTCATGTTGATACATACATACGTGTGATCGAGGATAATGATGCACACATCATGCATACTTCCCGTTGACATATGTCATGAGGGGGAGGAGGGGAACATGGCCACAAATCAAGGCACCCCAGCCCTAAATCATGGAGATTAATTGTTACATGTGCAATGCATCCCATTAGTCCAATTGATTGTTTCTCATAAAAAAAAGTCCAATTGATTGAAGCATTTGCGTCTATCATAACCAGCTCCCCACCGGGGAACATGCTGGCACATTAGAGCCTGCTAATCCATGCTGTTTATTTTAATATATATCCCTAGCTAACATACATATATGTAGGGATCGGATGCACCACGGGCGTGAACACATGATGCAGGGAGACTTTTCTTCGCACATGATGATGATGCAGGCGAGACTTTTCTTTGCTGCACTTTTGCTGAGGTGGCAGGCTGGCAAAGGAACTGGAGGAGTGTGTGGGGCCCCACAACAAATCACACACATGCATGCATGGGATAGGAGAGGGCCCGGGATGGTAAGGGATACAGACAGATACGTTACAGAGTGTTCTGACGAGGAAAATCGAAAGCCAAGTGAAGTGCATAAAGGGTAGTAGTAGTGCATGGTTGGTGGCGTTTGAGAGGTGTCTGCTTCTGCTTGGATCGAAGATAGATAGAGAGAGAGGTGTGTTGTTGGTTGGTTGGTTAAGGAATCATGTGGTGGCATGTCACATGTGGCCTTGAGTTAGGAGAACATGCATGCATGCCTGCCCTCACCTTCAAGCAATGCACTGCAATGCTTGCATCCCAACAACATGCCATGCCATCTCCCTGTCAATGTGCACCGTATCGTATCCACATGCATATATATATGATATGATCTAGCTAGCTATGTTTGATCACTACAGAAACAGAAGTTAATCATTCCTGATCCGCCTTTTGTCATGCCAATGCATGCCACCTAATCCCCCACACACATATCTTCTCTTCCAGCCTATAGCTCCTATAGCATCTATATAAACACCCTTTGCCCCCTCTCTCTAGCATCCCATCATTCTCATCTATCTCTCTCTAATCCCTGATTCTTCATTTCTCTCCTCATTATCCCATAGTTCGTTGCAACTGCAAGTAGCTACAGCCTACAGCGGCTGCAGTTTGCAACAACAACGATTGGTCATGGGTGCCCACACCGGCAACCGCCGTTGCAGCCCGTCAACATCGACGGCGAGGAGAAGAACGAGGCCGCCGGCATCCTCCGCCGCCGTGGCTGCCAGAAGGCCGTCGTCGCCGACGACGAAGCCGATAAGCAAGGACGATGCCGCGGAAGGCAAGGCGAGGACGAAGCAGGCCTGCAGCAGGCGACGGGACATGGAGGTGAGGAGGAAGATGGAGGTGCTGAGGCGCCTCGTGCCGAGCGGCAGTGGCGGCGACGACGAGGTCGACGAGCTCCTCCTGCGCGCCGCCGGCTACATCACGCGGCTGCAGGCGCAGGTGACGGTGATGCAGTTCATGGTCGACGTGCTGGAGGACACAAAGCATTAATCATATTTTTATTATTAGGCTTGAGAATTGAGATGACACATGTGTAATACATACCATATACATGATATTTACTTTTGTACTGAACTTCTTGGGGTTCATGTGGTTCTTTACTTCTTTATTATCTCTTTGTTTGATTGATGTCGCCCTGAGGATGAAGCTTGAGCAAGAGCCGCTTGCTGAACTGGATAACCATTATTTTTCAAAAAGCTACCAGCGAGCATGAATCGATAAAGGAGTAAAATACAACAGCACAACACCACAAAACTTAAGAGATGGACTTGGGGTAGATGTTACCGTTGTCTTGTGCATGATCACCAAGTCAGTTCATGCAAGAATTTCTTTGCAATGCACATTTATGTTACCACTCTTTACTGTAAACCGGAATTTCCCTAAGGGTTTCGATATTTTTATGATTATTGCGTACACTAACAGGATAATTATAACTATCTTGACGGTTTTCAAAAAACACACCCGAAAATTAAATAACCGACAGGATATTACAATTATCTTGACGGGTTTTGGAAAACACACTGAAAAATTAAATAACAGACAAGAAAATTCTGAATTAACCTATATAGCTGCGTGTAACCGACAGGATAATTAATTATGTTATCAGTTTACTAATAACACACAGGGAAATTGTGCATTGTTATGTCGGTTTGTGCATTTTCTTGTTGGTCATGGAGATAACACATATGGAAATTAATCGAAACGCGGACACAGGAAATATATTGCCCAAGGAAATTGATGTTTGAACACCTCATACCAAATTTGAACTTGTATGCACCTCAAATTTGACAAAACCTTACATTTACCACAAGTTAAGGAAATATGAGATTATGAAAATAATTCACTATTTTTTATAGTTAAATGAATTTCTGCGTGCTATTTGAAATTGAACAAATTCCAAAATGAACTGTGTACACTTAATAAGATCGAAAAAATTACATAAAAATATATTTGGGTTCATATGGTCCATTCAATAGTTTGTGGTAGAGATAGATGAAAAATTCAATTGGTGTGTAGGTATAATTCGACCTTCTCTCTCCATATTACTACAAAATAATTCTAATAATACCTAAAAAAGGTTCAAAAAATCTAAAAATTTGCATGGAGTCATATTTTGGGTGTATATGCTTGTAGTAAATTTTCAAATAATTTTCATAAAGGGAGCTTATCCATCATTCACAAAATGGATACACCTCAAACATATTTCAATGTAAGTCAAGTGAGACTTTAAAGTTTGCATACCTCACATCAAATTGAACTGTTGGTGAGGTCGAATTTTCCTGTCGTTTGAAAACGACAAAGTTAGATTTGTAGACTTGTCGGTTTCAAATATTTGTGTCGGTTTTTTGCCGATAGCGAAATTATTTTTATTTTTTCTGACGATTCATCGTCAATCATTTTCTAATTTCCCTGTTGCTCTATCCCTGGTGGTTATTGCCTTACGGTGTAGGAAATTGGTTTTGAATTTTCCAATCAGCATTTTCTATTTCCTTGTCGGTAATCGCACCCTCCGGGAAATTCCCGTTTCCAGTTGTGTTTAGACATCGAGAGTGTCATTGTTCGTTTTGATCTGCTGATCCTACTTCGCAAGTTGTTTCCAACTCTGTGAAACCTCACCATCCCAACAAACAAAGAGTTGGGCTAACGTTGTTGCCATGCCTACTCTAGGTGGATGTCGCTCTACTATGTTAGCAAACTCCATGGCTTTGTGTGCACCGCAAGGACTTGTCAATGGCTATGTTTGCACCGCAAGGGCATGTCAATTCCATCATCTAGTAGGAGACCTTATAGCTTGTGTGGTAAGGATGATGCTTGTCCCGTTTACCACAACTGTTGTTGTGTCCCTCCTACTTCGATGCTTTTGAACCTCAAGTCTACGATCACGCCTTTGGTGGAGTCCTTGCGACCAGAGCTCAAAACCTTGATTGCAATTCGTCAGGAAGAAGTGATGCATCCCCTCAAGGAGGAGGCTTCTACCATCAAGTTATTGCTAGTGCATGTGGCCAACCATTTGGAAAATATTCAGAGCATATTGTCGTTGTTGACATGGCCGAGCTCTTTTTGGTCCCTGTTCTCTGTCTCGATGCTCTCCGACATCATTGATCCTTTCTTCTCTTATGGCAGCTTGGATGCCTGTTGACTCCTCGTTGTCTAAGGACACGTGTGTGGAAGCTACTGATTCCGTCGTACATGACGTGACCACAAGTATCTCTGTTAAGGAGATTTACAAAAGACGAACTAAAGGACGCTTGACATAGAACTTGACCAAAAGATGCCCCTGGTGCATGCCATTTAGGTGGCCTCTGGAACCTCCATTGTTCATATGATCAAACAAACACTACTACAAGTTCTATCTCAATATGCAAGACATCTACATCATCTTCCACTAACTATCCACATCACCTTCCACTAATAGTAGTCATGTTATGCCACTAACTTCCAACCCATTAATGTAAGCCATACACATCATCTCTACTTTATTTTATTTCAAATTCTTCACAATTCCTACAGCAACACGCACGGTATCTTGTAGTTTATTCCAAAATCTCACACAATCTAGGACACCAAACAAGCTAGGCACACTCCTCCATGATCAATCGAATTGGTGAAAATTGGTCTAAAATGAAGGAAGAGCATCTCCATGAACCATCTCAAAATGTAAGACAATCTACACAAATGCAACAAGCTTGAAATGAAAGGGAAGCTAATTACCAACCATGGTATGCTTTCTTCAAAAATCACCACTCTCCAGTCTCCATGAGCTTGACGGTGAGAAGCCGGTTGGAGGAGGATGGGAGGTTTTGTACTGTACATTTTCACCGCCAGGTTGATATAAGAAGCGAGAAGGATGTCTGTTTTCACCGCGTTCTGACCTATGTGATGTGATGGAATTCAAAGCCGATTATGATAATTTTTTTCACCTCTGGCTCCAACCATGATGAACCTTCAGTGAAAATAGGCTCTCCTTTCATTATTGGTCCGTGGTTTGTACTAACCGGCTGTGATATACATTTTCACGGTTGAGTCAGGCATCCACTAGGCTCACCCACTTCAGAATCAGCAGTGAAAATGCATCACGTGGACGACGTGTTGGGGTGGTACGAAGGGGAAGAGCTAGAGGAAGATAGTTGGGCCCAAATTAAAGCCCATTATATGTATATCATTCCTTTGTTATCTGCAGTAGAGACTGCTAAATTAATCTGAGAGTATTCAAGCATTACAGAGTTTCTCATTCTCCACAGAACCAACAGAGGGAAGCCTAAAAACACAAGGCGAGGGCATAAGGCACTTAAAAGTTTTTCACATACGGTCAATACATATGCAAAATTAGATAGCTATTGCTTGGAATCACAATCCGATGCCAAGGTCTTCTGGCGCCAGCAAACGACTTGTCACTCACCACCTTGATTCTTCTAAAGTTACATGTGTTTCTGGCATAGCAAGGCTTAGCAACTTTTCATGTACTTTCTTCGCCTTGCTTACAGTGACCGAGTGATACATTACTCTCAATTTTTTTAGCTTCACTGCCCAACAGAATAGTCGTTTCATAAAAGTAAGTTCATGATCTGATCCTTTCATCTCACTGATCGCTACTTCTTGGAGGCGTTTGAGAATGAGCTCCTCAGTCTTCCAGTTTGTTGGTTCATCACAAATACACACTATGGGATACAGTAGCTTTGCCGAGCACTCGGCAAAGGCCCAAAAACACTTGGCAAATGCTTTGCCGAGTGTAACACTTGGTATACAACACACAGCATTTGTATGTCGGCAAACAGTAGTTTGCCAAGTGTTTTTTTATCGCGCACTCGGTAAATAGTTTGCCGAGTGTCAAATTTTACACTCAGCAAAAAAAAAAAGTGGTTTGCCGAGTGTTTTTCCAAAATACACTCGGCAAATGATTATTGTTTGCTGAGTGTTTTTTGGAATTACACTCGGCAAACCTATTTTTCAAAAAAAAAAAATCATCAGCATACCATTATTGTTTGCCGAGTGTTTTTGGGAATTACACTCGGCAAACCTATTTTCTAAAGAAAAAAATAATATTTTTCTCAGCATATCTGTGCACCTGCTTCACAACTCAAGAGAAAATTTAATCTTATCCAAACTTGAAAAGAAATATCTTACAAGCTACCTAGAAATAGTCCAAAATCAATGGTAACAAGGCCACTGAAATGATATACATGTTGTACAGAGTTATAGGCTGGGTAGCTAATTTTGCCAACATAATGAATGCTAATGATTCAGGGTATAATTACAGTGAGCATGTAATCACTAATCATAAAATTAGAAATACAAGCAGCATGACAAAAATAGTATCAATCACTAAAACATTGCAAAAGAAGAAGAAGCAAATCTTATAATACTATGATATATACTCTACCGAATACAGGGTATACACCTATTGCTGTTGTGAGCTAGCATTTGCCCAATTAAAGTGACAACCATTGATTAAAGAATAAGTATGTGCTGACAAAGTCTCAATCAATGGAATTTCAAAACATAAATTCTGAGCAAATAAACAAATTTACATAAGAATGTGGCATATGTAAGCTAAACATGTATGTGAGAAGTTCCAAAGCAAACTGAGAAGGCCATTACCAATCACCATGCTTTGGCTGTTTCATCGTGAAAGCTTCCAAGTAATTTGGCCCAGTATGTAAAAAAGGTGAATTGAGATTCAGTCTACTGAGTACGGTAAGATTTAAAAGGAGATAAAACATTGGAAAGAGATATTTACCTTTGCGCTAGCAATATGGCCTCGTTATACTTCTGTTATAGTGAGAGACAAAATTAGCAACTCATAGTTAAATAGTGAGTACAGATAAGCAAAATTACAAAGCACTGAAAAGAGGCTCTTACTATCTGAGCCCCTACAGTCACATGCACCGCAAATTCTAGATGTAAAGCTACCTCTTCTCTGCATATAACCCTCTATGAAGCAAAACATAAGATATAAATCGCAATTTTTCCCACTTACCAAGCTCCTGGATGAGAATATGTGAGCAGTCCATCTTCATTACCTGCCGGTGATAAGCCTTGTTTTCCTGAAAACGCACAGGATTTTGATAGTTCTATAAGCACTGTTGTAGCATATTTCTCATTACTAATCCATAAACGCACCACAAATTAAAAGTGCTAAGTAAAATCAATTTCCATCATTTTAGAAACTAAACATGAATGCTCAAGACCTCTTATATGGAAAAACAATATATGTAATACTCATGCACTGAGTCTTAATGCGAAAAATTAATAATAATAGTAACACTAAGGCCTAGGTTTAGTTAATTGTCATGATTAGTCACGGGTTAATGCATTTTATGCCCAATTTAATGCTTAATGTTCTACATTAAGCCAAGTTCATGCCTTAATTAGCCCCTGTTGATGATGTCTTTTGTTAAGACGGTGCATATTAAGCCACTAGGGTTCGGATTAGCATGTAGGAGGAGAATTTGCAAATCATGGCCAAATTGAAACTTCCCCCAAATTCCCGAAACCCTAGATCATGATTTTAGCCCCTTTACCCCAAATTTCAAAACGGAAACCCTAATTTCTACTAAGTTTGGGCCTTGGGACCTCTTACCTTAGCTCGGCATCGTCACTGCCATCATACTTGGCCATGGTGGCGCCACTGACGTGTCCTCACCCTGACACCACCACCTCGCATCAGGACCCATCATGCCACCGCCGTGGATGAAGAACACGGCTCGCTGCGACGCCCGTTACGGACCGCGCCACCTCACCGGATTGCGCCGAGGAGGCCGCCGAGGTGACGACCATGATTCACCATCGCTGCCTCTGCGGAAGAAGCCTCGCCGGGATCGATCTGTGAGGGAGAGGGTGAGGGTGAGGGAGAGTTAGGAAGAGGGAGAGAGGGTCCGCCAGCCACTCACCTAGGAGATGAAGCTCCACCTTTAGAGCCACGGCTATGGGTAGATCTAGGCCATCGTCGAGCAAGGGGAGGAGATCCGGAGGCTAGAGACCCAGAGCGCCATTATTGCGGATAGGGAAGGGGCGCAAACTAGGAGCGAGGCAGATCCGGGGGAGGGGCACCGCCGGTGAGGGAGGGGAGGGAGGTGCCGAGGAAGAGAGGGAGGGGAGGGGCGGGGAAGAGAGGGAGGGGAGGGATGGCGGATCCAGGGGAGGGGAGCCGCCGGTGAGGGAGGGAAGGGAGGGGCCGGGGAAGAGAGGGAGGGGAGGGGTCGGCCGCCGGTGGGAGGAGGGGAGGGGGCCGGCCGCCGGTGGGAGGAGGGGAGGCGCTGGCCGCACGCGTGAGAGGATGGGAGGGAGCGAGCTGGGAGGGAGGGGAGGGGCGGTTGTGCGTCGCGAGGGAGGGGAGGGGCGGGTTATTTTTTTCTTTGCCGAGTGTTGTTTCTGGACACTCGACAAACTTCTCTTTTTGCCGAGTGTTTTCTTGTGACACTCGGTAAACCCTCTATTTGCCGAGTGTTTTTGTTTGACACTCGACAAACCCTCTATTTTTTATTATTTATTTATTTTTCTCTTTTCATGGGAGGGAAAAAATAGCAAGCTCAGAAAGTTTGAGCTCAATCTAATGTATAGAAAAAGTTTCAAGGTCAAACGATGATTGAACCATCACTTCGCCTTCAAACTTGTTCCGTTCTCTCTCGATACCACGATTCTTCCTTAGAGATGCTTCGGTTTCTAAGCAATGTATGTTACAACTTTTTCGAAATCTTCTCAATTTTTTACCATAGCCTCTACGTATCATATCACAATACAATGGCAAGTCCTATGTTTTTCAGACTTTGTTTGAATTTTTTATAATTAAAAAACCAATAAGCTACATGTCAATGGTCGAGTGTTGGCACCCAGATGTTTCAAATTTCTTTTCATTTCTTCGGTAAGACCAAAAAATAGACTTGACACCATGAATATGATTTTTCTACCCATTTTATTCTATTATTTCATGCACTTATAGATCAAATTTGAAGTAAATCAATTAAATTCCTAGAATGCATTTAATGAATTAAAACTAGCAAATAGATCCAAAAAATGCTAAATTTTAACATGGATTATGCTATGTTGTTTGTTGAGTAAAAAAAAGTTTTAAGGTCAAATGAGAAAAAAATAAATAAATTGTTTGCCGAGTGTTGCCCAACGGACACTCAACAAAAGGGCAATGGAGGGACACGTGGCGCGATGTTTGCCGAGTGCCGTAATTTGCCGAGTGTTTTTCCTATATTTGTCGAGTGCCAGAGTTTGCCGAGTGTTTTTCAGTAGAATTGCCGAGTGTCAGAATGCTTGCCGAGTGTTTTTTAGTAAGACACTCGGCAAACATATAGTTTACCGAGTGTCAAATCTTTGCCGAGTGTTTTTAGTTTGGCACTTGGCAAAGAGATGGTTTGCCGAGTGTCCGATAAAATACACTCTGCAAAGAATATGACACTCGGCAAACTATTCAATTCCGGTAGTGATAGCCTGATGGACAGGCTGAGTGTGACTGTGCCTAGAACAAGAAGAACCAGTTCTACTGTCAGGTATTGTCAAATGCAATTATATGAAGAAAAAAAAGAGTAAAGCAAAAAAAACTATCAATGCATAGATATATAATTTCTTACTTGCTGGAAGCCAATTAGTAGCAGCAATTTGGCACACACAAAGACAATGATCAAACAAGTAATTTTAAAATTGCACAAATCCGAAGGTACCGTCACTACCGGAAACAGTGGCTTTGTCGTGTGCCACAGACACTCGGCAAAGCCCACAAAATACTCGACAAACAGCACACAACATCTACAGTACCGGCAAACGTCTCTTTGCCGAGTGTTTTCTATCGGGCACTCGGCAAATACTTTGCCGAGAGCCGAAACCGACGCTCGGCGAAAAAAAGTAACGCGACGGTGAGGAGACGGTCACGACGCGTTTGCCGAGTGTCCTAGACCTGACACTCGACAAACCTGCCATCTTTGCCGAGTGTCAAATCCCGGGCACTCGGCAAACCTGAATTCTTTGCTGAGTGTCAGATACAGGACACTCGACAAAGACTGATCCAAAACGTACAAATGTTGGCTTCTTTGCCGAGTGTCCAGTATCTGACACTCGGCAAACATACCTTCTTTGCCGAGTGTCAAATCCTGGGCACTCGGCAAACCTGCCATCTTTGCCGAGTGTCAAATACTAGACGCTCGGCAAAGACTGGCCCAGAACGTTTAAATGTTGGCTTCTTTGCTGAGTGTCACAGCGCAGACACTCGGCAAAGAAGCCATTTTAGTCCCAGAATGCACAGATTTTGGCCACGTGTCCTTTTTGCCGAGTTTTTTTTACCCTGGCACTCGGCAAAATGCCTCTTTGCCGAGTGTAACACTCGGCAAAGCGACCATATATTCCCTGTTTTTATTGTTCGGTCACGTACAACGTACCCCACTCATATAAACATTACATGCATCACACATAGTTCACAATAAGCGTCATGGGCAGTTTATATAGACATATCGACAACACATAAATGCAAATAAACTTTAGAATCACTAGTAGGTTCATTCACAACCATAAATAGTCACAAGTAGTCACAGGTAATACACAAATGCAAATGCAAATAAAATCACAAGTAGTCACTTAGGCCACGAGTTCCACTGCGACCACGCTGGGTCATGAGGCTCATTCGATGCTACCGATTGATTCTGCACAAAGGAGAAGAGATTGCATGTGTGAGACAAGATTGAACAACACGTATGGTCTCTATGCTGCCTACCTAGTATAACCCTTGCAACTATCAACAATATCTTCTCAGTTGCGTTGTGCTCTAGTATGATTGCTTAAGTACCAGTTGGTAACAAACATATAACATTAGTCACTAAGTTTCTAGTGTCTGGGCATCTTTGTAAGATTGATTCTGCATAAACTAGAAACGGTGATTATAAGGTTGTAAAGTGATTCACAGTGCCTGAAATAGTATTTGGAGCAGGTTGAGGAGGAGGGAATGGCATCGGTGGTGGAGGTGGACCGATTGCAGCGTAAACACCCCTCATATATTCAAACATTTATAGCCGCTCTGCCTCCATCCTCTGCCACTCTGCCTCCGCCCTCTACCGCTCTACCTCCATCTTCGCTTCTAGCTCCTCCCGATGCCTCGTTTCTTGTTCTAGCTGAGCCTATAATATTTTATCCCAATGTTACAATGCAATGCAAAAGTATGTAAAAATTAATGAACGATGAATAAAACATAAATAACCTAGAGTGCGTTCATTTGGAACCATGTAGAGTCTGGCCGTGGGCGTATCGCCGGTCTGGAATGACTGCTCCGTGGTCGAATCTAGGAGAGAGTGAGAGTACTGGCCGTGTCGATTGTGCCATCGCCAATCCAGAACCGGCCATGCTTCTTTCCTCCTCCTGCCCTCATGACCACTTCTCCATCAAGGTCATGGGCGCTCGGATCGTACTCTGGGCCATAGACCACCCTTGCCATTGATGTGTATCCATCGAGGTGGCTGTGGACGGACTCATTGTTGTACGCTGAGGGTGGGCCCTCTAGGTTGTAGGTGACGTTGGCCATCGCCTTGCCCTTGTGGGCCAAAGCATATGCCATGAACTGGGAGCAAGGCTCGCCACCATGTGCTGCCGACTACAAAAAAAGCAATATGATTAGAAATTATGCAGAGTTGAGCGTTAGAATAAAGAAATGAATTCACATACCCATCTAGCCGCGTATTCTGAGAGGTTGAGGTTGCCTTGATGGTGTGGTGCACCCGGCATCAGCAAACGCCACTTCCAGCAAGCGTTGTGATTCACCTCCCACGCGGGGGCGCACCACCTGTCCACTATCCAGGCCCAACACTGCAGATCGTAGGCGCACCACCAGGGAGGCACCTACGTCATCAAGTATATGACATATAAGAAGATGAAATTAAGCGTAATTAATCTCATAAAAAATAAGTATTAATATTCTATATTTACCTTTAGGTATTATTCTGGGGTCAGGCTCATGGTTCTTGCCTCACTTTTCGGTAGCCTCACTCTAAGAATTTCCACATGGTATTGGATCACGGCCTGGATGTGGGCCTCGTAGTGCATGTACTTGATGAGTTTCTTGGCGGCTTTGTCAGCCACAACATCCACCTTAGCCTCGTATCCCTCCTCGCATCTAAAGAAATCCTGTATATAGACATGATGTATCCAGTCATTATTTCAAGAATGTCCAATCAATACGATGTATTGAGCAATGTAGTGCGAGAAAGACTTACCCAAAGCTCAGCCTTAACACGCCGTGCCTTGTCGGTGAATACCCTGCCATCCCAATTAGGGGTGTCGGGGATGGTGACATAGTGGGCCCATATGTAGGTTGGCTCAATAGTTCCGCTGAACTGCACCAGGCCAGGGAACTTTTCCTTGATCAAAAGACCAAGGATGCCGTTCACATGGCGTGCGTGATCACCCCCACCGACTTTCCTCCAACCCCTGCCCAAATGATTAATATAAATTATTAGTTTCTATTGTAATTTTAAACATATCAAACAAAAATTAGTGATAACATCTAAAGTTACTTGTCTCCATCGGGTCGAATCGGTGTGCGTCTCTCAAGAGGTATCGGTCGCCTCGGGAGGGTCGAGGGACCTCGCAACCACACACGCGATGAAGTAGAGGAAGATCTCCTCCTCCACCCCTACCTATACAAAAAGTTTTGAAGTCAAACCCTAATTCGATCATCACTTTGACTCTAAAACTTACCGAATCATTCTCAACGCTATGATTCTTCTTCTGAGATACTTTTGTTTGTAAACATCATACATGACAGATTGTGCGAAACCTTCTCAATTTTTTACCACAGCCTCCACGTATGATATCATGAGATCTTGATAAATCTCACGATTTTTAGACTTCGTTTGTTTTTTTAGAATTTAAAAACCATTCTGCCACACGATCGTGGTCGTGTTTCCTAAACAAGATGTTTGAAATTTATTTTCATTTCCTAGGTAAGGCCTCACACTGGACTCAATAACATGAATATCATTTTTCTACCCATTTTATTCTATTATTTGAATCACTTGCAGTTTAAATTTGACTTATACCAAAAAATTCCTTAAAAACAATAAATTAATTAAATATAGCAAACGGATCTAGAAATATACCAAATCTTAGCACGGAGTACTACATGTTCCATGTAGAGAGTAGAAAAATTTTCAAGGCCAGAAGTGAAAAAACTTATTATTTCATGCAGTTCTAGCTCAAATTCAATGTATATAAATAAAAATTCTATAATTGCACTTAATAAATTAAAATTATCAAACGGATCCAAAAAATTATCAAAATTACACATAAATCAATCTATGTTCTCTATTGCCTATATAAAAAGTTTTAAAGTTAAACCACAATTCAATCGTCGCTTTGACTCTAAATCTTACCGAATCATTCTCAACGCTACAATTCTTCTTCTGAGATACTTCGATTTGTGAACATCGTACATGATAGATTGTGCGAAACCTTTTCAAATTTTTACCACAACCTCCACGTATGATATCATGAGATCTTGACAAATCTCATGATTTTCAGACTTCGTTTGCTTTTTTTAGAATTTAAAAACCATTCTGCCACACGTTCGTGGTCGTGTTTCCTGTACAAGATGTGCGAAATTTCTTTTTATTTTTTGGATAAGGCCTCACACTGGACACGATAACATGAATATCATTTTTTCTACTCATTTTATTCTATTATTTGAATCACTTGCAGTTTAAATTTGACTTATACCAAAAAATTCCTTGAAATACAATAAATTAATTAAATATAGCAAACCGATCCATAAATATATCAAATCTTAACATGTAGTACCACATGTTGTATGTAGAGAGTAGAAAAAGTTTCAAGGCCAGAAGAGAAAAAACTTATTTATTTGCCGAGTGTAAAAAAAACACTCGGCAAACTTATTTCTTTGCCGAGTGCTATAATAAACACTCGGCAAACTTATTTTTTTCCGAGTGCCACTAACGGACACTCGGCAAACTCCTAACGACCGACACACTAACTGACGGATGTCCACGTGGCGGTTTTCTGCCGAGTGTCTCTGTTTTGCTGAGTGTTTTTTCTTAGTTTGCCGAGTGTTTTTTTAGCACTCGACAAAGAGTTTGTTTGCCGAGTGCTTTTATTTTGCCGAGTGTGTTTTTTGCAGCACTCGGCAAAGAGATTGTTTGCAGAGTGCCTGATAGAATGCACTCGACAAACATTTTTACACTCGTCAAATCTGCTATTTCCGGTAGTGCGTGCAATCAATAGCCCATAAAAAAATTATTCAATGGACCATACATATGGCCCCGTTCGGCTTGCTGAATTTTGGCTGAAACTGACTGAAAAACACCGTCCTGACTGAATTATTGTGAGAAAAAACACTGTTTGGGCTGAAAAAAGAAACCAAACAAGCCGACTTCTGGGTAAGCCGAACGGGTATAAATGCTGTCAACTAGACTCCATGCGTACAAGGAACAAGGCTACACTAATTGCACCAAATAGACTAACACACGCCCCAAACTTCTTACTATCTGCAACATCCCATACTATCAAAACTGAGTATGCTATGCAGCAATTTAATCAACTCCACATTTATTTTCAACATGCAGATAGTATGTGAAGAATTATTACCATGGAAAGTGTCCCTTAGCTTCCTAATCAAATTAGCTTTCCAACCATATGTGGATCGTCGAAAACGGAGTCCGGATGCATCCTGGGTTACTAGTTTAAGGCAGACTGGTCCTGGAGGCCAAGGCAGAGTCGAACTTGAGTTGCTTTGGGCCTCCACCTCGAGGACTCGAATCGAATTAGCCTCAGACCTCCTTCTTGACTTAGACACCCTTGCTGGCCTCCTAGCCCTCTATACTATGCACTAAACATGGTCATATGCATGGGTGTCATGTCCTCATCATCTGATCTTGATGTAGACTAGGCCCGATCTTTTAAAAGGTATAATAACGTCGATTGGTGGAGACTCAACGTACACGATCTAGGCTTCGAACCAAGACAGATTCGAACCCCCGCAACCATTACACCACTGCTCCGTTGGTTATCAACCACGCGAACACGATTGACCTCACCGAGAAGGCTTTTCTGCATGCGAATCGAGAACACAAGCAAGAACGGGATAAACGCAATATGAAATTGCAAATAAATATGAGGCTTATGATAATGAGAAAGAGTTTAAGTCTTTATTCGAAAGGACTAATCGCCACAGGCGAACAAGATCAAGAACTGGGGCCCTGGTTCACAGCAAGCAGCCTTGGAGGCACAGTTGCAGCAAAACAATGTCTGTTTCACATGAAAATCAAGAACTAAATAAAACCCAAACCCTAAGGAGAGCGACGACTGATATTTATAGAGTCTTGGGCGTCACCCCCCTGGACCACCCCCTAATGGGCCCAAACATGATACACGGTCCAACAGACCAAAAGATGGTGTCGGAGCACCCTGGCAGATTCTGGATGCTGACTTGTTTCGACGATTCCCATTGATTCCGAAGGTCTTTTAATGTGAGACCACTTGTATTGGCTTTCTTATCAAATTAACTTTCCAACCATATGTGGATCATCGAAAACGGAGTCCGGATGCGTCCTGGGTGACCAGTTTAAGGCAGACTGGTCATGGAGGCCGAGGCAGACTCGAACTTGAGTTGCTTTGGGCCTCCACCTCGGGGACTCGAATCGAATTAGCCTCGGGCCTCCTTCTTGACTTGGACACCCTTGCTAGCCTCCTACCCCTCCTAACCATGCGCCAAACATGGTCTTAAGCATGGGTGTCATGTCCTCATCATCCTCCCCTTCTTGATGAAAAGCCGTCCTCGACGTCGATTTTGTTTGAAGTTGATCCTGCACAACATGAGGACAAACGAGATTTCCAAAATAATGGGAGTGGACAATGTTGTGAGAAAGAATATGACCACATATCTATGTTTATAGCATGTCTTGTCCTACAGACATGTAGTCTGTTCGATTGAAATACACATGATCTTTGCCAATACTATCCTGCAAAGGATTAGTACTAACAAGAAACATATGCTCCCTTTCTTTGGATTCCACTTGTGTTCGAAAAGCAAAACTAGAGGAATATGGCATAACAACAGTGTTGATTTTACTATCCTCTAGTTGATCATTACTTTGCACAACAAAAGGAGAATTTGGATTTGTACAAATATAAACTCGTTGTATCAAATATTGTCCTTGGTTGTTATATTTACCAAAAACATGATATGTATGTCTAGAGAACCATGGCAAATCAGCATATGCATAAAGTTTCTCCTCTAAAGAACTAAGATTACACAGAACATCAAATTCAATGTAACCCAAAGTATTTAAAGAAGACAACAATTTTAGCTCATCAACTTTATTAGCATTATGAATAACAAGTCTATTTTCAGCACAAGTGCTCGATTTCAGCACATCAAGAGAACTCTCACCTTCCCTGAGTTTAGCATCATGGGCATTACCTTTGCTCTCATGTTCAGTAGGAGTAATAGTTGATGGTTCTAAATTTTCACATGAGGCTGTGAGCTCCTCATTTTTTTCCATGTCATCCTCTCGCTTATGTACATTATCCTACAAAAGGTTAGTCATAGCAAGAGAAATAACAATAGACTCTTCCTCTAAATAGTGCACCTCAGCATATGAAGTCAAAACAGGAGGTGGATTAACAAAGGTTTCTCGCATAAGGAGTTTCATATCATTCCAAGTTTGAGGTTTGTCAGAAGGATCTAAAAACTCCCACCAAGATAAAGCAGAATGTCACAAAACACTAGCTGCATTTTTTACCTTCCTCCTTGGACACATAAAGCAAGTAGCAAATATGTTATCTATGGTAATTTCCCACTCCATGTACTCATCAGCACCTATACCATCATAAGTCGGTGGATATGAACAACCTGTCATTGTTAGAATCAAACAAGAAAACACACAATTATGTATTTTTCTATCAGCTACTATAGGATGTGGTCAAGGAGTAAAGTCACACACTCTCAAGCGTCTTACCACGATCTTACAAGTGTTCTTACCAAGCAACAGGCGATGCAATCGGTCGGTGACTGTGATACCGTTGTAGCTTGAGTGTAACAGTTGTAAGGCAAACCTGTACTTGGTTAGAAGAAAGTGGAGCTTGGACATGCACAATATAGTAGCAAGGAATAACAATAATTTAATTCAGAAATTGCAAGATTGAAAAGTAGTCCCAAGCTAGTCTATGTCGCCAGCCTAGACTCGTCCTGGACCTAGTTCAACAAGCAACAATATCTTAGCCCAAGGACTAAACAGGATGCAAGCACTTCTGGATTTTTTTCACCTTCCTTTTTTTTTCTTTCCTTTTTCTTTTGGTGCTGCTTTTTTTCTTTTTTTTGCACCTCTTTGCCTTTTGTGTTACCTTGTTTTTATCTTTTTTTTTATAATAACAGAATTTGCCGCAAGACAAGTGCTCGTAGATCTTCTACCTTCAATGCACCAAGCAGCAAATCTTCTTTTTTGAGATGCACAAAACCTCAGCGCTAATCAGTCTAAAACACGCATGCGTGGCTGACACAAGCTATGGCAAAATCTGGAATTTCCTTTCTTGTGGAAAATGTGACTGAGAAGAACACAGGAACAAGCTATCCCAAATATCTCGACTTTCCTTTTCTAAATCAATATCACCAAAGAAACAATGGAGATGGAACGTGACCATGCACAAGGATTATAATTTTTGTCTCTCACGTAGAAGGAAATTCTCTCCCCTACTGTTCACGACCATAATTGTGGCAGCTGGGGCTGCGAGGGAGGCGGGAGGCCGATAGGGGGCCTTGCCCACGGCCGAGCAAGAGGGAAGGGATTTCCTTCTTAATTCTTGCTTGATTAGATTAATACATCTCCTCTCCTTATATAGAGAGGTTTACTTGACTCCCAAGCAAAGCTTACTTGACCCTTGAGCAAGCGATCCTTATCTCTAATTAACCCTAACACTAGCGGGCTATACCGCCAGCCTAGGCCCAATAGGCTCATGACGTACTCTAACACTCTTATGGATTTGTCTACGGATAGATGGATTAGCAGAGAGAGACCCCAGATAGCTGCCCTTTCCTCGAGAACTATCTTAGGATTTCTTCTTGCTTGACTCTAACTGATACACGATGGTCCCTTTTATAGAGACAACTCACTTGACCCCTAAGTAATATCCTAACCGAATCAATCTAATTTATCTCTTTCCTAACAAACCAAACTAATCTAATCTAATCTGACCCGGTACTGTTCACATGCACAGTGCCGCATGGGCCCCTGGCCGGCTCCACCTGCCATAACACTACTCCACCCCTCGAAAACAACTCGTCCTCGAGCTATGGCGATTGCTGGAGCGGAAGACCTTACGGTCTAGAGAAGATCGCCATGGCAGACCTACTGAAGGAGACCAATGCTGTGGTTGTAGTCGAGGCGGAAGGCATATGGCTCCCCAAAATCAACTCTGTCCCATGGGATCTGCTTCTGTAGTGGTGCACGATCCATACCTTCCTCCTCGAGGTGCCAAACTTGGCTGCTCCATCTGATCTGCTTGGAATTGAATCCAATCCTCCTGGCTCGAATCCATGGAGCGCCTGCACGTGGAGTCGATGGTGCCCTCCACGAGCAGCCACCCCCGCTATGGGTGTAGCAGAGTGGGGCTATGCTGGAGGCGTACTCCAAGAGACCGATGGAGCTTTGAAGGCCTGCTGCTGAGTCGGCGGAGAATAAGCACATGCAAACAGCCACGGCCCTGCTCGAGGGATCAGTGCTGCGGCTCGTAGAGGCAGCGACAAAGGCACCATGTCCGCCAATGTCGGTGCATAGATGATCACCTGCATTGGTGACACTAGTGCCGGTGGGGTTGTTGGCGAAGCTGGTGATGAGACTGCCAGAGTTGTGGCAGCCGGGGCCTTCATTGGTGATGTGACCATGGCAGGGAAGAGGAGCGCAACGACGTAGCTGACACCATCGTTGTTGGTGATGGCGCCGATGCAGCAAGTGGCATAGCAGTGTGGAACTGCACTGGCACCACTACGGCTGCTGATGGTGCTGCTGGCGACGTCATTAAGGATGACGGTGCAGCAACCACAGCGGAATCGATCCGATCCGATTCGGCGAAGTGGACGGCCGCTGGTGCCTCATCGAAGCCACGCAGCTAGTTGCAGTCGGTGATCTACATGAGCTCGAGGGTCTTGTCGGTGGTGGTGGCATCGACAAGATCACGCTGATCTATGCCATCCATAGCCACGACCCCCCGCTGCAGCATAGGGTCCTCCACCAGGAGGTCTATTGTTGATGAAGGCGGTGCAACAGATGTATTGCCGTTGATGATGTCGAGTAGTGGCATCCCATACTGGTAGGAGATGGCCAGCGCCGTG
Organism: Miscanthus floridulus; assembly: GCF_019320115.1. Lineage (NCBI taxonomy): Eukaryota > Viridiplantae > Streptophyta > Magnoliopsida > Poales > Poaceae > Miscanthus > Miscanthus floridulus. The sequence goes on from NC_089595.1 coordinate 31,569,002, forward strand.
GTCGCGGTCGAGGGCGGCGGCGGTAGGGGTAGCTGCTGTTGGTGTGGCGGTGGAGGAGGTGGCAGCTGGGGCTGCGGCTGGGGCGCATAGGGCCCGACGAGGAAGGCCCTGATGCCCGCCATGGCCCACCCTAATTCCAGGATTGCAGCGTCATATGCTCTGGGGTGAGGACGAGGGCGGACGACATCGGGGCAGAGGGCACAAGCACCCCTGAGGACGCCAGCGCACCCAATGCCGGTGCGCCCGCTGTGTGGGGCAGCAGCACCGACGAAGACGCTGGTGGCGGCGGGTGGGTGTGCGGCGGTGGTGGGTGGGAAGAACTCGGTAGAGGTCTGGACATGATCGAACCAGAGATCTCTGATACCAGATTGTGATGGATTTGGCTACGGATAGATGGATTAGAAGAGAGAGACCCCGGATAGCCGCCCTTTCCTCAGGAACTATCTTAGGATTTCTTCTTGCTTGACTCTAACTGATACACGATGGTCCCTTTTATAGAGACAACTTACTTGACCCCTAAGTAATATCCTAACCGAATCAATCTAATTTATCTCTTTCCTAACAAACCAAACCAATCTAATCTAATCTGACCTGGTACTGTTCACACGCACAGTGCTGCGTGGGCCCTTGGCCGGCTCCACCTACCATAACTATTATGTGGCTTCTAGGATTGAGAGGGAGAGAGCTGAGGGAGAGGCAGCGTCTGGCGGGGCTATAGTACCAGCGTCGCTACAGTAAAGCGGGTATTGTTCATGACCATAATTGTGGTGGCTGGGGCTACGAGGGAGGCGGGAGGCCGGCCGGGGGCCTTGCCCACGACCGAGCAAGAGGGAAGGGCTTTCCTTCTTAATTCTTGCTTGATTAGATTAATGCATCTCCTCTCCTTATATAGAGAGGTTTACTTGACTCCCAAGCAAGACTTATTTGACCCTTAAGCAAGCGAGCCTTATCTCTAATTAACCCTAACACTAGCGGGCTATACCGCCAGCCCAGGCCCAATAGGCTCATGACGTACTAACACTACACCCCACCTAGACATGCAGCTCGTCCTCAAGCTACAACCTAACGAACTTATAACGCTGACTCGACTCCTAACACCTAAAAACAAACCTTTTACATCTTGGCTTATTTTATTATTCTCAACCTGAAATGGACTAGGACTCTTTATTTTTTACTCCTGAACATAAGGTGGACACCATCCGTACGCCAAACCTACATGTGTGCAGCCTCCTGGATCCCATGGACACCATCTAGACGAAAGGGGAGCATGTGTATGGCCACCTGGAAGTGGTCGCAATGGTCGCAACAGCGACCAGCGGAGGCGCCCTCGCGGCGGCCAGTGGTAGAATGCGACGGCGCTACATGGTGCGCTCTCGCTGGTGACCCCACGCCTTCTCCCCGCTAGACGGCTGCTGGTCTGCACCGCACAGAGAAGAGCGGAGGGCTTTGGATGGAGAACGAGGTGGAGGGATGCGCCTCCCCAACCGCCGCCCACAGGGAAAATAGCATCTCCACCACCCATGGGGGAAACCACATGCCCAAGATCCCCGATGCAGCGGACGAGATCGAGGTCCTCCGCGCACCGAAGCGCAACGTGGAGGAGTTGCGAAGGGGTGCAGGGTTGAACCAGCTGCAGATCGCGCATCTCCCGCACCGCAGCCGACACTAGGCAGGTAAGCATTTTCCCCATGAACGGATCCGGCAGTGGCTCATCGAAACCTAGCATCGGGAACTCCAACTTGTAGAACTTGGGTGGCGGCGGGTCCTATGCGGCGGCCAAGGGCGCCGCGCCCGTGTTGTCCAGCGAGGGCGACGCAGTGGAGAGCGTCGGCATTAGGCTACCGCCGTGGAACAGGGGGCCATCCACCCCGCCGTAGAGGATGCCCGGAGCCGGGGCGCCGCCAGGCGCCATGACAGCCCCAGTGGTCGGGAGTGGCGGTAGGTGCGGCTGGGGACTGAGCACCGTGTAGATGGGTTTCGATGAACCGGCGATCCAAGCCAGAAGCGGTGACGGCGACGGCAGGAACTTGATCTGCTGGATTGGAATGCCTTGGGACGGCGGCGGGCGGCTAGGAACGAGGTCGTCGCAGTCCCGTCGTAGGGCATCCCATACTGGTACGAGATTACTGGCGCCGTGGTCGTGGCTGAGGGCGGCGGCGGCGATGGTAGCTGCTGTTGGTGTGGCGACAAAGGAGGTGGCAGCTGGGGCTGTGGCTGGGGCGCATAGGGCCCAACGAGGAAGGCCCTGATGTCCACCACAGCCTGCCCTAATTCTAGGATTGCGGACGTCATCTGCTCCGGGGTGAGGACGAGGGCGGACGGCGCTGGGGTAGAGGGCTCAAGTGCCCCTAAGGACGCCAGCACGCCCAATGCCAGCGCGCCTGTTGTGTGGGGATAGCAGCGCCAACGAAGACGCTGGTGGCGGCGGGTGGGAGTGCGGCGGCGGCGGGTGGGAAGAACTCGGTAGAGGGCTGGACATGATCGAACCAGAGATCTCTGATACCAGATTGTTATGTGGCTGCTAGGATTGAAAGGGAGAGAGCTGAGGGAGAGGCAGCGTCTGGCGGGGCTACAGTACCGACGGTGCTACAGTAAAACGGGTACTGTTCACGACCATGATTGTGGCGGCTGGGGTGCGAGGGAGGCGGGAGGCCGGCGGGGGGCCTTGCCCACGGCCGAGCAAGAGGGAAGGGATTTCCTTCTTAATTCTTGCTTGATTAGATTAATACATCTCCTCTCTTTATATAGAGAGGTTTACTTGACTCCCAAGCAAGGCTTACTTGACCCTTAAGCAAGCGATCGTTATCTCTAATTAACCCTAACACTAGCGGGCTATACCGCTAGTCCAGGCCCAATAGGCTCATGACGTACTAACTCTCGTCGGCGGCGGTGGCATCGACAAGATCACGCTGATCTATGCCATCCACAGCCACGACCCCCCGCTGCAGCACAGGGTCCTCCACCAGGAGGTCTATTGTTGATGAAGGCGGTGCAGCAGATGTATTGCCGTTGATGATGTCGTGTAGTGGCATCCCATACTGGTACGAGATGACCAGCGCCGTGGTCGCGGTCGAGGGCGGCGGCGGCGGGGGTAGCTGCTGTTGGTGTGGCGGCGGAGGAGGTGGCAGCTGGGGCTGCGGCTAGGGCGCATAGGGCCTGACGAGGAAGGCCCTGATGCCCGCCACGGCCTGCCCTAATTCCAGGATTGCGGGCGTCATATGCTTTGGTGTGAGGACGAGGGCGGACGGCGCCGGGGCAGAGGGCGCAAGCGCCCCTGAGGACGCTAGCGCGCCTAATGCCGGCGCGCCCGCTGTGTGGGGCAGCAGCGCCGATGAAGACGCTGGTGGCGGCGGGTGGGTGTGCGGTGGCAGCGGGTGGGAAGAACTCGGTAGAGGGCTGGACATGATCGAACCAGAGATCTCTAGTACCAGATTGTTATGGATTGGCTACGGATAGATGGATTAGCAGAGAGAGACCCCGGATAGCCGCCCTTTCCTCAGGAACTTTCTTAGGATTTCTTCTTGCTTGCCTCTAACTGATATTCGATGGTCCCTTTTATAAAGACAACTTACTTGACCCCTAAGTAATATCCTAACCGAATCAATCTAATTTATTTCTTTCTTAACAAACCAAACCAATCTAATCTAATCTGACCTGGTACTGTTCACATGCACAGTGCCGCGTGGGCCCTGACCGGCTCCACCTGCCATAACAGTCCCATTCCGATAGAAATATTTACTTTCACTAGGAGACACATAAACATGAATATATGAAAGACAAACTTTGAAGCAACTGTCGGTGTAAAAGCAAAACAGAAAATAAGGCTACACAAAGATCAGGCTCAAGATGTGGCAATACAGTAATGCAGCGTCGATGTGGCTTTCTGTCACTTGCTTGGAGTATTTAGATTTTACATGAATAAATAATGGTTTACCTCATATAGCGCCAGCCTCAGTACACCTAAACAAGTACACATACTGAGAATATGAAATACGCTGGCTCCAAAGTTATGTCCTTTGTTGCTTAGGATGAGGGTCAAGCCCTTAATCTGAGGGAGCACTGTAAGGCGTTGCATCTGCATCGAGTATTGAGAGTTCCTGATGTCCTGTGTATTCACAACAAGCCATGTTAGCTTTGTTAACTTGCTTACTAAAAAAACAGCTTTGCTGGCAAGCTACTTTGAGGACTTAAACTCTACTCCAATAAGAAAGCATGTGAACTCACCATGGGATAGACAAGTTTTGTTTGAAGGCTGCGGATGACTGGAAACCGTCCCAAGAGCAATAGAAAGGCACGATTGGTTCTAGAGTCCTGCCTCCCATATACAAGATAGTAATTTGTGCCCAACCGTCGAACTTGCCCCAAATTGCCAAGCTTGACAGAGCTTGGATCATACGGCTCATTCCACGAGAGGTACTGCAGCTGAGGGGTTGAAATGTTGGCAACCGGCTGGCGGCCAACAAAGCAGCCACACACTATCAACCATTGGAGTGCCACATTTCAACCCCGCTAGTCCGACCGTCCGCGGTGGCGGTGCGGAGGCGGAGGAGGATGAGGACCAGCACCTCGTCGGGGAGCGAGCTCAGACGGTCCTCCCCGGCGGCGGCCGAGGGCTTCGTGCACTTGGCGGCCATCGCGCCGCCGCTCTGCTCCATTTCTAGGGAGGGTTTTGGGTTCTGCCTACTCCCAACAGGCTATTTGTCGACGGGACGGTTCTCTCGAATTGGGCTGTTTGGACTTTGAATTCCTCAAATTGAGCTGTTTGGACTTTGGATCCCTCAAATTGGGCTGGAACAGCATTTCTGGGCCAGCCTGTTTGGATTTCTCAATGAAATTCCGAAGCCCAAATGGAGACCCGCATCAAGATTCCTTCCTCGTCCTGGGCTAAAAACAGGAATGGGTGCTGTCACTGTGAAGCCAAAAATGCGAAAACTCCTCACTCAATTAAGAGCTCTCAATCCCCTAAAAAAAATTAATAGCCCTCAAATGTCGCTGAAATATGTTCATGTTCAATTGGAAACGTCTTGTTCTCACTTGAGAACTCTTTTGGTATAACCTGGGAGCTCCGGAGCTCATTTGGGAAGCTTTGAACTCATTTCGCAGTCCAGCATTTAGGGCTCTTTTGGATCAAAGGAATCGCAAAGGAAAAGTGGAGGATTCTTATTCCTATACTTTTGTGCTGTAGCATCATTTGGAATGTAGGATTGAGGCATAGGAGAAATAAAGGAAATTTTCCTATGCTGCTGGTTTGATAGGGAAAACAAAGGATTTGTAACATCTTCTCTGGTAATTCAGAAATAATACTCCCATTCATATATATGTTGTGGAACGCTCTCGGTCGTCTCTCTCCCGAGGCGATGCGAGGGCGACCAGCGTCGCTCACCAAAAGCCCGCCGGCCCCCTCCCCTTCGGCCGTCGCTGCTGCCGTCAGACGTGGCAGCGGTGGCGAGCGACGGTGTAGCCAAAAGGCTAGCCCTGTCCGCACCCCCTCTCCTCCCTTGTTGCTCCTCTCCCACCTCTCTCTTTCACACATCGTGAGTGCGTTGAGACTCTGCTTCGATCTACATTCGGGGCTTCCGATTTCTCCCGAATCTCGCTCGATCTGCGTCGTGCCTGCGATGGCCGGTGCCTCGCTAGATCTAGGGGATGGGCGGTGCTCTAGGTGCGTGTGCAGGGCCCTGCAGCTGAGCGGGGCACGCAGTTTGGCCGCGGGCGAGCCGGCAGTGGGGCAGCGTGCCCGTACGCGTGCATATGCAGGGGTCCATCAGTGGCGCAGTGTGCGCGGTTTGGTCACAGGCAAGCCGACGGTGGTGCCGTGTCCCCGTGGGCGCCCTCCCCTCTGTGCGACTCTCTGGCCGTCTTCGGCCGCTGAGAGCCTACTCTGCCTATTGACGGGGAGGGCAGAGCGCTGGGTGGGCAGAACGAAGGTGTTGGCCATGCCTGTGCCCATGGCACAACATGGTGGAGGCTTCGGGGCGTTGCTGCTGCGATGCGGGGCATGGGGTTTGTGCCCATGTTCGACGACGCGGGAGATGGCTGGATACTCAACACATGTGGTTGCAAGCTTCTGGCATTGCGCTACTTTGCGGTTATGGTGGATTCTAGACGAAAGTCTTGCTCAGCTTGTTGCCGGTGCTGACGACGATGGCGCCCGCATGCGTCATGTTCCTTCTTGGAGGAGTCGTCGAGGTTTCATCTGCCATCCTGTTGAGTTTGATCTCTGGGTGAAAACCCAAACATGTGATCCCGGCCAAGTAATTGTGGCATCTTTCCATGTCATTCCCTTCCTGGAGGCATTGATTTGGAGATCATTGGCACCTCCCTACGCCTAGGACCCAGCCCTCCTCTGTGATGATTCTGCACAAGTTCTAACTAGCAAACTACGCTGTCAGTGTCCTAGCTTTGCCATTCTCCATGATCCTTGATTGCTTTTTCTCAACAAATGCCGGCAACGAGACCATGATCCCCTCTGTCGGCCCTCCCTCCATTGTGGTTTCCTCCCCATAATCTCCTCCTGCTCCTTTTGCCATTGCCTGCCCTGCCTGCATTCTCCCAGCTGTCAATGTGCACCGTATCGTATCCACATGCATATATATGATATGATCTAGCTAGCTATGGATAATCACTACAGAAACAGAAGTTAATTATTCCTGATCGTCTTTTGTCATGCCAATTGCCAATGCATGCCACCTAATTCCCGCAGGCATATCTTCTTCTTCTCTTCCAGCCTACAGCTCCTATAGCATCTATATAAACACCCCTTGCCCACTCTCTCTAGCATCAATCCCCTCATCCTCATCTATCTCCCTCTAGTTTATCAGATTCCATTCTTCATTTCTCTCCTCATTATCCCATAGTCCCAACTGCAAGTAGCTACAGCCTACAGCGCTGCAGTTTGCAACAACCACGATTGTCATGGGTGCCCACACCGGCAGCCGTCGTTGCAGCCCGTCGACATCGACGGCGAGGAGAAGAAGAAGGCCGGCAGCATCCTCCGCCGCCACCGTAGCCGCCAGTAGGCCTTCACTGAAGAAGCCGATGAGCAAGGACGATGCCGCGGAAGGCAAGGCGAGGACAAAGGCCTTCAGCAGGCGAAGGGACATGGAGGTGAGGAAGAAGATGGAGGTGCTGAGGCGCCTCGTGCCGAGCGGCAGCGGCAGCAGCGATGACGACGAGGTCGATGAGCTCCTTCTGCGCGCCGCCGGCTACATCGCGTGGCTGCAGTCGCAGGTGACGGTCATGCAGTTCATGGTCGACGTGCTCGAGGACACGAAGCATTAATCATTTTTTTATCAGGCTTGAGAATTGAGATGACACATGTGTAATACACACCATATACATGATATTTACTTTTGTACTGGACCTCTTGGGTTCATGTGGTTCTTTACTTCTCTATCTCTTTCACTACTGGAAACCGCCAATTTACCGAGTGCCTGCGGCACTCGGCAAAACCCGAAATACACTCGGTAAAGGCTTTGTCGAGTGCCGCACTCGGCAAAGAGCAGTCGGCAAAGAACCCGTCGGCAAAGGTTTCTTTGCCGAGTGCCACATATCGGGCACTCGGTAAAGCCTTTGCCGAGTGTCACGTCAGCACTCGGCAAAAAAAAAACCAACGTTAACTCTGACGGCCTCTTTGTCGAGTGCCACCTCAGCGGCACTCGGCAAAGAAAATTTTTCTTTTTTTTTTAAAAATCTTTGCCGAGTGCCATGGCTCTGGCACTCGGCAAAGCTGGGAAATTGGGTCTCTGCTTCCCAGCTTTGCCGAGTGCCGTGGTCACGGCACTCGGCAAAGCCCTCTTTGCCGAGTGTGGCACTCGGCAAAGAAGGGAAAAATGCTATTTTTTTGTTTTTTGCTTTCCATCAGCGCAAACAAAGAAATCACATATATATCAACACACATCACATGATATATCACATACACATCCATATTCCATCACATACACATCCATAACCCATCACATACACATCCACCATCCATAATACATCACATACAAATCCATTGTCCATAATCCATCATACATTCGCATCATCCATGACAATATCCATCATAATATATATATATATATATATATATATATATATATATATATATATATATATGTCTCTAGTAGTAGTCCAACATAAGGCTAAGTCTAACACAAGTCCATGCAACATGAAAAGAAACAAATAAACGATACCTACTGTTAGCCTTCCCACCCGGAGTGTGAACTGCCACCTTGAGGAGGGACAGTTGTCCACCCGGCCTGTGGAGAAGGGCCACCTTGAGGAGTCGGGTTCGAACCTGCCGACTATTGCTGCACAAAGGAGAAGCGAATTCATGAGTATCTACAGGAGGACCGCACAAGCTAAAGAAATAAACAACCATATATACTCACCGGAGTCCCTACAGGAGGAGGAGGAGCCACAACTGGAGCAAGTAGCAACTGTGGCACGACCACACCTGGCAAGGTCTGAAGGCTCACCATGAAGCTGAACATGTCCTACAGCCTCTGCATCTCGGCTGCCCTCTGGGCTTGTACAGCCTCCATCTCCAGCCGATGGGCCTCTGCCTGGGCCGCCTGCCGGGCCTCCAACCTCCGCAAGTCGGCCTGCAACATTCCACCTGCAATGTTTAAACAATGCAAAGGCAAGGTAGATGTGTAAAAGCAATGAACGACGAATAAAATAGTACTAACCTAGAGTTCCGCCATCTGCTGCTGTGAGCTCTGCTGCCGAGAGCGTATGGGGAGGGAGGAGCTCGTGCTCCTTGCTCGAATCTCGGCGAGGTTGGGAACATAGGCGGAGTCGACTATGCTGTCCGCCATCTAGTACCGGTCGTGCTGCTTCCCTCCTCCTAGCCTCATCAGGAGGTCTGTGTCTAGGGGCTGGGTGGCCAGATCGAAGTCCTCCCCATGGCGCTCGTGGACCGCCGAGGTGTACTTGCTAAGCTTGCTGTGGACGCTCACGCTGGTGTACGCCTCGGGCTCATCCGCCGGGTTGTAGGTGACTTCCGGGGCCGTCGCCTTGCTCTTGTGTGCCAGGGCGTACGCCATGAACTCGTTGCATTCCTGGCCTTGGTGCACCTGGGACTGCGAGGAAAACACAAAGATGATTATAAGTAATGAGAATTGAGCATTAGAATAAATAAATAAAGATGAAAACACAAAGAAGATTACCCATGTCTGGGCGTACGCGCTGAGGCTCCGGTTGCCTTGGTGGTGTGGCGCCCCACCCATCTGTAGGTGGTAGTCCTGACGGATGTTGTGCTTCTCTGCCCACTCCTCTGAGAGCCACCTGTCCACAATGGCCTCCCAGCAGAGGCGGTGCCTGGCGCACTAATCAGGACATTGCTGCATGCCATCAAGTTATTGATATGTCAGAAGATGAAATGAAGCCTACCTATTCTTCATGGAAGGAGTCAGTATTAATGTTTCGTACTTACCAAGAGGTACTGCTCCTTGGTGAGCATCCTGGTCCTGGCATCGGCCTTCCTCACCACCTAACCAAGGACGTCGGCGCTGTAGTTGATGATGCACTAGAGCCACGTCTCGTGGTACAGGTCCGAGAGTCGGGACCTACAGACCTTGTCCTACACTCGTGACGCCCGGTCCTCAAACCCTTCGTCGCACCTGAAGAAGTCCTGCATACAGACATCATGTATCGTTTCATTATTTCAAGAACAACCAAAGAAAGCGTAGTATTGACCAATTTAGTGCGATGAAGACTCACCCAGAACTCGGCCTTGATCCGCGCCGCAACGGTGCCGAACTCGCTGTCCTCGGCAGCGTAGAAGTGGTCCCACGTCCAGGGTGGCGAAGTCACCAGGCGTAGGTGACCATGCCAGGGTAGTGCTGCCGAATCAGAAGGCCCAGGGTGCCATTGATGTGCTGGCCCGTTCCGGACACAACTTCCCAGTTGCTGCAAGAGTCATTAAGAAGAATTGTTAGTCTCCAGTTCGATTTTCAACATGTCATATGAAATAGTAGTGAAATAATACTTACTTGTCGCCGTTGGGTCGAATCACCGGGCGCCGGTGAAGTGGGATCGGCCGCACCGAGAGCTGCGAGGGCCCGCGCAAGTAGACTCCCGACGAGGTAGAGCCAGAGGCAGTGCTAGTGGAACCCCCTGCTGTCGCTATCGCCGCCTCCCCGTGGTCCGATGAGTCAGAGGAAGTGCCACCCCCTCCTATGTGCAGGCCCACCGCCTAGTCGTCCTCGTCCACCGACGGGGTGGGAGCCGGCTGCACCCTTGTCCTTGGATGGCCACGGGGGCGGCCGCTCCTCGTCCTCCTCGTCGACGGCTCCGGCAAGGGGTCCTCCTCAGCGTGGGGTGGTGAGCGCTCCCTCATGTAGAGGGAGTTGACCCCCCGACGGGCCTGCCTTCCGCCCGACATTTTGTTGAGTGCCTGCAATTTCAAAGAGTAAACCAATTAGCACAGTTAAATTACAAGTACTTATAAAGAGATGTAAAATAAACGAAACATAATTGCAATAATAATAATAATAATAATAATATAGTATTACATGAATTAGAAATATTCTTCACGATCGGCAGCGGCTGGATCATAGGTGTCGTCATCACTATCAATATTGTCGAGTAAATCAGGCTCATCTCCATCGTTGTCATCATTGTCATCGCCTAACTATAATCGCTCAAGCATTTGTAAGTCCTTAGCATTTTGCACCTCTTCTCCGTCGTCCTCATCTCCATCGTCCTGATCAATGTCATTGTCTACTTCCATGCCCATCAGCGAAAACATGTCTATGTCAAACCTCCCTTCTAGCCCCTCTGGTTGATAGAACTCCTGTGTGTTTGGGTCAAAGTTGTAATCCTCATCGTTTGGGACAGGCAGTTTACCGTGCGGCGATACCAACTGCACAAGGTACCAACCGATAAGATTGGGGTCTTTTTGGCACGCCCATGGGAGATAATAAACTTGCGTGGCCTGTTGAGCCACAATATAGACATCCTCTCCTTGATAGACAGAATCCTGTCGAATTTCGACTTGTCCAATCTCAGGGGTTGTTCTTGTGACATTAGGATCGAACCAATGGCATTTGAATATGACTTGATTAGGAGCTTTGCGACACTCAAAATTGAGCTCGTATATTTCTTCTACTATGCCGTAGTAGTCGCGCTCATCGGTGCCGGGCGTACAAACTCCGGTATTCGTGGTTTTCTAATTGGGCCGACTCCGCTCATAGTTTCTTGTGTGAAAGCGATAGCCATTCACATCATAAACGATGAATGACTTGACCTTGTAGGCGAAGCCTTTGGCGAGCCCTTTCAACTCAGCATCCATTTCCCCATCCTTGCGGGCCTGCAAGGTGAGGCCGGATAGATCGTTACATTACTCGCTCGTAGAAGCAAAGTGGGATGTCAAAGATTGAACGAGGTAAATTGGACGGTGCCTTCGTATCGAACCAGGATATGAAATTGGGCACACCATCTTTGAGAAGACTATCTTCTTCTTGAGGGGAAGGAGTCATATTCCCTCTCCAGTATTTATTTAGAAATTTCCTGAAAAAACAAGAGATAAGGGGGTTCGATAGATGGAGGATAGTGACAAGGGCGTATGTAACAAGCTCATTGAGAACTTACTGCACATAAGGCTTGACTTCATCAAGGTTCAACAACACATACAGCATGATAGTGCGCCACTCATCATACCGCAAGGTCTTGGTGCCCGATGCGCTTGTCTTTCCGAGTTGCCCTTTGAAAAGGCTGAGGTTCGATGAACTCTCGTCCGCGTTGTAACGAGGGGGATGATTGTGCATGCTGGGAAGGCCATCCTTATAGTATGCTGTTGTGAAGTTTGACACCTCCTCCAGAATGAATGCCTCTACCACAGAAGCCTCAATTTTGGCTTTATTTCTACACTTTTTCCAAAGAATCTTTAGACATCTCTCAATTGTATAGCACCAATGGGCCTACACGGGCCCCCCATTCGTGCCTCGTACGGTAGGTGCAAAATCAGATGCTGCATCGCCAGGAAGAAGCCGGGTGGGAAGATCTTCTCCAACTTGCAAAGCAACACAGGTGCCACTTTCTCCAAGTCATCAATCATGTCCCGAGATAACTCCTTGGCACAAAGCTGGCGCAAGAAATAGCTCAACTCTACCAGCACGCTCCACACATGCTCAGGGACGTATCCCCGGGTCATCGCAGGAAGGAGCCGCTCAATCCATATGTGGTAGTCATGACTCTTCATCCCTAAGATTTGCATAGTGGACAAGTTCACTCCCCTATTCAAATTCGCCGCATGCCCATCAGGGAACATTAACGTCTAGATCCACTGCAGTACTTCCTTCCTTTGGTCCTTTTTCAAGACAAAATCGATCGGAGTCCTTCTCCATTTCTTGCCGGGCGCGGGAGGCTTCATCACTTGCTTTGGCCTATCGCACATTGTTGCCAGGTCCAGTCTAGCCTTAATGTTGTCCTTTGACTTATCAGGAATGTCCATGAGTGTTGCAAAAAGCGCCTCGGTGATATTCTTTTCTGTGTGCATTACATCAATGTTGTGTGGAACAAGAAGGTCATTGAAATATGAGAGCCTAGTCAAGCCCGATTTATGAGTCCACTGGTGTTCCTCACCATATCCAATAAAACCACCTTTCTCTTTATCATCTTTGAGAGCCTCTATCTCAGCACGGACCTCAGCACCGGTCATCATCTAAGGTGTAGGGTCGGTGACTTGAACCCCTTTCCTGAAGTTCTTGATGTCTTGTCTGAATGGATGGTCAAGAGGGAGGAATTGATGATGTTGGTCAAACGAAGAAAACTTGCCACCCCTCTTTAGCCAAGTGAAGCTCACAACTATCTTGCATATTGGGCATGGGAACTTCCCGTGAACACACCACGCGCAGAATATGCCATACGCTAGGAAGTCATGCAGGGAGTCGTGGTACCACACATGCATTGTGAAGTTCTTCTTTGTAGCTCGGTCGTATGTCAGTACCCCCTTTTCCCAAGCAAGGATCAATTCATCAATGAGAGGCTCCATGAACAAACCCATCTTGTTCCCCGGGTGTCCAGGAATTATCAGTGACAAGAATACGTTCTTGGGTTGAAACATGACGCTGGGGGGGGGGGAGATTGAGGGGGATCATGAACACGGGCCAACAAGTGTACGGGGCCGCCAGCAATCCATAGGAGTTGAACCCATCTGTTGCTAGCGCTACACGTACATTCTGAGCCTCCTCAGCTTTACCATGATGTATGCCATCGAAATGGGTCCATGCATCGCCATCCGAAGGGTGTACCATCTTGTCAGCATTGTATCTTTTGCCATGTTTGTGCCATGCCATCTGTTTCGTGGACTCCTCTGTCATGTATAGCCGTTGGATCCTCGGTATGATAGGAAGGTACCGTAGGACCTTCACGGGGATACCAAGCTGTTCCTTCTTGCCATCACTAGTGTAGACCTCCAGATACCTAGAGGATTTGCACTTTGGACAGTGCGTTGCTTTCTCGTGATCTTTCCTAAATAGGACGCAACCATTCGGACAAGCATGGATGTGCTCATACGGCATCTTAAGGGCACGAAGAAGTTTTTGTGACTCGTACAAGTTCTTCGGCAGAATGTGACCCTCCGGAAGCAGGGATCCAACAACTGCCAACATACCATCGAAGTTGTCTCGACTCATGCTACACTGCGACTTGAATGCCATTAGGCGTCCAATGGCATCCAGTTGTGAAACCATTGTCTTTTCATGAAGGGGCTTCTGTGCCGAAGACAGCATATCGTAGTACGCCTTTGTGGATTCCTCTGGCTCGTCCTCTAATCCTTCACCGAACCGTGCCTCCTGAAAGTCATCCATCCAGTCTGCTACCCCCGCATCTCCATCAAAAGCCTCGAGGCATGGTCTCACCACCTCCTCTCTAATACAATCGGCTTCACCATGGTGGATCCAGCAGGTATAGTTTGGCGTGAATCCATACTTGCAAAGATCTTCCCCCACGTTCTTCCTATTCTTTCTTACACGGTTGTCACATTTGCTGTAGGGACACGGCATCCGACTCGACCCTCTAGCAGCCTCGCCAAATGAATGCTCCAAGAAAGCATTAGTCTTAGTCATCCATTCTAGGGTCATGCTTGCGTGGCCCGTGTACATCCAATCACGGTTCTCCATCCTCTGGCATATACATATGTAAGCGAGTAATATAACCAGCAATTGCATCTACACGACGTTCCTACCATCTAATAGGTGAGGATAGGTCCTAATCCCACCCGCGGATGCGTAGATGAGGTCAGTTTCAATGCTCCGCTCCTATCCGAGATAGAATTTCGGCAGCACCTCCCTGTTGTTCTGCCGATACACGTCCTGCAAGGGAGAGTGTGTATCCAGAGAACAACAGGGAGGTGATGCCAAAAGTCTGTCTCGGACCGGAGCGAACCATGGAAACTAACTTCATCTACGCATCCATAGGCTGTCCAAAATACGTGAACAATCCGAAAGAGATACGGTCGCAGATATGCAAAGATCTTCATACCTCCGACCGTATCTCTTTCGAACGGGAGACGCCTAACTAGGCTATGTGACCATATAAAACATGCATGCAAAGGAGGAGGGGGTTATACCTAGGGTGGCGGTGGAGTCAGGCTAGCGGGGCAGTGGCGTGTCGGTGCAGTGGCGAGCCGATGCGGTGCAGGCAGACCAGCAACGCCGACGAAGATGATCGGGGTCGCCGAGTCCCTCCCACGGGTCCTTCTCCTACATAAAAAGGCATTAGGTTAGAATCCATTGAAAATTTCGGCAGCACCTCCCCTGCACGGGGAGGTTTCCAAAACCTGCAAGAAACGTAGGCGCGATGGCCAACAACCACATATATACCAAACATAGGCACGAAGGCCAACAAACATATATATACCAAGACGAGCCATGTACTTTAGTTCTCTTTCCATGCAGATGAAAGTATCGAAGTAGTACAACAACAAGTACTACTACCACTACAACTACTACCAACACTAACACTACTACTACAAACACTACTACTATCACTACTTACTACTAACAATACTACTAACTACTACTACTTACTAACTACTACTAACACTACTAAGTACTACTACTAACTACTACAGGTGTAGGGCATACCTTCGCGACGAGAATGGCAGCGACGAGGGTCAGCGACGACGGCGGGGACGACCGCAGCGGCGTGAGGGTCGATGGGCCTAGGCCGGCACCTTCCTTCACCTCTCCTTCTCCTTCTCCTCCTCTCTTCTCCCCTCCTCCTCTCTTCTCCCCTTCTCCTCTCTTCTCCCCTGCCTCCTCCTCCTCTCTTCTGCAGTGGCGCGGTGGCCGGGGCGGAGAGCGCGGGGGCCCGCGCGGGGAGGCGCGGTGGCCGGGGTGGATTCCGCACAAGTTCTAACCAGCAAACTACGCTGTCAGTGTCCTAGCTTTGCCATTCTCCATGATCCGGTAACGAGACTAGGATCCCCTCTGTTGGATCTCCTCGCGCTCCTTTTGCCGGCCCTCCCTCCATTGTGGTTTCCTCCCCATAATCTCCTCGTGCTCCTTTTGCCATGCCCTGCCCTGCCTGCATTCTCCCAGCTGTCAATGTGCACCGTATCGTATCCACATGCACATATATGATATGATCTAGCTAGCTATGGATAATCACTACAGAAACAGAAGTTAATTATTCCTGATCGTCTTTTGTCATGCCAATTGCCAATGCATGCCACCTAATTCCCACAGGCATATCTTCTTCTTCTCTTCCAGCCTACAGCTCCTATAGCATCTATATAAACACCCCTTGGCCCCTCTCTCTAGCATCAATCCCCTCGTCCTCATCTATCTCCCTCTAGTTTATCAGATTCCATTCTTCATTTCTCTCCTCATTATCCCATAGTCCCAACCAGGGAAAAATTTATCGGCCGAAATCTCCCGATATTTCCGATATATCCTTTTTATCCATAGGTGCCGATAAGAAAATATCTATCTTTTTCGTACAAATTTTGTTTAATTTATTTAAATTTACTTAAATTCAAATTAAATTTTATTTGAATTTGGTCCGATATTTCCGATATATCATGTTTATCCTCTTTATCTGTGACCCCCGATAAATTTTAATTTCCGAAAATGAAAACCTTGGTCCCAACTGCAAGTAGCTACAGCCTACAGCGCTGCAGTTTGCAACAACCACGATTGCCATGGGTGCCCACACCGGCAGCCGTCGTTGCAGCCCGTCGACATCGACGGCGAGGAGAAGAACAAGGCCGGCAGCATCCTCCGCCGCCACCGTAGCCGCCAGTAGGCCTTCACTGAAGAAGCCGATGAGCAAGGACGATGCCGCGGAAGGCAAGGCGAGGACGAAGGCCTTCAGCAGGCGAAGGGACATGGAGGTGAGGAAGAAGATGGAGGTGCTGAGGCGCCTCGTGCCGAGCGGCAGCGGCAGCAGCGATGACGACGAGGTCGATGAGCTCCTTCTGCGCGCCGCCGGCTACATCGCGTGGCTGCAGTCGCAGGTGACGGTCATGCAGTTCATGGTCGACGTGCTCGAGGACACGAAGCATTAATCATTTTTTTATCAGGCTTGAGAATTGAGATGACACATGTGTAATACACACCATATACACATGATATTTACTTTTGTACTGGACCTCTTGGGTTCATGTGGTTCTTTATCTCTTTGTTTGATTGATGACGCCCCTGAGGAGGGATCGATCCTGAAGCTTGAGCAAGAGCCGCTTGCTGAACTGGATAACCCTTTTTTTCTTTCAAAAAGCTACCAGCAATAGCTTTGCCGAGCATGCATTGATAAAGAAGTATAAAATATCAAGGTTTTAAATCTCCGGCTATAGCCTCCGCTATCTCCGGCTATAGCTGTTTGAGAAGGATTTAGCTAAGTTTTTCCATGTACAAGTTAGCTCTTAGCTGCCGCTATAGCTGGCTATAGCCTGTTTTCGGATATAGAAAGCTAAATGGCTTAGCCGGCTATTTAAAACCTCGTAAAATATACAACACAACACCACAAACCCTTCAAGAGATGGGCTTGGGCTAGATGTTACCGCTGTCTTGTGCATGATCACCAAGTCAGCTCATGCAAGAATTTCTTTCCGATGCATCCATCGTTGACGCTCTAGACATCGAGAGTGGCATTGTTTTTTTTTTTTGATCCAGCTGATCCTACTTCTCGCAAGTTGTTTCCAACTCTGTGAAACCTCACCATCCCTCACAAACAAAGAGTTGGGTGTCGCTCTACTATGTTAACAAACTCTGTGGCTATGTCTGTACCGCAAGGACATGTCAACTCATCATTGACTACAAGATCTTATAGTTTGTGTGGTAGGATGCTAGTCCCGTTTACCACAACTGTTGTTGTGTCTCTCCTGCTTCGATGCCTTTGAACCTCAAGTCTATGATCACGCCTTTGGTGGAGTCCTTGCGATCGGAGCTCAAAACCTTCATTGCAATTATTCGTCTAGAAGAAGTGATGCATCCCCTCAAGGAGGAGGCTTCTACCACCAAGTTATTGCTAGCGCGTGTGGCCAACCATTTGGAAAACATTCAGAGCCACATTTAGAGCATGCTTTCGTTGTTGACATGGACACATGGTCGAGCTCTTTGGTCCCTGTTCTCTGGCTCGGTGCTCTCCTGTATCATCGATCCTTTCTTCTCTTGTGGTAGCTTGCACGCCTGTTGACTCCTTGTTGTTTGAGGACACATGTGTGTGAAAGCTATTGATTCTGTCATACATGACGTGACCACAAGTATCTCTGTTAAGGAGATTCACAAATAAACGGACCAAAGACTTTGACATAGAACTTGACCAAAAGATGCCCCTGGTGCATGCCATTGAGGGTGGCCTCCGGAACCTCCATTGTTCATATGATCAAACAAATGCCACTGTAAGTTCTATCTCAACATGTAAGACCTTTACATCATCTTTTACTAACTATCCACATCATCTTTCACTAATAATAATCATGTAATGTCACTAAGTTCCAATCCCTTAATGTAAGCTATCCATGCCATCTCTACTTTATTTCATTTCAAATTCTTCGCAATTCCCACAGCAACGCGTGAGGTATCTTCTAGTTTATTCCAAAATCTCACACAATCTAGGCAACCAAACAAGCTAGACAACTCCTCCATGATAGATTGAATTGGTGAAAAATGGTCTAAAATGAAGGAAGAGCATCTCCATGAACCATCTCAAAATGTAAGACAATCTGCACAAATTAAATGCAACAAGCTTGAAATGAAAGGGAAGCTAATTACCAACCCTGGCGTGCTTTCTTCAAAAATCACCACCCTCCATGAGCTTCATGGAATCACGGTGAGAAGCCGGTTGGAGGAGGAGGATGGGGGGTTTTGTACTGTACATTTTCACCACCGAGTTGATATAAGAAGCGACAACGACGATGTCTGTTTTTACTGTGTTCTAAACTCTAGGTGATGTGATGGAACTCAGAACCGATTATGATAAATTTTTTCACCTCCGGCACCAACCACGAACTGCCAGTGAAAATGGGCTCTCCTTTCACTGTAGGTCTGTGGTTGGAACTAACCGGCTGTGATACACATTTTCACGGACGAGTCGGGCATCCTCTGGGCTCACCCACTTCAGAATCAGCAGTGAAAATGCATCATGGTCAGTTCGCTGGAAACCGGTAGTGATGGACTGCATGGAAAATGGTTTCTGCAGTAATGTTTGTTAAATCTATCACATATATATTTATGCAAATTTTCTACTATTCATAGATTTGATTTAACGTTTAAAAAAATGCTCGCATTGAAATGCGTGCAAATTTATGAGGCTAAGGAGTACAAGTATTTTTTTTCTTTTTTCTCGAACAGGAGAGTAAGTATTTTTTTTTCAATACACATACATATATATATTTGCTAGTTAATATCAAAATACTGAAGTATACATATTATTGTAGATATAGAAGCATAGAAGCATAGTGATAGAAAATTGATACAGGGGACGAGGCGAGCCTGATGCCTCGTTGGCTTTGTAGCTGTCGCAGTTTGCCGGCTGGAACGACAAAAGCGATCTGCGGACGTCGTGCAGGACGAGGTAATTCTTCTGCATGACGTTGCCCATAATAGACAGGCTGGGAGACTTCTGGACGACCCAGCACACTACGCCGTCGCTCACTTCCACGACGTAGTTTGCCATCGGCAAGGCCATGTCAGCGCCGCCGTCGAAATGCAGCACCATCGCCGGGACAGCGCTCGAGAGCAGCCTGCCATTGCTAGGTTTCCGGTAGCACGCCTCGAATCCGTCCCAATCCTCTACCTGGGTAAGGTTCGTCTGCGACAGGAACGCCGCCTTCGCCTCCGTGTACGCCGGCTCAGCAAGATACGTCAGCGTCGTGCCGGAGTCGAACACGACACCATTGGGTCCGCCAACGCCGGCCGTCGTCGCCGAGCCGATCGTTATGCTACGCAGGTTCACGGCGTAGAAGGTGGTGGACGCGAGGAGGCCGGTGGACTGCACACCGGCGCCTGTCATGGTGGCTAGTGAGCCGAACAGCAGAGGGCTGGCCTTGGAGGCGTCACCGGTGAGGCAGTACATGAAGGTGCCAGCGTGGAGCTGGGAGACGAGGGACAGGGGCCCGCGGCCGAGCCCGACGAGGCCGGAGCCGGTGCCGTAGTTGCCCTCCGACGCGGTGGTGCAGCCGAAGCCGACGCCCGGCACCGCGTCGCCGCCGAGAGTGAAGGTCTCGCTCCCGAGGAACCCCTGCGTGTACTGGGGACGGTCGCCGCCGCCAAGGCCGTAAGAGTACGTGTAGTCGCACTCGGTGCCGCCGGCGGCACACCGTGCGACAGACCGCAGGGCGGTGCACAGACGGTGCGAGCACGGGAGCTTGGTGAACGTGGACGACGTGTCGGGGTGGTACGAAGGAGAGGAGGAGCCCCACGCGGCGCCGGCGCCGCACTTGGTCCAGATCAGGTCGCTGCCGGTGTCGGCGAGGGCTGTCAGCTCCTGTGGCGGCGTGCCGATGGAGAACTCCATGTCGTAGGCGCCGACGACGCCGTCCATCCACAGGGGTACTGTCTCTGTGTTACTATTATTACTGTCCAAGTGGCTCGCCGAGGACTGCTTGTCGACTTGGGACCGGGCGGCGAGGAATGACAGCCGACGGTGAGACTCTTGAGCGGCCTGCGTGAAGTTGATGGCGGTGGTATCAGTGCGGGCACGGCGGATCATGGTGCCGCGGAAGCCTCGGCTTTCAGCATCGGCCGGAAGAGCGGGAACGACGAGGAAGAAGATCATGAACGACGCGAGGATAATAACTATGTGATTAGTAGTCATTTTGGATTTTCACAAGACGTGCCGCCTGTGCTTATTCCTTGATGTTTGCGTGGAGCATAGATTGATATATAGCAACGAGCACGTCGACTGCATTGTGGATATTGCTGAGCAAATACTTGGAAATTTCTCTTCAAGTGCCGTACGGCCTTCTTGTTGCACCCACGAACAAGAAGAACTTCTTGTTGCATTGCATTGTTTCAACCGCGCGACCTAGGTCGTCGCTGCAATGGATGAGCCTCGGGTTTTTCGTCGCCTACACAGCGGGAGCTGCATCCTCATTCGTCCGATCCCCAGTGTCGGCTACTACTTGAGCACTAGAATAAGCTAAGTTTATGCTCGGTATTTCTTAGCATGGTATCTTGCAAACTTTTTTTTTTCTGTGTAGCCTCGATCGCGTAACAACGATGATTTAATATAAGAAAGTACTAAATACATCTTTCGTACGTGTAATAGATGGACGTTGGTCCGTTCTAAAAAGACAAATGTTATCGCCATTCTGTTACTGAGTGTTTGGTTTAAGGATTTAGTTGATATGATCAATCATTTTTTTACTTCTCATTTCTTGTTTGGTTTGGTAGAATTAAATGAGTTGATCCATTAACGTTTAAATTCTGGGTATAGGGCGTCCGTCTGCTCGGGCGGTGCTGATAGTAGGCCGTGACGCAGCCCAACAACCGCATCTTATCTGCTCATCCAACCATTCTAAAAAAAAGAAGAAAAACTCACCTCACCGTAGTGCCGCGACAGCTCTCCGCGACGGTGCTCCGCCGTGCCGCCTCGGCGAGCCGCTCTCCACTGTGCTTCCCTCTCCATCGCGCCTCCGCTACGCCAGCCAGCATCTCCTCAGCGCCAGAGCATATGGCAGCTCGTCTTCCTCCCTCTCCACCGCGGGCTTCTCCAGCGCACGGACCCGCCGTAGCCTTTTTCATTGTAGCAGCGAGCTCCGCGCCACCGGTGAGACCTACATCGATCGGTGAACTCCACGCGTTGATGAGCCTCCATTCCCAAGTAGCAAGGAGATGTTGTGCTGAACGTGCATGTTGCAGACGTATGCATGAAGTGTTTCATATATTTCAGAGGTATATTGCAAGTGTTTCATATAGATGTTGCGAAAGTTGATCTGGATGTTGCATATGCTGCAAGTGTTTCATAGGCATGTTGCAAGCGTTTGTTCAAAGTATATCATCTATTTCAGACGTATGTTGCAAGAGTTTTGATCTGGATGTTGCATGTGTTTCACACATATGTTGCAAGAGTATGTTCCAAATGCTTCAGCTGTTTCATGAATTCTTATGTTACAAGTGTTTTATCTGGATGTTGCATATGTTTCACACATGTTGTAAGTGTATGTTCCAAATATTTTATCTGCTTTAGACTTATGTTGCATTCAAGTGTTTCATATTGCAAGTGTTTTGTGTTTCAGAGGCATGTTCAGAGAGTTGTGGGGGCACGGTCCAGGCGCTAAGAGAAGGGGCGTGGCGAGCCTGGGGCCGGCTAGGTCCTGCGGACGGGCGTGCTCGTCCTCATCGAGGCTCACGGGTTCTGCTCGTGTGGAGAGAGGAGGGGTTCAGGGGAAGGAGTGGCGGGCGCAGCAGGGGTGCGCGTGTAAGGGCGTTGCAAGGCGGACGAGAGCAGAGCGAGGCAGACGGGGGACGGACGTGCATGTGCAGCAGCGATACAGCGTAGCGGCAGGTGCAGGCGGGCGGGCTAGGGCATCCGGACGTGCTCGTCTGCTCCGGACGTCCGGACGCTAGTAAGTCCCAATTTTATAAGCTAAAAACTAATTGAGTTCATAATATATATATATATATATATATATATATATATATATATATATAGAGAGAGAGAGAGAGAGAGAGAGAGAGAGTCATAATACACCATCTCGTGGTTCTCAAGCCAAACAAATCATTGGATACGCGTGACGCCCACCAATATAGAATATATGTCGATGTGGTGATGATTACGCCAGCTAGCAATAAGCTGCTGAATATATAACATAAGCATGCATGGTATCGTTTAAAGGTCATATATACATGGTTTGGCACGGTACAAAACTGGTGCATACGTGGAATTATCTGAACGCCGAACGTAGTTAGTAGTGTTAGTAGTATTATTAGTAGTAAGTAGTGATAGTAGTAGTAGTGTTAGTGTTGGTAGTAGTTGTAGTGGTAGTAGTACTTGTTGTTGTACTACTTCGATACTTTCATCTGCATGGAAAGAGAACTAAAGTATATGGCTCGTCTTGGTATATATATGTTTGTTGGCCTTCGTGCCTATGTTTGGTATATATGTGGTTGTTGGCCATCGCGCCTACGTTTCTTGCAGGTTTTGGAAACCTCCCCGTGTAGGGGAGGTGCTGCTGAAATTTTCAATGGATTCTAACCTAATGCCTTTTTATGTAGGAGAAGGACCCGTGGGAGGGACTCGGCGACCCCGATCGTCTTCGTCGGTGCTGCTGGTCTGCCTGCACCGCATCGCCTCGCCACTGCACCGAGACGCCACTGCCCCACTAGCCTGACTCCACCGCCACCCTAGGTATAACCCCCTCCTCCTTTGCATGCATGTTTTATATGGTCACATAGCCTAGTTAGGCGTCTCCCGTTCGAAAGAGATACGGTCGGAGGTATGCAGATCTTTGCATATCTGTGACCGTATCTCTTTCGGATTGTCCACGTATTTTGGACAGCCCGCGGATGCATAGATGAGGTTAGTTTCCATGGTTCGTTCCGGTCCGAGACAGACTTTCGGCATCACCTCCCTGTTGTTCTCCGGATACACACTCTCCCTTGCAGGACGTGTATCGGGAGAACAGCGGGGAGGTGCTGCCAAAATTCTGTCTCGGATAGGAGCGGAGCATTGAAACTGACCTCATCTACGCATCCGCGGGTGGGATTAGGACCTATCCTCACCTATTAGATGGTAGGAACGCCGTGCAGATGCAATTGCTGGTTATATTACTCGCTTACATATGTATATGCCAGAGGATGGAGAACCTTGATTGGATGTACACGGGCCACGCAAGTATGACCCCAGAATGGATGACTAAGACTAATGCTTTCTTGGAGCATTCATTTGGCAAGGCTGCTAGAGGGTCGAGTCGGATGCTGTGTCCCTGCAGCAAATGTGACAACCGTGTATGAAAGAATAGGAAGAACGTGGGGGAAGATCTTTGCAAGTATGGATTCACGCCAAACTATACCTGCTGGATCCACCATGGTGAAACCGATCGTATTAGAGAGGAGGTGGTGAGACCACGCCTCGAGGCTTTTGATAGAGATGCGGGGGTAGCAGACTAGATGGATGACTTACAGGAGGGACGGTTTGGTGAAGGATTAGAGGACGAGCCAGAGGAATCCGCAAAGGCGTACTACGATATGCTGTCTTCGGCACAGAAGCCCCTTCATGAAAAGACAATGGTTTCACAATTGGATGCCATTGGATGCCTAATGGCGTTCAAGTCGCAGTGTAGCATGAGTCGAGACAACTTCGATGGTATGTTGGCAGTTGTTGGATCCCTGCTTCCGGAGGGTCACATTCTTCCGAAGAACTTGTACGAGTCACATAAACTTCTTTGTGCCCTTAAGATGCCGTATGAGCACATCCATGCTTGTCCGAATGGTTGCATCCTATTTAGGAAAGATCACGAGAAAGCAACGCACTGTCCAAAGTGCAAATCCTCTAGGTATCTGGAGGTCAACACTAGTGATGGCAAGCAGGAACAGCTTGGTATCCCCGCGAAGGTCCTACGGTACCTTCCTGTCATACCGAGGATCCAACGGCTGTACATGATAGAGGAGTCCGCGAAACAGATGACATGGCACAAACATGGCAAAAGATACAATGCTGACAAGATGGTACACCCATCGGATGGCGATGCATGGACCCATTTCGATGGCATACATCATGGTAAAGCTGAGGAGGCTCGGAATGTACATGTAGCGCTGGCAACAGATGGGTTCAACCCCTATGGATTGCTGGCGGCCCCGTACACTTGTTGGCCCATGTTCGTGATCCCCCTCAATCTCCCCCCCGGCGTCATGTTTCAACCCAAGAACGTATTCTTATCACTAATAATTCCTGGACACCCGGGGAACAAGATGGGTTTGTTCATGGAGCCTCTCATTAATGAATTGATCCTTGCTTGGGAAAAGGGGGTACTGACATATGACCAAGCTACAAAGAAGAACTTCACAATGCATGTGTGGTACCACTACTCCCTGCATGACTTCCTGGCGTATGGCATATTCTGCGCGTGGTGTGTTCACGGGAAGTTCCCATGCCCAATATGCAAGATAGCTATGAGGTTCACTTGGCTGAAGAGGGGTGGCAAGTTTTCTTCATTTGACCAACATCGTCAATTCCTCCCTCTTGACCATCCATTCAGATGAGACATCAATAACTTCAGGAAAGGGGTTCAAGTCACTGACCCTGCACCTCAGATGATGACCGGTGCCGAGGTCCGTGCTGAGATAGAGGCTCTCAAAGATGATAAAGATAAAGGTGGTTTTATTGGATATGGTGAGGAACACCAGTGGACTCATAAATCAGGCTTGACTAGGCTCCCCTATTTCAATGACCTTGTTCCACACAACATTGATGTAATGCACACAGAAAAGAATATCGCTGAGGCGCTTTTTGCAACACTCATGGACATTCTTGATAAGTCAAAGGACAACGTTAAGGCTAGACTAGACCTGGCAACGATGTGCGATAGGCCAAAGCAAGTGATGAAGCCTCCCGCGCCCGACAAGAAATGGAGAAGGACTCCGGTCAATTTTGTCTTGAAAAAGGACCAAAGGAAGGAAGTACTGCAGTGGATCCAGACATTAATGTTTCCTGATGGGCATGCAGCGAATTTGAGTAGGGGAGTGAACTTGTCCACTATGCGAGTCTTAGGGATGAAGAGTCATGACTACCACATATGGATTGAGCGGCTCCTTCCTGCGATGACCCGGGGATATGTCCCTAAGCATGTGTGGCGCGTGCTGGCAGAGTTGAGCTATTTCTTCCGCCAGCTTTGTGCCAAGGAGTTATCTCAGGGCATGATTGATGACTTAGAGAAAGTGGCACCTATGTTGCTCTGCAAGTTGGAGAAGATCTTCCCACCCGGCTTCTTCCTGGCGATGCAGCATCTGATTTTGCACCTACCATACGAGGCATGAATGGGGGGGCCCGTGTAGGCCCGTTAGTGCTATACAATTGAGAGATGTCTAAAGATTCTTCAGAAAAAGTGTAGAAATAAAGCCAAAATTGAGGCTTCTGTGGCAGAGGCATTCATTCTGGAGGAGGTGTCAAACTTCACAACAGCATACTATAAGGATGGCCTTCCTAGCGTGCACAATCATCCCCCTCGTTACAACGTGGACGAGAGTTCATCGAACCTCAGCCTTTTCAAAGGGCAACTCAGAAAGGCAAGCGCATCGGGCACCAAGACCTTGCGGCATGATGAGTTGCGCACTATCATGCTGTATGTGTTGTTGAACCTTGACGAAGTGAAGCCTTATGTGCAGTAAGTTCTCAATGAGCTTGTTACATACGCCCTTGTCACTATCCTCCATCTATCGAACCCCCTTATCTCTTGTTTTTAGGGCATTTCTAAAAAAATACTAGAGAGGGAATAGGGCTCCTTCCCCTCAAGAAGAAGATAGTCTTCTCAAAGATGGTGTGCCCGATTTCATATCCTGGTTCGATACGAAGGTACCGTCCAATTTACCTCATTCAATCTTTGACATCCCACTTTGCTCCTACGAGCGAGTAATGTAACGATCTATCCGGCCTCACCTTGCAGGCCTGCAAGGATGCGGAAATGGATGCTGAGTTGAAAGGGCTCGCCAAAGGCTTCGCCTACAAGGTCAAGTCATTCACCGTTTATGATGTGAATGGCTATCACTTTCACACAAGAAACTACGAGCGGAGTTAGCCCAATCGGAAAACAACGAATACCGGAGTTCGTACGCCCGGCACCGATGAGCACGACTACTACGGCATAGTAGAAGAAATATACGAGCTCAATTTTGAGTGTCGCAAAGCTCCTAATCAAGTCGTCTTCAAATGCCATTGGTTTGATCCTAATGTCACGAGAACAGCCTCTGAGATTGGACAAGTCAAAATTCGATAGGATTCTGTCTATCAAGGAGAGGATGTCTATATTATGGCTCAACAGGCCATGCAAGTTTATTATCTCCCATGGGCATGCCAAAAAGACCCCAATCTTATCGGTTGGTACCTTGTGCAGTTGGTATCGCCGCACGATAAACTGCCTATCCCAAACGATGAGGATTACAACTTTGACCCAAACACATGGGAGTTCTATCAACCAGAGGGGCTAGAAGGGAGGTTTGACATAGACATGTTTTCGCTGATGGGCATGGAAGTAGACAATGACATTGATCAGTACGATGGAGATGAGGACGACGGAGAAGAGGTGCAAAATGCTAAGGACTTACAAATGCTTGAGCGATTACAGTTAGGCGATGACAATGATGACAACGATGGAGATGAGCCCGATTTACTCGACAATATTGATAGTGATGACGGCACCTATGATCCAGTCGCTGCCAATCATGAAGAATATTTCTAAATCATGTAATACTATATTATTATTATTATTGCAATTATGTTTCGTTCATTTTGCATCTCTTTATAAGTACTTGTAATTTAACTGTGCTAATTGGTTTACTCTTTGAAATTGTAGGCACTTGACAAAATGCCAGGCGAAAGGCAGGCCCGTCGGGGGGTCAACTCCCTCTACATGAGGGAGCGCTCACCACCCCACGCTGAGGAGGACCCCTTGCCAGAGCCGTCGACGAGGAGGACGAGGAGCGGTCGCCCCCGCAGCCGTCCGAGGATGAGGGTGCAGCCGGCTGCCACCCCGTCGGTGGACGAGGATGACCAGGCGGTGGGCCTGCACATAGGAGGGGTTGGCACTTCCTCTAACTCGTCGGACCACGGGGAGGCGGTGATAGCGACACCAGGGGGTTCCACTAGCACTGCCTCTGGCTCTACCTCGTCGGGAGTCTACTTGCGCGGGCCCTCGCAGCTCCCGGCACGGCCGATCCCACTTCACCGGCGCCCGGTGATTCGACCCAGCGGCGACAAGTAAGTATTATTTCACTACTATTTCATATGACATGTTGAAAATCGAACTGCATCTCCACAATTCTTCTTAATGACTCTTGCATCAACTCGGAAGTTGTGTCCGGAACGGGCCGGCACATCAATGGCACCCTGGGCCTTCTAATTCGGCAGCACTACCTTGGCATGGTCACCTATGCCTCGGTGACTTCGCCGCCCTAGACGTGGGACCACTTCTACGCCGCCAAGGACAGCGAGTTTGGCAACGTTGCGGCGTGGATTAAGGCCGATTTCTAGGTGAGTCTTCATCGCACTAAATTGGTCAATACTGCGCATTCATTGGTCGTTATTGAAATAATGAAACGATACATGATGTCTGTATGCAGGACTTCTTCAGGTGCGACAAAGGGTTTGAGGACCGGGCGGCGTGAGTGCAGGACAAGGTCTGTAGGTCTCGACTCTCGGACCTATACTAGGAGATGCGGCTCCAGTGCATCATCAACTACAGCACCGACGTCCTTGGTCAGGTGGTGAGGAAGGCCGATGCCAGGACCAGGACGCTCACCAAGGAGCAGTACCTCTTGGTAAGTACAAAACATTAATACTGACTCCTTCCATGAAGAATAGGTAGGCTTCATTTCATCTTCTGACATATCAATAACTTGATGGCATGCAGCAATGTCCTGATTGGTGCGCCAGGCACCGCCTCTGCTGGGAGGCCATTGTGGACAGGTGGCTCTCGAAGGAGTGGGCGGAGAAGCAAAACATCCATCGGGACTACCGCCTGCAGATGGGTGGGGCGCCACACCACCAAGGCAACCGGAGCCTCAGCGCGTACGCCCAGACATGGGTAATCTTCTTTGTGTTTTCATCTTTATTTATTTATTCTAACGCTCAATTCTCATTACTTATAATCATCTTTGTGTTTTCCTTGCAGTCCCAGGTGCACCAAGGCTAGGAATGCAACGAGTTCATGGCGTATGCCCTGGCACACAAGGGCAAGGCGACGGCCCCGAAAGTCACCTACAACCCGGCGGACGGGCCCGAGGCGTACACCAGCGTGAGCGTCCACAGCAAGCTTAGCGAGTACACCTCGGCGGCCCATGAGCGCCATGGGGAGGACTTCGATCCAGCCACCAAGCCCCTGGACACAGACCTCCTGATGAGACTGGGAGGAGGGAAGCAGCACGACCGGTACTGGATGGCGGACAGCACAGTCGACTCCGCCTCTGTTCCCAACCTCGCCGAGATTCGAGCAAGGAGCACGAGCTCCTCCCTCCCCATACGCTCTTGGCAGCAGAGCTCACAGCAGCAGATGGCAGAACTCCAGGTTAGTACTGTTTTATTCGTCGTTCATTGCTTTTACACATCTACCTTGCCTTTGCATTATTTAAACATTGTGGGTGGAATGTTGCAGGCCGACTTGCGGAGGTTGGAGGCCCAGCAGGCGGCCCAGGCGGAGGCCCATCGGCTAGAGATGGAGGCTGTACAAGCCCAGAGGGCGGCCGAGACGTAGAGGCTGCAGGACATGTTCAGCTTCATGGCGAGCCTTCAGACCTTGCCAGGTGTGGTCGTGCCCCGGTCGCTGCACGCTCCAGTTGTGGCTCCTCCTCCTCCTCCTGTAGGGACTCCAGTGAGTATATATGGTTGTTTATTCCTTTAGCTTGTGTGGCCCTCCTATAGATACTCATGAATTCACTTCTTCTTTATGCAGCAACAGTCGACGGGTTCGAACCTGACTCCTCAAGGTGGCCCTTCTCCACAGGCCGGGTGGACAACTGGCCCTCCTCAAGGTGGCAGTTCACACTCCGGGTGGGGAGGCTGGCAGTATGTATCGTTTATTTGTTTCTTTTCATGTTGCATGGACTTGTGTTAGACTTAGCCTTATGTTGGACTACTACTAGAGACATATATATATTGTGATGGATATTGTCATGGATGATGTGAATGTATGATGGATTATGGACAATGGATTTGTATGTGATGTATTATGGATGGTGGATGTGTATGTGATGGGTTATGAATGTGTATGTGATGGAATATTGATGTGTATGTGATATATCCTGTGCTGTGTGTTGATATATATGTGATTTCTTTGTTTGTGCCGATGGAAAGCAAAAAACAAAAAAAGCATTTCCCCCCTCTTTGCCGAGTGCCACACTCGGCAAAAAGGGCTTTGCCGAGTGCCGTGACCATGGCACTCAGCAAAGCTGGGAAGCAGAGACCCAATTTCCCAGCTTTGCCGAGTGCCAGAGCCATGGCACTCGGCAAAGATTTTTTTTTAAAAAAGAAAAAATTTCTTTGCCGAGTGCAAGAGTATGGCACTCGGCAAAAAAATTTCAAAAAAAAGAGAAAAAATTCTTTGCC
Source organism: Miscanthus floridulus (assembly GCF_019320115.1). NCBI lineage: Eukaryota > Viridiplantae > Streptophyta > Magnoliopsida > Poales > Poaceae > Miscanthus > Miscanthus floridulus. The sequence continues at coordinate 31,598,693 of NC_089595.1, forward strand.
GAGTGCCGCTGAGGTGGCACTCGGCAAAGAGGCCGTCAGAGTTAACGTCGGTTTTTTTTGCCGAGTGCTGACGTGACACTCGGCAAAGGCTTTACCGAGTGCCCGATATGTGGCACTCGGCAAAGAAACCTTTGCCGATGGGTTCTTTGCCGACTGCTCTTTGCCGAGTGCGGCACTCGGCAAAGCCTTTACCGAGTGTATTTCGGGTTTTGGCACTCGGCAAATTGCCGGTTTCCAGTAGTGCCACCAATATAGAATATATGTCGATGTGGTGATGATTACGCCAGCTAGCAATAAGCTGCTGAATATATAACATAAGCATGCATGGTATCGTTTAAAGGTCATATATACATGGTTTGGCACGGTACAAAACTGGTGCATACGTGGAATTATCTGAACGCCGAACGTTGTTAGAGTGTACAGTTAGCTAGATCCACACCAGAACCAATCTACTAACTAAAGAACACGGAATCGTAATCACCCTAGAAGAAAATATGCAAACGAGAACAAAACGGAGGCACGATCTTTTTTAATTGGGTTTGGTGATGTGTCTACGCCCTCGGGACTAGACTACATGCGCTCCTCCCCATAAAACAATAGCTACACCAACATTCGTGCATTCCCGCGGTCTTACCGTTGCCCAAACCAGCAAACAAGTCGTCTCATAGTTAAAACAGTGGTTGCCTCATATTTATGTCTCCCTAGGACGTAAAATTCGACTACAACTCTATCCTAGCCCCTAATATAACTCAAGTCCAATTGTAACCGTATTTACACATATTCGACACATATCTAACAAATTTCACCTCGACGAATATGCATGCCACCTTAAAGTCGTCCATGCCTAAACCTCCGTGTACCTGAATTGAGATGTTACCTTTGCAGCCCCACAAAAGCTGTCCAACCAGTCTGATCATAGACCCATTGCAAACAAGAGACTCTGCTATTCTTACAACTCCATACTCCATGACTCCACCTGCAGCTGTGCACTCTTCTCTTTTATCATCATAGTATGTGTTGAGTATAATGAATTCCTCTACAACCCTGACATGCCTGACTTCCTGAAGCACATCTGCTCCCTATTAAGAATCGCACGAGCTAACTGAATCTAACACCATACTCGAGCCTGAATGTGCACGTGACACCGAATTAAGCAGCATGCAATCATATTTTGCCAAGCCATGCTGCTGCCCATCTGTATAGTTTTGTGGTTATGATGTTGTGGAAGTGTATTGAGTAGTTGCAATGTGTTTGCAGCCCATATGTATGTGCCTAAGGTTCACCAGGGAATGAGGCAGCTGTAAGTTAGGTTACTGAACATTGGTACTATCTGGTTCTGCTGATGTATAGATGTTTCTATGATGTTAACTCAATCATGGAAAGTTATATGCTCGCATGTAAGTGCATAGTAGTGCACTTGAAGCATGTTTTGTATGTGCCTTGCCTAACTTATTTGCTTTGATCAATTCTACATAAAAGAAAAGTCCAAGGTTCGGACGATCCGTGAAAACGATGACTCCTGTGCGCCTCCACTGCCGAGACAAGCTTTTCTGAGCCAAGACCACATGAAAACTGCATATCACATGGATTTCAGACCACAGGTGAAGAAACTCCCAGAACTCCTGGGAGGGCGGATGCCCCTCGGGTATATTAGGGGTTGAGGTTTCGGCTGGCTCAGACCACAGGTGAAGTGCTGTGAAACTACTAATTTTTTAGCGTTCTTGCTAGGACTGCTCCGCCTGACCTCGGTTCCCCCTACCCGGCCTCGTTTGCCGGCCGACAGCCTACCGCGACCTGCTTTGGCTAGCTGCAGCTGGCTGCCCGACTGCCATGGCAGGCCAGCGTGCGGCCATGAGCGGCCATGGTTGGCTTCGATCGGCCGGATGCCTCTCTTGTGGCCGCACACGCTACATGGCCATCGTGGCCGGACTTATCAGCGGTTATAAAAATATCGTGAGATCAATTCTACATAATTCATTGTCCCTTATAACAAGAAATTTGATCCTCACCTAGAATCTGCCAACCTTCTCGCATTCTCTCATGTGATTTAGAGGCTACAAAGGGTAGAACTTCATTGGTCGCTTCTGAGTTCTTTGATCGATGGGTGGTCCCTTGTGAGGCACACCTGCTGCTTCTCTTTTGGGGAAATTACTCCACTCTTGCTAGAACAATGAAGAATGAGGAGATTGATGACATAGGCCTGATCGGTAAAAAGCCCAAAGGACAACAGAATGGTGGCTGCACTCGTACATGGCTTAGAGATGCCTTGATTAAGCAATATACAAGGGCATACATCCTCTCTCTCTCTTTGTGGTTGTACGCTATTCCCAAATTCAAATCAGAAAATCAACTATAACTTGCTTTCCCTTCTTGAAGATTTTGAAAAGGTTAGTAAATACAGTTGGGATATGGTCTCTTGGCAAATCTATATTAGGAGCTGAGCATGTGCTGCCAAACGGGGAAAAATAGGAACACCAACCGTTGTGGAATGCATGCTATTTCTCCAGTTGTGGTCTTGGAACCATCTGCCTCTTGGTAGGTCAACACGTGTGAGCACCCTCATATGTATTGGAGAACCATGAAACATGCAATCTTGTGGTTGGGTCAAAAACTCTCACTTGTAAGTGGATGAGGTCATTATGATAGGTACCTTCCTTAGACATGCACCCTTAATTCCCTGAAAAACCCAACATGGTCATATGGACCCCATATGAGGAAGATTTGAGCGCAAATAATGAACTCCATGAACTTTGCACTCAAGATAAGAGTTTATGGATGACAAAGTTGCATTTGCTATCCTTTAACGTTGTGCAACTCCATAGCCACATAGGGTGATGAAGCAATTTGGCATGAAGCAGGTGTTGTTAAAATCGAAGAGAATGGACTTTGACGGTCCTATTAAACAAGAGTAAGTGTCCCCACCCATCTTTTCTGGATAAAATTCATTTAGTTAGACTTAGAGAATATGAAGGGTCCCATTTGGTGAAAAAAGTGGGTCAATGTTGTGTGAAAATTGGTAAGGCAGCTGCTGGAAACATGGCCGTAAAATTTAAACCTGATGTTAATAAGGTCCAGATCCTGAAACAAATATTTAGCTATCATTCTGTGTGCAGATATGCCAAACATCATGTCTCATTGGAATCTCCCAAGGTTACCTCAGCTGCATGTATACTTTATTTAAAATCAATAGCCATGGCTAAACTGCAGCAGAAAACCTTTCAGATTTTTGTCCAGATGTGTTGGAAAACACCTGCAGAAAGCAGCTTAGAATTCACTTTATTTTCTTTAACATGCATGATTTGTTTTTGTAGGAGACCTAAAGCCAAAAAAGAGGTGAATCATGGACTGATATTGGATTTATAAGAAAAATAAAACTTGGGAGAACTAGAAAAATGGCATCACTCAACCTCCTCTGATGGACTGCGACTCTGATGAGGGTATATTGAAGATTCAGCATATGTTAATCTTTCATATATCTCAAAGGTTTAGTTATGACTGTTAATTTTTAAATAAAGTATACATGTAGTTGAGGTACCCTAGGGAGATTCCATTGGGACATGATGCCTGGCATATCTGCACACAGAATGATAGCATTTATTTAATTGTTTCAGGATTTAATTTGGATCGTAACATCGGGTTTAAATTCTGCGGCCATATTTCTAGCCGCAGCCTTACCAATTTTCACACAAACATTGACCCACTTTTTTTCTTTACCAAATGGGACTCTTCATATTCTCTATGTCTAACTAAATGGAATTTATCTAGAAAAGATGGGTGGGCACAACGTTAAGGGATAGCAATGACACATTTGTCATCCATAAAGCCTTATATCGAGTGCAAAGCTCATGGAGTTCATTATTTGCGCTCAAATCTTCCTCATATGGGGACCATATGACCATGCTGGGTTTCAGGGGATCAAGGTTGCGTGTGTAACGAAGGTACCTATCATAACAACCTCGTCCAATTTCAAGTGAGAGTTTTTGACCCGACCACAAGGTTGCATATTTCATGCCTCTCCAATACATATCAGGGTGCTCACTCGGTGGTGATCTGCCAAAAGGCAAATGATTCCAAGACCACAACTGCAGAAATAGCATGCATCCCTCAATGGTTGGTGTTCCTGCATTCACCCTTTGGTAACACATGCTCAGCCCCAGATCTAGAGTTGCCAAGAGACTAGATCCCAACATCGAGAAGGGGAAGCAACTTATAGTTGATTTTCTGGTGATTTGAATTTGGGAATACCATACAGCCAGAGAGAGAGAGAGAGAGGATATGTATGCCCTTGTATTCTGCTTAATCATAACATCGGATGCATCTTCTGGCAATGAATTAAAGGCATCTCTGAGCCATACACGAGTGCAGCCACCATTCTGTTGACCTTTGGGCTTTTTACCAATCAAGCCCATGACATTAATCTCTTCGTTCTTCATTGTTCCATCAAGAGCAAAGCCATAGATGGGCGGGCCAAGGATCATATACTCACATCTCACAATGTTGGGTAATTTCCCCTAAAGGGAAACAGAAGGTGCGCCTCAAAAGGCACCACCTATCGATCAAAGAACTCAGAAGCGAGCAATCAAGTTCTACCCTTTCTAGCCTCTGGATCACATGAGAGAATGCGAGAAGGTTGGTAGATTCTAGGTGAGGATCAAAATTTTGTTATAAGGGACAATGGATTCTATATAATTGATCCCGCGATATTAATTTTTTAACCAGTGGTAAGTTTGTTATAATCGTTTTGATGTTTTGAAAGGCATCTCGTGGTGATTTAGGTCTGAGAATCTTGAGCTAGATTGTGGTTGTAGATTTTTGTACGGTTCACTAGAGTGCTCGCTTGAATTGCGTGCCTAGCTGCCCAAGTGCATGACTTGTGCTGCATGCATGGGGCATTGCGGTTCAATTTTTTATCAGTGATTTTAGTGATAGACGACGTTGACAACGAAGCGCCTGTGGTGACTTCGTCAATTTCGAGATCTGCCGGTCCCTCTAGGGTTTGCGTGCGTTCGTTCACAGGGGTGAGTGTGCGTGTGTTGTGTCTGTGTCTGTACTATGTAATTCACAACAACAAAAAAAGACGTCCAAAATAAAGCCATATCACCTGTTTCAGAATTCCAAAATCTTTAACCTGTTCTATCTTGTGCCTTGTGCCATCACTCCATTCCGTGGCGGTGTATGCCTGCACTGCATGCATGCCTTCACACTGTGGCGGCAGATGGGTGGAGGTCTGGAGGAGCTGCAGGTTTGCTTTGGCCTTTGGTTCCCTCGACGCCAGCATCAAGATTGAAATCTCTCTGCATTGATTTTGCATACTGCTGCCATGGATTTATGGTATTTCCTATCCGATATCCGACGAGGAATTGAACTTGCCTCTCCACCGTGTATGGATGCGACCACCCAGCCGCGCTGCCTGCGCCCGACCACCCCACGCCGCTCCGAGTCCAGGCCTCGTACCTGGCGCCAAGAGTTTCAAACGTAAAAAAAAAGATTAAGTCCGCTTTTGGTCCCTCAACTATTAGGTTCGTCTAATTTTGATCCTCAACTAAAAATCCGTCTAGTGCTGATACCCAAATTATCAAAACCGTTCATTTTTTGCACCTGAGCACGGGTGAGACTGTTTTGTCCTACGTAGAGCAGATTTGACCACGCTGCACTGGCGTTGACCGCCACGTAGGATGCCAACCTCTATCTCAGTGACAGGTGGGACCCATGCGTCACCCACTTGTCGGGGACCAATACTAGGGTACCCCAAGAGGAGTAGCTAATGGTCATCAACATTGATTCAACCGAGCAGTCAAGAGCGCACCTACAGCTCCAACCGACCCCAGGTGCGCGGGCTCCGCCTCGCCCGACACCAAGGCCGCGGGCTCCGCCTCACCCGACCCTGAGGCTACGGGCTCCGCCTCACCCAACCTCCGGGGGTGGGCTCCGCCTCGTCCGACCCTGAGGCCGCAATCTTCACCTCGCCCGACCTATGGGGGCAGGCTCCGCCTCACCAAACCCCGAGGTCGCGGGCTCCGCCTAGTCCGACCTCCAGCCATGGGCCCCACCTCACCCGACCCCGAGGCCGCGATCTCCGTCTCGCCCGACCTCTGGGGGCGGGCTCCGCCTCACCCGACCCCGAGGCCACGGGCTCCGCCTCGCTCGACCCTGATGCTGCGATCTCCGCCTCACCCGACCCTTGGGTTTGTGCTCCGCCTCACCCGACCCCAAGACCATAGGCTCCGCCTCGCCAGACCCCTTGGGTGCGGGCTCCATCTCGCCCGACGGGGACCCATACTGTCGCCAACCACTCCAGGTCTAAGCGTATGCGCCTGGGTCAAAACTCTGACACCAAGGGAGAGACCGGCACGCCCCGATGTAACCCGCGGCCAAGACGGGCCATTACACTGACAGGCACGTCAGTTCACCATGACGTCCGTCAGGATGGAGTGGAGCGCCATGACCGGTGGATGATGCCTGCGCATGGCGCCAGTGACTGACAGGACCGCGACATGGAGCCGTCCCTGTTGACATCTACAGGGTCGGCGGGACCTGTATGATAGAGAAGGACCCAGTGATCCTGGAGGCCTTCCTCTCTCTCGTTCATCATCTTTTCTTCTGCTATAGCCCACGCTTTCCCTTAGCCTATAAAAGGGAAAGTAGGGCGCCCCATGAAGGGGATCCCAAACCGATTGAACCATCAAGATCCGATATAGATCCGTACAAGAGCATGACACGAACGCACAACTGAGCAGCAATCGAGCTCTCAGCACCCACTTACTCCTTTCACCAGAGACTTGGGATCCTTTCCCTCTCTCACCCGTTTGTAACCCCTACTATAAACTTTCGGTGCTAGTAACACGAGCAGCAGCGATGAACTAGACGTAGGGACTTTCTGCCCGAACCAGTATAAATCTCGTGTCCTCTAAGCACACCATCCGAGCCAGACATGCAATAATACAAATTTACTCGTCGGTGGTAACTCGAAATACCGACAGTTGGCGCGCCAGGTAGGGGCATTTTGCACGTCTCGACATCCACACCAGGCCTCGGATGGCTATTCACGGCGTCAACTGGGTCCCGGGCATGCACGTACGCTTCAGGAACATAGACTTTTTTTGTCACGACGGAGGGAGGGTTGGTGCAGACTCCCGCCGCCGTCCAACCTCTCCACTTCACCGGCCTCGACGCTAACGCCGAGGCGCTTGAGGAGCTACAGCTACAAGCACCGGAGGCCCGCACCCTCGGCTTCAATTATGGGAGGCTAGAGCGCCAGTTCGGCGCCTTCTTAGGACCCCGACCGTCCCGGGAGGACTTGCGCCACCTCACCTTCTTGTTCGCCAACGTTATGATGCGGCTTGCCGGAGGAGAGCCGCTCTCCCCAGAATACCTCATCCGAAGCGTCCCGACAACGCTCCCGTTCGGTCTTTGCAACACCACAGAGACCATTGGCCACCCTATAGCACAACGCACGCCTCCATCCCCCACGAACAACGAGTTCGTGGGGATGACCGAATATGTCGCAGAATCTTTCCATGACCTCCTCGCGGGAGAATTGGGGTCGCCCTCTGACTCTGACTCCCGCAGGGAGCCATCATCCTTCTCGTGAATGTTTCGTGGTAGGTTCCCCCAAAGGACACGTTGAAAGCATCCACGAGGGAGAGGCTACCCCAACGAACAACCTTGATGATGAGGTCGAGAGGGATGCAGGGGCCCCACCTCGCTTGCAGGTGGAGCAGCTAAAGGCCCGACACCAAGAGCTCGAGGAAGCACGACTCCAGCTCAAGCAGGAATGCACAGAGCTCGAGCAAGAGATCGAGGACCACAGAGACGGTGGGCGTGTACGCGCCGTGGCCCGCGACGTGAACTAGAGGATCATCGAGGACGATGAAGCCCTCCCACAGTTCACCTGGGCGAGCCAGACCATCGCTGTTGTGGCGGCCTTGCTCCGGGGCTTTCGGGGCCCGCAACGCCCGAGGGTCGTCGGGCCTGCGGTGCAATAGGCTGAGAGCTCGCTGTCCCGAAGATGCGAGCTCGACGCCAACCAACGCGTGCCATCAGACCGACCCAACATGGACGTGTCACTCCACCAGGCGCAGCGAGGCGACAAGCCACACACCGCGGTCCTAGTGCACAAGTGTCTCAGCTGCAACCGTGACGCACGCGACACCCTTGATGCCCACAGGCGTGCCCACGGTGACACGAGGGAGGGGGCCAGCCGTGGCAACCACCCTCATCATGGCAGACGCTACGACAATGGCGAGGACCAAAGCCCGAGCCCCGACTTGTCGGGACCTCAGGCCTTTGGCCAACACATCCTCAACGCCTCCTTTCCACCGTGGTACCGAACGCCGACCAATAGCCCAAAATACTCCGGGGAATGAACCCCAGACTATAGCTCGAGGATTATCGGCTTGCTTACCAAGCTGGTGGAGCGAATAATGATGATTTCATTATCCATAACCTTCCATTGTTCCTGGCCGATTTGGCACGAACGTGGTTGGAACATGTTCCGCCCAACAGAATCCAAAGTTGGGTGGACCTGAAGGAGATCTTCGTGGGAAACTTCCAGGGCCCATACACGTGTCCTAGGAACCCATGGGATCTAAAAAACTACCAACGGAAGACCGGGGAAACTCTTTGTGGGTACATCCGGCGCTTCTCCTGGCAGTGCAATGAGCTGCCTAACGTCGTCGACGCCGATGTCATAGGAGCCTTCCTCTCTAGGACCACCTGCAAGTCCCTGGTTCACAAGCTAGGATGTAAGGGCTCGCGAACCACCAAGGAGCTCCTCGACATCGCCACCAGCCATGCCTTGGGCAAGGAGGCGGTTGGAGCGATCTTTGACCACCTCAAGGGCAAGGCAAAGTGGGATGAGGATGCCGACGAAGGTGTGTCCAAGCGTCCTAGCAAGAAGAAGAACAAGTAGCGGTGTAAGGGCTCGCTCGTGGCCACCACTGATCATAAGGGGGGGTCAAAAGCCCACCGAGGGCACCCCTGACCACTTCGAGAAGCTGCTCGAAGGACCATATCCGAACCATGCTTTCCCTGTCAAGCATCTATACAAGGACCGCGGTCTCATGAAGTGGTTCTTATCTAGAGGCTCCAACAAGGGGGCATAGGAAGGACCCCAAGCCGTCATGATCTTCAAAGGGTCGGTGGCCTACGACACTGAGGGGAAGGACAGCAGCTTTCTGATGCTAGATGGTTGCCTCATGATCTTCGAAGGGTCAGTGGCCTATGACTCCAAGCGCCACTAGAAGCTCGCGCGCCGCGAGGTCTATACGACCGAGCCGGCCGCGCCTACCTTCCTCTGATGGTCGGAGTCCGCCATAACCTTTGATCAGACTGACCACCTGGGGAGCGTCCCACAACCGGGGAGATATCCGCTCATGGTTGACCCGATCATCGGTACGAAGTAGCTCAGCAAGGTACTGATGGATGGAGGCAGCGGCCTCAACATCATGTACGTCAAAACGCTCAACGCCATAGGCATCGACCGATTGCGCATCCGACCGACCGGAGCACCTTTCCACAGCATCGTGCCTGGAAAGCAGGCCATGCCACTTGGGCAGATCGATCCGCCTATCACCTTTGGGGATTCAACTAATTATAGGACGGAGACCCTTACCTTCAAGGTGGTTGGGTTCCACGGAACATACCACGCCATCCTGGGATGCCCATGCTGCACAAAGACCATGTCCATCCCCAACTACACCTATCTAAAGCTAAAAATGCTAGGACCGTGCGGTGTCATCACCATTAGCACCTCCTTCTAGAGTGCCTATGAGTGTGAAGTTGAGTGTTGCGAACACGCCACGATGATCGTCGCCTCCAAGGAGCTAGCGGCCATTAGGAAGGAGGTCACCGAAGAAGCACCCGACCCCAAATGGTCAGCCAGGTCTTTTGAGCCTGTAGAGGGCACCAAGGAGGTCCTCAAAGACCCCAGCAGCTCCAAGGACAAAGTGGTGCGCATTGGCACCACGCTTTCCTCTGAATAGGAAAGTGCGCTCGTCGACTTCCTCCACGCCCACAGAGACATCTTTGCGTGAAAACCCTCGGACATGCCAGGCACTCCGAGAGAAGTCACCGAGCATGCCTTGAAGATCAGGCCAGGCTCCACGCTGGTAAAGTAGCGCCTATGTCGCTTTGATGAGGAGAAGCATAGGGCCATTGGCGAGGAAATTGGGAAGCTTTTGGCAGCCGGGTGCATCAAGGAAGTATACCACCTCGAGTGGTTAGCCAATCCCGTTCTTGTACGAAAAAGAGTGGGAAGTGGAGAATGTGTGTCGACTACATGGGTCTCAACAAAGCATGTCCAAAGGATCTGTTTCCTTTGCCATACATAGACGAAGTAGTCGACTCAACCTCACGGTGCGAAACCCTTTTGCTTCCTTGATGCATACTTTGGGTACCATCAAATCGTGATGAAAGAGTTCGACCAACTCGTGACATCTTTCATCACCCCATTTGGATCGTTCTGCTACGTCATGATGCTGTTCGGTCTAAAAAACACAGGGGCTATGTACCAGCGTTGTATGCTCAAATGTTTCAGGGACCTCATCGGGCGAACCATTGAGGCCTACATGAATGACATCATGGTCAAGTCCAAATAGGCTGACCAGGTCGTAGCCGACCTAAAGCAGACCTTCGTGAAACTCCAAGCAAACAACATTAAGCTCAACCCCAAGAAGTGTGTTTTGGGGTCCCAAGGGGTATGCTGCTTGGTTTTATCGTCTTCAAGCGTGGCATCGAAGCCAACCTAGAGAAGATCTCGGTCATCACGAGCATGGGCCTGATTCAGAACATAAAGGGGTATAGTGAGTTACAAGGTGCCTCGCCACGCTCAGCCGCTTTATCTCGCGTCTCAGCGAACGAGGTCTCCCCTTCTATCGACACCTGAAGAAGGGCGACCATTTTGAATGGACGCGAGAGGCCTAGGAGGCACTTGACACGGTCAAGCAGCTTCTGACGAAGGCCCCAATCTTGGTCCCTCCAACCGACGGGGAACCGCTTCTGCTCTACATTGTGGCCACCACGCAAGTGGTCAGCGCCACCCAAGTGGTGGAGCGAGAAGAAGAGGGACAAGCCCTCAAAGTGCAGCATCCCATGTACTTCATTAGCGAGGTCTTGTCTAATTCTAAGACTTGCTACCCTCAAATCTAAAAACACCTGTATGCCATTATCATCGCCAAGAGGAAGTTATGTCACTACTTTGAGTCGCATCTGGTGACGGTCGTGACGTCCTTCCCTCTCGGCAAGGTCGCCCAAAACCGGGATGCCACAGGAAGAATCGCGAAGTGGGCACTTGAGCTAATGGGTCAAGGCATTCCATATGCCCCTTGGACAGCCATTAAGTCCCAAGTGCTGGCCGATTTCGTTACAAAGTGGACCGATGTTAAAATGCCGCCAGCAGTCGTTGACCAAGAGTACTAGACGATGTACTTCGATGAATCACTGATGAAGAAAGGCACTGATGTGGGGTTGGTCTTCATTTTGCCCCTCGAGGTATGCATGAGGTACATGTTCCGCATCCATTTCCCCTCCTTCCACAATGTGGCTGAGTATGAGGCACTCATCAATGGCCTATGCATCGCTGTCGAGCTGGGTATCCGATGGCTCAACGTCTGGGGTGACTCCCAGTTGGTCATCAACCAAGTCGTGAAGGAATCAAGCTACCACAATGCCAAGATGGCTGCATATTGCCAAAAGGTTCGCCAGCTAGAGGACAAGTTTGACGGTCTCGAGCTCAATCACATTCTGAGGCGTCTCAATGAGGTGGCTGACGCACTGGCGAAAATGGCGTTCGGCTGAGAGCCGGTGCCGATGGGCATTTTCGCCAGCGATTAGTACAAGCCCTCGATCTGCTATGAGGAGCCGGAACAAGCCGATGACGGGCCGCCTGCCCTAGGCTTGGGGGCTAACCATCTATCGGCTCCATCTGATCCTGAAGTCATGGAGCTTGACGAGGATCCAGCGATAGAGCCGACCCTCTAGCCAACTAGAGGACGCCTTACCTCGACTACCTCCTCCGTGAGGCACTGCCGACGGATAGAACGGAGGCTTAGTGGCTAGCGCGTCGTGCCAAGTCCTTTGTCCTTATTGAGGGCAAGCTCTACAGGCGAAGCCACTCTAGGATCCTACAACGTTGCATCCCCATCGAACAAGGGAAACAGTTGCTGAGTGACATCCACGATGGGGTCTACGATCACCATGCCGCGCCTAGAACCCTAGTCAGAAATGTGTTTCGACAAGGCTTCTACTAGCCAACTGTGGTAGCCGACGCTGAACATATCATGCACACCTACGAAGGATGTAAATACTATGCTCCATAGACCCACCTACTAGCCCAAGCACTCCAAACGATCCCCATCACATGGTTGTTCGTGGTTTAGGGGCTTGATCTGGTCAGACCTCTCAAGAGGGCGCCCAGGGGCTATACGCACTTGCTTGTCATCGTAGACAAGTTTACAAAGTGGATAGAGGCTCGACCAATCTCTGTGATCAAGTCTGAGCAAGCCATGCTGTTCTTCCTCGACATCATCCATTGCTTTGGGGTCCTGAACTCCATCATCATGGACAACGGTACGCAGTTCACTAGAAAGAAGTTCCTCCAATTCAGCGACAAATGCCACATCCGCGTTGATTGGGCCACCGTGGCACACCTCTGCATGAACGGGCATGTCGAGCATGCAAACAACATGGTCCTACAAGGCCTCAAGCATAGGATCTTCCACCGATTGAACAAGTTTGGTGGATGATGGGTCACGGAACTTCCCATGGTGCTCTGGAGCCTGAGGACAACCTTGAGCCAGGCCACTACACACCATTCTTCATGGTCTATAGTTCTAAGGCTATCCTCCCAACCGATCTTGATTATGGAGCACCGAGGGTCAGGGCGTACGATGAACAGGGAACCAAGGCGTCCCTTGAGGATGCCATGGACTAGCTAGATGAAGCGCGTGACATTGTCCTCATCTGCTCGGCCAAGTACCAGCAAGCGTTACGCCGATACCACAGCCATCGAGTGCGGGGTCGAGCGTTTAACGTCGGGGACTTGGTGCTCCACCTCATCCAATGCAACAAGAACCGCCACAAGCTCTCTCCGCCATGGGAGGGACCGTACATTGTCACGGAGGTGTTTCGACTAGGCACCAACAAGCTCAAGACCATCGACGGCGAAGTCTTCATCAATGCCTGGAATATTGAACAGCTATGTCATTTTTACCCTTAATATATGCACACTTTCTCTTATCAGTTTCGCTACCAACTCCCTGATCTTTAGTGACACCCGACCCCAGCAACGGCTGGGGGTCAGGCCTCACTCGGGGGCTGATATGAGCATATCTATCCGGTAGGCATTCTCTACGCCCGACCCTTTCTCACGTTAAGACCCAGAAGCAAGGGTTGCGGAAATAGACGCTGAGTAAAACTGGTCGAACTGCAAGAAACCTATGCCCCAGCGGCTACGATGTTTTTGCTCACCAGCTTTATTAGAGTTTTTCCACACCCTGAGCTTTCTAGCCTTAACTACGGAAAGAGTCAGTACACGTCTAAGAGTATATCCACCTGGTAGACATTCTCTATGCCTGACCCTTTCTAACGTTAAGACCCAGAAGCAAGGGTTGCGGAAATAGACATTGAGTAAAACTGGTTGGACTGCAAGAATCCTACACCCCAGTGGCTACGACGTTTTTGCTCACCAGCATGATCAGAGTTTTTTCCGCACCCCAAGCTTTTCTAGCCTTAACTACGAAAAGAGTCGGTACGCGTCTAAGAGTAAATCCACCTGGCAAATATTCTCTATGCCCGACCCTTTCTCATGTTAAGACCTAGAAGCAAGAGTTGTGGAAATGAACGCTGAGTAAAACTGGTCGGACTACGAGAAACCTACGCCCCAGCAGCTACAACATTTTTGCTCACCAGCGTGTTCAGAGTTTGTTCACCCGCACCTCGGGCTTTACAACCTTAATGACAGAAAGGGTCGAAAATCATTAACCTTCTTATACAAAACGGGGAGAAGGGCTAAAAATCTATTTGGCCATAACGAAATTTAAGAGCTTGTTCACTTGTTATGAGTTCACCGCCTAGCTTATCTGCCTAACTAAATTTTTGGGGAGGATGATCTCATCCTCTATCTCCATAGGAAAGTCCTGTGCTAGCGGATCACCTAGGTCGGTCAGACGGCTCGAGCCACTATCGACAGACGGGCAAGGAGCAGTAGGACGCCCCAAGCGGGTTATGCTGACCCCGTCACAAACGACTGACCCGGATTCCACTCGAACATATCCGGTAAGAGCTCCCCGAACCTGTCACTTGAGCCATCAAGTTAAGTCCTATGCCAGCAGGTCACCGAAGTCGATCGGATGGCCCGGGCCACTGCCGAGAGATGGGTCACCCTTAATTTACGCACATCTTCTCCTATTGGTTTCACTATCGACTCCATGATCTCTAAGTGACGCCCGACCCCAGCAACGGCCAGGGGTCAGTCCTCACTCGGGGGCTAGTAAGAGTATGTCTATTCGGTAGACATTCTCCGTGCCTAACCCTTTTTTCACGTTAGAAAACTAGAGGCAAGGTTTGCGGAGACATACGCTGAGTAAAACTGGTGGGACCGCAAGAAACCTACACCCTAGCGGCTACGACGTTTTTGCTCACTAGCATGATCAGAGTTAGTTGCCCACACTCCAAGCTTTAGCCTCCGTCTTCCCAGGAAGGGTTTGGAGGGGCCCACCTATGGAATCTCCATCGAGGAGAGGCCACCAGGTCACCCAAGTCGATCAGACAGCTCAGGCCACTATCGAGAGATGGGTAAGGAGCAGTGGGAGGCCCCATGCGGGTTATGCCGACTCTGTCACGAATGATAGACCCAAATTCCACTCGGACATATTCGATAAGAGCTCCTCGAACCCGTCACTCGAGCCATCGAGGTAACTTTACCAACCCCGTTCTACTTTTCCAGTGCATGATCATCCATTCATCTATTCCCATGCATGCTTTCATACATTCATTCATACATTCATCCATACATTCATCCCATATATCCAAGCATCGCATATGTAATTATTGCATCACAACGCTTCGTGTCATGTCATGAAGCGGTAGTCGTCACATTCAATATGAGCGGCGATCGACCGAGGTTCGAAGGCCAGCCCGCGAAGGGCTTGAGGCCACCTCACGTCAAATTGAGCCAGGGGTGAAAACACAGAAGAGCCCCAGTGGCCTTTGGTCGACCCGCTCGGAAGCAGATAGGGTCATCTTGACCTTCTCGTTCGATCCTAACCTTGAACCATGCCCACAGAATCTCCATCAAGGGGAGGCCAATGGGCCACCTGAGTTGGTCTCCGAAATGACTTGGGTATCTGCCGGGAGGTGGGTTAAGGAGTAGTGGAATGCCACATGAGGGCTATGCCAACCCCGTCACGAACGATGGATCCGGATTCCACTTGGAGATGCCCGTTAGCGAGCTCACTGAGTGCGTTACTCGATCCATCGTGGCAAGTGATGTTAGCTCAACCCCTATGGTTATGGAAACCATGGATGGGGTAACGATTGCAAAGACAAGCCGACCCTCGATCGAACCCCCGCTACACGTGGGGGCTTGAGGAAAGTTGGACTCGCAAGGAGACCGAATGCGCGGTTGCAGAATGATGGCTCAGATCCTAGGGAGGGGATACATGCGAAAAACTAAGGATAACGTTTCTAAAACAAGAGACGCTTTCTCCTACTAGTTTCGCTATCGTCTCTCTCGATCTTTAGACAAACCTAACCCTAGCAACGGCAAGGGGTTGGGCCTCACTTAGGGGCTGATAAGGGTATATATATACCCTTTCTAAAATAGTCATCATGCCCAACCCCTTCCTCACGTTAATAACCTAGAGGCAAGGTTTGTGAAAATGAACGACTGAGTAAGGCTGGTTGGACTACAAGAAACCTATGCCCTAGTGGCTATGGCACTCTTACTTACCAGCGTAATCAGAGTTTCTTGCCCACACCTCGAGCTCTATGGTCTTAACAATAGGAAGGGGTGGAACGCATTAACCCCTTTTTACACACAAAAAGGAAGAAAAAACAAATTTGTTCAAACGAAATAACAAGTTTGTTTAAACAAAGCACAAGGGTCAGAACTTGTCCGATTATTACAAGAATGACTGCCCGACCTATTTAACTAATTAGCCCCTCCGGGAGAGAACTATGCCTTCTATCTAGTCCGTCAGGTCCTGCGAAAGGGGAGCCACCACTGTTTCCATCTCCTCCAGCTCGTGGACTTCATAACCTAGCGTCTAGCCATGGCTCATTGCCTCCAGATCGATGATGTCCCCATAATGAGAATGATCAATCATGAAGGACTGATTGACCCTAGCGTGAATGGCATTCCTCTCGAGCTGGCGCACTTGGGCCGTGATCTCGATGGCACGAGCCATGAGCGAGCTGGTCCCCTCTGACCGTACCGCCTCAAGGTCATCACAGACCACTCTAAGGGCGGCGCTCAGGATACTGAGCTCATCACTGTTCGCCTAAAGTTTTCTCCTTTCCTCGGTGAGATCCATGGCTAGCCCGGCAAAAATGCTCTCGGCCTCTAGCTTCTGGGTCATCTCCCTTTTGAGCTCAGCCTAGAGGGAGCCGCCTTTCAGCTATGCATCGTCACGCTCTTGGCAAGCCTGGTCACGCTCTTGGCAATCCTGGTCAAGCTCTCAGAAAGCCTGGTCGTGCTCCTCGTGAGCCACGCTGCATTCCGAGCAGAGCCTCTCCATGGTTTGGATCAGCTCATCCCGCTCCTTGCACAACCGAGCGACCGCCATGGCATCTTGGCTCGCCCTTTTCTCTAGGGCCACGAGCTTCTCCTCAGCCCCCAGCCTCAGATCCCTTTGTTTTTCAACCTCGCTTAGAAGGTCAAGGATCCATTGGCGGGTTTCGGTGTCCTTCTGGAGCAACTCATCCCGCTCCTTCCTGACCCTAGCGACTTCTTCATCATCCTTCTGTGACCTCGCCGATAGGGCCTCAAATGCCTTCTCAGCCTCGTCAGCATCCCAATAGGCCTCGTCCACCCACGATCAAAGATTGGCCACCTCCTCGGCAAAGGGAGTCAGCTCGACCACCCTCTGCTGGGCGGCGACGAGCTGAGCAATCACCTCCCTACATAGGCACGCCTCATCGATGAAGCAGTCCAAGGTTTCCTTCGGTTGATGAAGGAACTTAGATTTCCCCTGGCTGCGAGCTATAAGGGACTGCAGGGAGACGATGGTCAAGATACAAAAACTATATAGAGGAAGAAAAGGGCAAGAAGTAGGACCAAACCATACCTGGCCAGAGGGAACAACAACATCACGCAATGCATCCATGGCGTGGTCCAAGGCCTCTAGCACGAATGCGATCCCTACGTCGAGGCTCTCCCGCTCCATGCTCTCTACGGCGTCATCAAGGGTAAAAAGCATCAACGCCAAATCCTGCGGATCTATCCACTAGAGCAGGGGCTCGCCCCGCGTGGGCGAGCCACTATCCACCAATGTCAGGGTCAGGGACGACTCCTCACCGGCCCCAAGCATCGCCGACCCCTCTTGTTGTGATGTTCCCGCTGGGACGCCCCATTTGGCAATGGAAGGGGCTAGTGGTGCGAGCGTGAACGTCTCCTAGCAACATGACTCCTAGGACCCCTCAGCCACGTCCCCCTCCGTCCGTCCCACGCCAGGCGCCGTCGCTTGGGCTGTTGATGGCACAGGTCACGCCAACGCCTCAGGCAATGCTACGGTTGCATCTGGCTACAACCCATCTATCACGGCCACCACCACCTCCACCTGCATCAGCGGGGTCATGACCGGTCGGTGCCACAAGCATGGTTGGCAGCCCCATCTGCCCCACCATCGGCAGTAGTATCGCGGCCCTCACCGGCTACTCCACGATGTCCGATGGCGACCCTTGAACGCTTGCATCCGCGCATCCCCGTGAGGGCATAGGCGCCACCACGGGCGTCGCTCGATCGGCCGGTGACGTAGTCACACTGGCACTGCTCTCGCCCGAAATGGGCGCGACACCAGCCGATGGCCGCCCCCCCGATTGGAGGGCGATGCTCTTCTTTAGCTCTAGCGCCAAAGTATTCCATTGCCTGCCAACGCTGCAAAGGATGAAAAACTCAAGTCACGATGAAATCTGACTAAAATAGGAAAAATAGAGGAATCAATAACTCACCTCGGTGCTGTCGGGCAGCAGATGCGTTTGGGGGACGAACCCCCCGACCCTTGCTCCACCTCATCGGAATGAGGCCACTTCGAGCCTGCCCCCTACTCCTGGGTAGAGGGGCTTGCCCTGGGCAGCTCCTGGGGCACGTTGGTAGAACGCCTCACTCCCCTTGGCTCTTGGGGCATGATGGCGGGGCCACCTGGCTCCGCTAGCACCTCGGGCTCGACAGCAAAGCCGCCCACCTCTGTTGGCTCCTAGGGTAGGATGACGGTTCATCCCACCTCCGCTGGCTCCCCAAACACACCCTCCCCTCCATGGGACAGGAAGGGTCCCGATGCCTACAAGGACGAACCGATGCTTGTCAGCGCATCCTCGTTCTCCATGTTTTCCCACTCGATATCGTTAGCTACCGTTTCTTCTTCCTCCATCACCTCGTCATTGTTACCATCATCATCGTCATCATCGTTGTCGGTCTCCTCCCATCATTCCCACGACCATAGCTTCTGCTACTTCTTCCTCTTCTTGTCCTCCTTCACCTTCCTTAGCCGCTCGCCCTTGGCATGATTCGCTGCCCTCACGGCCAAATCCCTCGGTAGTGGAGCCGGGTGATCCGACATGATGAGGTCCCTCATCTAGTCCTGCCCCTCTCAAGTTAGTCCCATAGGGTCAGGAAATCAATTGAAGAGAAGGTAGGAGAAAGGGAAACTTATGAAGATGATGTAGCCTGGCTCTGACCGCATCGAAGGATGCCCCGGCATTGGGTAGACGAAGTCGAGGGTGGCACCCGTGTTGTCCCGCAAAGGCTCCATCACCTCCTTGATGCGTTGTGCAATCTCAAAGTTGGGGAGTGTTCCCTCGATGAGTGTCGTTCTATCGAACGATGCCTCGGGCGCCATCGCGTATAGCGGGAGTGCGCACATCATCAACGACGCCACCCTCCTCGCATGGTAGGCCCCGATGACGCCCAACCCTTTTAGGCCGTTCTCCTTTAGGATGTGGACAGCGGCGATGTGGTCTCAGACCTTCTTCTTGTCCTTCTGCGGGATGCCCCACTTCCTCCACTGTTCTGGGGCATCTTTGATCAAGCGCCCAGTGAACTCTGGCTGAGGGGCGACGGCGTCATTCTTGTGGTAGAACCACAGCGAGTGCCACCCGTTGTTGGACGTCGAGAGCCGCATGGACGGGTACTCGATGACCTGATTGTTCCAAAGTTGGATGTCGATGCACCCCATCGGCATGTGCAGCTCCTACCTGCCGCCCTTCTCCCTCTTCCTTTGGAGGCTGACGGTGAAGAAATACCTCCACAAGTCAATGTGGGGGT
The DNA here is from genome assembly GCF_019320115.1 of Miscanthus floridulus. Classification (NCBI taxonomy): domain Eukaryota; kingdom Viridiplantae; phylum Streptophyta; class Magnoliopsida; order Poales; family Poaceae; genus Miscanthus; species Miscanthus floridulus. The sequence continues at coordinate 31,618,173 of NC_089595.1, forward strand.
TGATCCCCAGGAATTCTTTGCACAGTGCGACGAACGCCGCCATATGCTAAATCCCATTGGGATTGTGATGTTGTAGCTCAATCTTGTAGAAGTGTAGTAGCCCCTAGAGGAATTTGTGGGTGGGGGTTGCAAGCCCACGCTCATGGAAGTGGGCGAACAACACCATGTAGCCGTCGGGCGGTGACGACGAACCCTCATCGCCAAGAAGCAACCACTCCTCGGCCAAGGTCCACGCGTGGAGAAGACCATGACGGATGAGGCCCTCCATGCGCTGGAAGGTGATGTTAGAATGGCACCACAAATCCATTGGAGGTGGGAGCAGATGGATGCGAGCTCAACAACGGTGAGATGCAGAGGCAGGAAACCTAAGCGTTGGTAGCGATGTGTCTAACCCATTGGTTTTATAGGGGCGATGGGTGCGAGGAAACCAACCGCCCACCAAGATCTCCACACCTACCATGACCTATCACCATGTCTCATCACAGGACGTGCGCACGCAACCTATGGCCATCTCCTCAAAAAAGCCACCGGATGTTTCAACTCCCTAAACAGGCCATGACCCGTCACAAGTAAGAGGGATACAGAGCTGAAAACGCTCTTATGGCCCGTCTAAGCCCTGGAGTTCAAAGGTTGGCCCACCGACGGGTTCGACAACCGCTCCGGGTAGTTTTAGAGTGAGGGGTGGAAAGGGATGGGCCCGCTTGTGGCCAGTACCCAGGCGCATGAGCATCGTGGGTGTCCTATCCCATGTTCGAGCCTTGAATGGATACAATCCATGTGTTTTCCTTGAAGAAAGGCAGAAAGCCCTCGGGGCCGATCGAACGCACCTGAGAACTATATGGATTGATCGCTGAGAATCTGGAGTCGGTCACCAGTTGACCCAAGATGGACCCCTACGAATGGGATGCCAGGCCCCACTCGAACTAGCCCATTAAAAACTCACCGAGCACCATGGCTTGTCCATAGAGGAAAATCATGGCACGGCTCAACCCGTCCATTTTTATCGAAAAAATGCTTGAGGGAAGATGATCACGAAGACGAGCTGACCCTCGATCGGACCCCTGCTACGTGTGGGGGCTCGAGGAAAGTTGGACTCACAAGGAGACCGAAGGCATGGTCATAGAACGATAGACCCCCATAGGGGTCAAAATCAGAAAAGACCTTTTTCGACCCACCAAATCTCATGGCTATACCCCTAAGAGGCCCAATCATGATGAAAGGGAATCGCCATCCCCTAGACATGTCGTGGGCGACAAGAAAAGGCAAAGTCCCTCAGAGTCCTCCCATTCAGAAAAGCCTCTGAAGGAGTATTCTACTCCTTCGTAGGCTCGGGGGCTATTGTAGGAGACCAATTCTAGGGTGCCCGAAGAGGAGGAGCTAATGGTCATCAACAATGATTCAATCAAGTAGTCTAGAGCGCACCTACAGCTCCAACCGACCCCAGGTGTATGGGCTCCGCCTCACCCGACCTTGAGTCCGTGGGCTCCTCCTTGCCCGACCTCTGGGGGTGGGCTCCGCCTCTCCCAACCCTAATGCCGCGATCTCTGCCTTGCCCGACCTCTGGGGGCGGGCTCCGCCTCACCTGACCACGAGGCCGTGGGCTCCGCCTCGCCCGACCTCTGGGGCAGCGGGCTCCGCTTCACCCGATTCTAAGGCCGCGATCTCCACCTCACCTGATCCCGAGGCCGCGATCTCCACCTCTCCCGACCCTGAGGCCACGAGCTCTGCCTCACCTGACCCCGAGGCACCCCATGAAGGGAATCTCGAACCGATCGACCCATCAAGATCCGATACAGATCCGCACAAGAGCATGACACGAACACACAGCTGAACAACGATCAAGCTCTCAGCACCCACTCACTCCTTTCACAAGAGACTTGGGATCCTTTCCCTCTCTCGCCCATTTGTAACCCCTACTACAAACTTTCGGTGCTAGTAACACGAGCAGCAGCGACGAACTAGACATAGGGACTTTCTGCCTGAACCAGTATAAACCTTGTGTCCTCTAAGCACACCATCTGAGCCAGATGCGCAATAATACAAATTTACTCATCGGTGGTAACTCGAAACACCGACACCACTCATCCCCTCCTCCTCTATCCTCACGGTGGCGCCCCATGCCAGCTCATGCCGCTCGTGCTACTCGCTTGCTCGCGGCGCCGCCCTACTTGTGCATCGCGCCGCCATGCTACTCATGCACCGCTGTAGCCTACTCAAGTGTCGCACCACCCTCGTGCGTCCCAGATGTGGAGCCAGGGTTTTGGCATCATCAGCCATGGTGGCAGTGGAGGATGGCGGTTGCGACGACGAGCGAGGGGACGAAGAGGCCCCCTCCCTCCCCCATCATGGCTGGCTGGCGAAATCCCACCACCACCCCTTCTTGTACTATGGCCAGAGCTGCGCCTTGCATGCACATGGCGGAGAAGAAGAGGAGGGGCTCGGGCGCCGATAGAGAAGAAGAAGAGGGGACTAGGCTAGATCTCGGCCACCCCAGCCTCCTCACATAGGTGGAGAAGAAGAGGAAAGGCCTGGTCACCGATGGAGAAGAAGAGGAAGGGCCCGGTCGCCGGTAGAGAAGAAGAACAGGGCCATGCCGGCAGATCTAGTTTTGCATCGACGCTGGCAACCCGTTTTGCCTCTGCCTCACCTCGATGCCGGCGGCCAAGCAGCACGTGTCCTCTCTGAGACAACTACGGGTGGATCTGAGCTACTGCTGCACGTGGATCTCGGCTGGTCGGTGAATGAGAAAGAAGGCAGGGGGTGGGGCTCGCTCGGGATGTGCATCAACGCTGGCCCGCTCGGGAGGCGTCGTTGAATTCGCCTCGGCTTCCACCTCCGCGCTGGTCAATTCGCTTGGGGAACGGAGGCTCCGCCTCGACCCAAATGTGAAATTTGCTTGCGTCCGAGCTCATAGCTGGAAGACCTACGCAGCCTCTTGTGCCGTGGCCCTGCACGGCCTTAGCGCCCGCAGCCGGCGGTCTCCACGCCCGCCATAGCGGCTTTGCGCCTCGCTGCTGGGCAGCCCCTGCAGCGGCCTCCAAGCCCGCGGCTGGCTGGCGTCCGGAGCCCGCAGCTAGGAAGACTAGGTCTTCCCGGCGTAGGCGCCCGTGGCCTGTAGCCTGTGCCCGCTGGTGTGGGGATGGCATCGGCGTCGGCGTCGCTTGGGCCAGAGGCGGTGTGGGGGCGCTGCCGTGAGATGGAGAGGGAGGGGATGAGTGGGTGACACATGGGCCCACGCCCCAGGTGCTAAAAGTGAATGGTTTTGACAGTTGGGGTATCAACAGTAGACGGTTTTGTAGTCGAGGATCAAAATTAGACGAACCCAATAGTTGAGGGGCCAAAAGTGGACTTAATCCTAAAAAACAGTCAAGTTGAACATCATTTCCTATACCGGTCCTATCCAAATAGGTCTCCTACAATCTCAGAAAACATAGGGGCTTAAGTATTTCTACCTCTGTTTTGAAGCGCATTGGTGAGTTTGCCCTCGTTTTTTTTAACTTTGTGATTTTACTCCTACGATTTCAAAACGAAGGAAGACTTTACCCCGGGTCTGTGAAGTCCCACTAACGGTATTAACTTTTGGACAAAAGAACAACTCTACCCATGCGTTTTTACCCTTGTTTTATTATGATATTTGTGTTTTTACCCATACTTTCACATGTGATGTGCTTGAGAGATCCAAAGGTCTTCAACAGTGTTTGGACATTCTGTGCACAAGTTAGATACGAAATTAGAAATATCTCAAGTGCAATGTATAACCTTATTATAAATTTGGATTGGAAAATAAATTTAACCAACAACTTTTATGCTTTGGTGACCATTGCTCAACGTGAGTTTGCTTTTCCACGTGGTCGTAAGTGGAAGAATAAATTGTGAATATTATATGCAGAAGTCCCTCAAATGAGTCGACTCTGACAAAGCTAAATTTATGCCAAACTCTTAATCCAGACCTAAGACTTCCCTCAAATTGTACCTGATAAAATCCCCATTCAAAGACAGGATAGCTTTTTCACCCAACACTAAGCATTAATCAAAAAAGAAAGAACCAGAGCTTCCGCTTCGATTTCTCTTCCTTCTTAGCAGCAACCAGTAGCTCTTCCTTCTTCCTGCCTGCAAGCGCCAGTAGGAAGATGATCCACCTAGCTAGCTTCTTTCTCTCCAATAACAGCGGCAGCCAGCAACACACTAAAAAATCACCAAGCTTCAACATCACACCTCTCTCTGTCAATTTTTTCAACGTAGCAAAAATTAGATATAATTCCAATGTGAACATTATTACAATAGGTCATTATAATGATGAATACTAACCAACTTACATCTAACAGAGAACATACCTGAAGCATTTGTGAATACTCCTCTTCAATTATTAATTCGTAGCAAAAACTAGAGCACTCCAATAAGTTTTGATTTAGCAACAAATCACAACAAAAAATAAACAAGTTAACACATCTACTACTCGTTGTTGTTTTCTACTGCACTGAAGCACTTATATGAGAAATTGCTACATATATCTGGGCTCTTCCATGGTGGCTCCCAAGCTGGCCGACTAGAGAGGTCGGGACGCGAGCCGTGGGGAGATGAAGGAGCGGAGGGCGAGCCGTGGGAGACGTCGGGGCGGAGGACGAGGCCCCCAGCCGCGCCGCCGCGGGTGCGAGCCGAGGGGAACGGTTGGGGCGGATGCGGCGCCTGGCGCACCCACCGCCCTTGGAGCAACCGCCACGAACTAGGGCGCGAGCCCGGGGGGGGGGGGGGGGGGGGGAGGGGGCCGGGGAGAGGGGAAGGGCGAAGCGCCGCCTCGCCGCTGGGAAGACTCGCCACCTCCGCACCTGAAGCACCTACCGCGAACTGGGGCACGACTCGTGAGCCGGTGGCAGGGGGCTGATCAAAAGCATCGACAAATTACGGCGTAGCTTTCTCTGGAGAGGAGAAACTGTCACACCCAATTTTAAGGATAAAATAGGATACAAAATCTTATGTGCGCCCAGAGATCAGTCACACACATAAGCCGACAAATTATGAATAGTATCATCACAACTGTTTATTACAGCATGAATAAGACAGAGTCTTCACATAAATGTAGCGGAAGTATAAAGAAAAGATCTCTCGCAGAAGCTCCATATCACAGGGACGTCAACTGGTTGACCACAAGTCTAGTAATCCTCAGGGAAATCGTCATTACCATAGCCATCTGTTACCCATCTAGGATTTTTATCCAAGCAATGAAAATAAACAAGCGTAAGTACATGTCGTACTCAACAAGTGTAACAAGGAGTTCATGAGGCTCAAAAGGCTTGACACAGGTTTAACAACATTCAGCTTTTAGTTGTCACAATTTTAGCTTGAGAGTAGCAACAAGTTGTTTCAATTCTCAAAGTAAAACACATGATCAATGTAAACATGAGTAATGAATAGCATAAACTGATAATTCTTAGTGATCATCTATTTCGTAAGGGTTTTAAGGTCGCTCGTGACCGTGAGCACGGCTGATATACCAGTTTTACACTCTGTAGAGGTTGTACACTTTCACTGTGAGTCATGATACCTATATGCCCGGGTTAATTACTCCCAAAACACTTCCAAGGTGAGCAGGCATGGGTCACTATGAAGCCTTTTAAAGGTTCGTCTAACAAGTTAGGGCCGCTAGGTTTCTGTGGCCTACGAATGTAGGGCTCCCCTTCCGACAGGCACAATCGTCCTGTTCGCTTGGCTTATAAGCCGCACCTTCTCAGCCAACGAATATTATTTTTCTCTCACAATAAATCATCCAACAATACTTTCAGCCATGGCTTATCAGCCAAGCGAATAGGGCAAATGAAACGCAGCCTATACACTAACGGACAGAGGCCACACTATATCCAACCCGGAACACACCCCTCTTGCGCCATAAAGGTAACCTCTAACAAGCTAGAAAAGATCCTCATACTGAGCTAATGCCAGAGCCATGTAGCCCTCACAGCTATATTGTAAGTCCCGGATGATCACTTACATATAAGTCCTTACGGAGAGGAATCTGAAGCATTTAGAAAGTAGCTAAACACTCCAGCCCCCTATTTCCAAGTTGCTAAAAAGTCATATTTTAATGTTTATTGCATATACCATTAGTTAAGTTACAAGATCATGGTTTAATTGAGCACTAGCAAAGCTACCCAATGCATATCCCGTAAGTGACAAGGTAAAAGTTCAATTCTAGGGAATCCCTATCAAGGCAACACATGCAACATGAATTTAATGTATTAAAGTGAATAGCAAACAAGGATGATCCCATGCTATATTTGCCTTGAACAAAGTACTCCTGCTGTTCCTGCTCGTCAAAGTAGTACTCTTGGTTTCCCATGAATTGCTCACCGTCTATACTCGATAATCACAGCAACATACAAGCATCTAGAAGCAATAATGCATAGCAAACAAAAGCTATAGATTAGAATAGTACACCAATCAACATAAAATCAAGATGAAAAGTTTATAAAATGAATCTACATCTCACTACGAACACACAGCCGCAAAGATCACAAAAATCGGAGCTAAAACAAAGAAGTTATGAATTAAACAAGATTTCCTTTAGTAAAACAATAGATTAAATCTAACCTCGAATTTTAAAAGTTGAAAACATACTTAGTATAAACATGTAGATTATGGAATTACGAACCTAACGCAACTTGAACGGATCAAATCAGAGTTAAAACAGAGATTTTATGGCTAAAACAAGATTAGTGGCAAAACTGTAAATAGGTGAAAACGTATTTTAGATCTAACCGAAACAAAGTACGCTTTCAAAAGAAGAAAACGAAATCTGGAAAGACGCTATGGACTGCGGGTTAAGATCTAATTAGTTGTAAGGGGGTTTTTACAAAAATGCCAGCGAAGGGGTATCCTTGATCTTCGGCCGCTGGATTAGATTTGGATGGCTGAGATTGGATCGGGCGGTGTAGGTGATCGACGGCGAGCTCATTTGTGGCGGCACCATGGCCGGAGTGGCGGCGCTTAGCGAACCATGACCTACAGTCCACGACTGAAAGAAGAAAGAGCACGGGGAGAGAGATAAGCTCAAGGTGGGATCACCAAGACCAACAAAGCGAGTGGGGAACCAACGACGGCGCGCTGCAACGGCGTGAACTCGACGGCGGTGGTAGCGCTAGGGCTAGGCAACTACGAGCGCTAGGTGAGGGTGAAAACTTGCTCTGAGGCGGAATAGGGAGGCGACGCAGGCTCCGGCGGTATTTAAGAGGGTCGAGGCGGCTTGCGGGGCACGCAAAGCGGGGGAAGCGGGGCGAACACGGACTCCGTGCGTGAAACAGAGTCCGTTGTGGGGATGGCTCAAGGTGGGAGATGGTCCTGGCAAGGCGGACCCACCTGTCAGTGAAAGGAGGGCACGGGAACAGGCGGACAGAGAGACTAAGGGAGAGAGGAGAAACACGCTGGTGCGGCCCAAGAGGGAGAGTATGCTTGTGCAAGCGCGGCTGCTAGCTGGGCCGGAGTGACGCGCGACCCGTAGGGGAAGGTAAGCCGAAGGGGATGGGCGGTCGAGAGAAGCAAGGCCGGTTGGGCTAAAAGAGAGGAAGAGTGTGGGAGGAAAACTTTATCTTTTTCTTTTTATTTGCAAAACTTTTTCCAAAGAAATTTTGAAATGGATTTTGAATTTGAATCAAACAAAGCATCACAAAAATCCCAATGCAGCAGCACGAATGCACAATCACGTATGTTGACCTATATGTGATTTTAATTTCAGCAAAATTATTATTTTCCTAAATTCAAATGCCCACAAAAATGCATAACAAATCAAATTCTCCTATTTTAAAATTATGCAAATTTAGGGTGTTACAATTATACCCCCTTAAAATGAATCTCGTCCTCGAGATTTGGACGATGCTTACTAAAAAACCTGTGGATATGTTTTCCTTAGATCCTCTTCTCTTTCCCAAGTAGCTTCATCCTCTGTATACTGATTCCACTGAACCTTACACATCTTTATAACTCGGCTCCTTGTAACTCTTTCGGTTGTATCCAAAATCCTTACCAGAAACTCCTCATATGTGAGGTCTTCCTTAACTGTAAGCTCTTCTAATGGTATCTGCTCCTCAGGTACATGCAAACACTTCTTTAGTTGAGACACATGGAACACATCGTACACACCTAACAAACTCTCAGGCAAATCCAATTGATAAGCTACTTGACCATGTCTCTCTAAAATCTTAAAAGGCCCAATATACCTTAGTGCTAACTTTCCTTTCATATTAAACCTTCTCACACTTCTCATAGGCGACACCTTCAAGTAAACATAATCCCCTCCTCTGAAAACCAATTCTCTTCTCCTAGTGTCGGCATAACTCTTCCATCGAGACTGAGCCACTCTCAAGTTATCTCTGATCATCCTTACTTGCTCTTCTGCGTCTCTTAAAATATCTGGTCCGAACACTTGAGTTTCTTCCATTTGATTCCAAAACAACGGGGTTCTACACTTTCATCCATACAAAGCTTCGAAAGGTGCCATATTGAGACTCTTCTGATAACTGTTGTTATATGAGAACTCTGCATAAGGCAAGCGCTTGTCCCAACTTGTACCGTACTGCAATGCACAAGCTCTCAACATGTCTTCTAATATATGATTAATCCTCTCAGTTTGCCCATCTGTCTGATGATGATATGTTGTACTAAAATTCAACTTTGTTCCCAACGAACTATGTACTTGCTGCAAAAAATGAGATGTAAATTGAGTACTTCGATCAGACACAATTTTCTTGGGAACTCCATGTAGACACACTATTCTTTCCATATATAATTGGGCTAACCTCGGTCCATTATAAGTAGTCTTGACCAGTATAAAGTGAGCAACTTTAGTTAACCGATCCACTATCACTCATATTGAATCATAGCCCCTCTGAGTTCGTGGTAACCCAACTATAAAATCCATACCAACTTGTTCCCACTTCCACTCAAGTATCTTCATTGGTTGTAGCAATCCTGCAGGTCTTTGATGTTCAGCTTTGACTTTCTGACATGTATCACATAAAGCAACATATTCAGCAACATCACTCTTCAATCCGTACCACCAATACTTCTGTTTCAAATCCAAATACATCTTGGTACTTCCTGGATGAATAGAGTAAGCAGACTCATGTGCCTCATGAAGAATTGCCTCTCGTATAGCCTTATCCTCAGGCACACATAGTCTTTTCCCAAACCAAAGAGTTCCATTATCATCCATACGGAAACCTGGTGCCTTACCAATCACTATGTTTTCCGCTATCTCTTTCAACTTCGCATCCTGTAACTGGCCCTTATGTATTTCTTGCTCCAATTTAGGCTCCAACACCAACTCCACTACATTAGTGACAAAGCCCAAATTTAGTCGCTCGAAATCAGCACACAACTCACTTGACATCGGTGCCACTTGCACCTCATTGGCATAACTCTTCCTACTAAGAGCATCTATAACAACATTCGCCTTTCCAGGATGATAGTGTACCTCCAAATCATAATCTTTGATAAACTCCAACCATAAACGCTGTCTCATATTCAGATCTATCTGAGTGAAAATGTACATCAGACTCTTATGATCAGTATATATGTCACTCTTGTGTCCAATAAGATAGTGCCTCCATATCTTCAGAGCATGAACCACTGCTGCTAACTCCAAGTCATGAGTACGATAGTTTAGCTCATGCTTTCTCAATTGTCAGGATGCATAGGTCACTACTCTTCCTTCTTGCATAAGAACACATCCAAGACCTTGACGAGGTGCATCACAATAGATCGATAAGCTCTTATTCAAATCTGGTAAAACCAACACTAGGGTGGTAGTCAACCTTGTGGCTGAACTGCCTAATCTAATGCCTCCCAGGAGTGCTCGTCTTCCATTAGACACTAAGCACTTAGGGGGGAACACTAAATCACTCGGTTTCGTCGGGCACACCCCAGGGGAGAACCCAAAAATCCACATTTTTACATCAGGATCACAAATAAGAGAATAAAGCTTACATCATTTAAACCATTTCTTACATCACTTTTAATACAACATCAGAGTATAATATTTATGGTTATAATAGCGGAATGTAATCATGTTATCAGAGTTATGAACAATTTAATTTAACAACAGAATATAAACATGTGAACAGAGTTACAACAGAAATAAATATCTATTCCTGACATGATGAAGCATTGATATGTAAACCATGACAACAGATTATAAAACGTTTATTTAGAGAAAAACATTTAGTGAGAGTTGTAAATAAAAACTATGATCGCAGCGTAAAGGAAATCCTCTCTGAGCCCACTAGGAGGAATCCACACACAAAGGTTAGCTCTAGCACCCACCTGTCACCTGCAATCATAGTTTTTATTCCGGCGGGTGGCGGGCGGCGACCATAGAGTCGAGGAGCACTAGGGCGAGATCGATTCCGGCGGGTGGCTAGTGGTGGCGCCGGCCTCACTCGTACCTAGCCCCAGCCTAGCAGCGGTGGTTTGTGACGGCTCAACCATGGCCACTGGTGGCACCCAGCCCCTACGCATCACGCAGCAGGCGGCGGTAGCCAGCCAGCCTGGCGCGGCCATGGCCAGCGGATAGGGCGGCGACTCGCTTGACTGAACATCCAGAGTGGGCACGAGTGGGGTGCAGGGTACGCGAGGTGGCTGTGATGGTGGTGGGCTCGGGCTCGCGACAGACGACAGGGGGCGAAATGGCATAGCAGCGGGGCGCTTCGGAGTGCGGCACGATGGTGGTGACGCGTGCGGGCGTGCGGAGGTAGTGGGAACGTGGCCGCTCTGGAGTGTAGGGCATGGATGCCGGGGTACCAAGCAAACACCGATGCAGGACGCAGTCGGAGGCAAGGAAGAAAGTCCTATGCAGCTGCAATGGCTCGGCTACAGGTGCTCTAAAACATGGGCCATGCAGGACATGTTGGTAGGCATGAACAAGACCACAGCAGCAGAAAAATAGAGGGAGGGGAGCAGCGTGCGGGACATGGTCAGAAAAACTGGCTAGCAACAGAGGGCACTGAGGTCTGCTGCGGGTGCGGAAGAGGAAGCGACAGTCGCAATCAGTGAGGGAGAGAAAGCAAGGAGCAACTCGATAGTCCTTCCATAGGGCGTTCCTGGCCATGAGAAAGCAAGCGCACATGGCCTACTACACTCGCCCAGTAGATCAGCAGTGCCAAGCAGAGATGAGACCGCAGAGGCAGGCAAGCAGACAACAAAGGACCAGCGGGGTGGTGAGCAGGAACTGGGCTCCTCGGCTATAGAAAAAGAAAGGAAGAGAAATCAGAGGCAACAGAGGTGATGCGATGACGCTGGCAGATGGATGGTGGCGCGGTTGAGAAGCAGAGGCGGCAAGGACAAGCATGGGCAGACAATAGGGACTTTGATGGTGAACGCAGGACGGGAGGAGAGGAAATGAGATAGGTCTAGGCGTACCAAGCAGGGAGAGAGAGGATGCAAGCAAAGCAGTACCCGACAGCAGCAGTCCAGCCCACTTCATTAACGCTGGGATAGCGCGGCATGCATCGGCAGCAATGCAGATTGATGGGACGATGTGAGCAGTAGGCCAGCCATCTTTCTTAAGGGCAAAAGGCAGTGGCAGCATAGCAGCAGCAAGGACGCTCGCACAAGGCGCTGGGCGCAAGACAACAGTGGCATGGACGAGATGGTGAATAATTGCCATGCAACAAGTACGCTGGACACCAGAAAAAATAAACGAAGCTGCTGCGCTCTCTCTCGTCAGTTCGTGCTTATCAAAATAAACCCATGAGTATATATATATATATCGTTCTATTTATTAATAGATTTTATTTTATTTATAAAAGTTGTTTTTCATGCTTAATCTGACAGAACAAACCGTTCGCTAGAATCGTCATTTGACATTCCTAAATATCTTTACGCACTGCGTAATTTAACTTGGCGTTGATTCGAGTCCACAAAACTAAGTCACACACAATTCACTTGTCACATCAAGTAGGTTTTAATTCAAAAATTCGAGAAAACCATTTCAAAAATTTTCTTAGACCTAAATCATTATGCTAAGCAAGCTCGTAACACCAGAGGTGTTACAACCAACCCCACTTAAAAAGAATCTCGTCCCGAGATTCAAAGCAAGAACTAAAATAGGGGAAACACGATTACATTTCATAGCTCAGAGATTACACGAAAGATTATACGACTTTGAGTACTAAACCACACATGGATTTAGAGATACATGGTCAAGAGCAACCTAATACAACAGAGACTTAATCCAGAAGTTGAGATAGACGAGGACAATGGAGAAACAACAAGATAATGATTATCCAAAACATGACATAGGTCCAACAGATCTAGAAACAGTCGACTGAGAAGTCAAACATCGGGAACCCTAAGATTAAACTAACCAAAGGGAACTGGAACTTCTTTGATGAAACTAGATCCTTCTTCTTCTCAGATTACATCATCACCTCGGGCTAACGAATCTAGTTCCTCAGATGATGACTGGATCTTGTAGCTCTGCTCTGAATGTGAGGGAATGGGATGAAGAAGAAGAAGAGCAAGGACCAAGGGTATTTTATAGCGGCGAACTAAGGTGGGGCGCAACACACCGGAAGTGGAGGAGGCGTGAATGGGATACACAGACAGTTCATGCTGTGGGGATAAACTCGACCACGGTGCGCTCCCTACACAAGTGGGCAGAGGATAAGGGAGAGGAGAGGAGAGGGGGTCTGCTCGATGAGGTAGGCATGTGGGCGATTGTGTCGCCAAAAGAAGAAAGAAACGAGAGGGAAGGGGGGTCCAGTACGAGGGACGAGGTGTGAGAGCCAAGAGCCGACCGGATGCTGGGAAAAGGAGAAACGCACAGTGCACAAAGACGGCAAGTGTAGCATGATGCCGCGGCCACGTGAAAACGAGATGTTGATGGGCCCGACACAGACGACGTCCGTAGGGCATGCAGCGAAATAATCCGGCAGGCGTAGTGCGGTCAACTAAATACAGGGCTTGGGACATGATGTCCACTCAGGCTTTTACAAGCACTCCCGACTACCTGAGGCTAATTTTTCTTACTACTCTTCTTTTCTTCCCTTCCTTGCCCACAATATGTACCAACCTCTATGTGAACTGAGAGCACGACATACATGCTTCCTCCAAAACCACCTCCTCTTGTTTACTTAGAGAGAACACTATTTCATCAACCGTTGTGGATTTCCTGTTTGAACACCTGAACATTTCCAAGGAAATTATTTGTAGCAAAAATAGTACAATGGTGTAACTTGGTAAAGGTACTTGGTCAACAACCTCGATACCAGCGCGTGCCGAGCAGAGTCACCATGTGGCAGTTGTCCCATAGAGAGCCCTCGGTTTCATCGCGGCACCCTAAGCTATTAACCATGCAACTATTACCAACTTACACGCCATAAAGGTGGTGGGGTCATAGACCACTGAATAAGAGGAGTATTGCAAAGGAAGATTCAAACAATAAGGGTTCCCTTCATAACAAGGGACAAGGAATTCAAATCCAACGACGGATTTGATTTAAAGAGATTCAAGTGTTCTGTTAGGACATCCACAATTAGTCGATACAACGTCCTATATTATCCCATCATGGCTGGTCTGCTGGTGTCTGAATGGTAGCTTCTCTTGTAACCCATTTAACGTCGCCCTTGAAAACTTTAAGCACGTCTAACGAGACTTAAAGTAGATGAACATAATAAACACAACAAAATAAACAAAATGCATATTCTGAATGGTCTTATACGGGTACAACATACAGGCATTCAGTCTCCTAGCTTTCAACAGCTGCCGCACTGGCATGCGCTTCGGCGAGCTGCACCTGGAGCATCCTGGAGAAGATCTCAGCTTCCTTGGCTCGCTGAAGGCAGATCCTCAGTTCCAAGGCTTGCCGGTCATACTGCTCATCCAGAGCAAGCAGTTACATGGTCAAGTGCACTATGGTAGGACTATCTTCTTGTGCATCCCGCCCTTGCAAAACCTCCATGCGAGCCCTCCATGCCCACCGATTCCTATCTAAAGGTGGAAATAACCTCATAGGGGTACGGGCAATGGGATCTTTATAGATCTGGCAGAGGTGCCGCAAGGCTTTGTGGGCCACAACCTGGTAGGTGTCTGTAACACCCCGGGTGTTTAAGTATTAAAAACTGGACATATCATCATATGCATTGCAAGGCATTGGTCATATTGCAAACTTTTATATGCATTCACTAAAACAAGTTTACATTTATGTTATAAGTATTGCTTGGTATTGTTTGAATCAAGTTTGAAACCTTTGTGTTGATTTGAAATTCCGAAAACCCTGATTTTCAATATTTAAACCCTACCCTGAAAATCCATTTAAAAATCTAAGCATATTTTGGGGTTGAGCCCAAAAGCAAAAGTGTAGAGCTTGACAAGTTATACAAAGTTTCTTTTTGGAGTTTTTCAAGTTGTTTAGTAAAATTTGGAGTAATTCAAAAAGGCGTAATTCGTTAAATTTCCCCTATTTGAATTCAAAAGATCATTTCAAAATGTAGACCGAATTAGGGGTTGGTTATAAAAGAAAAGTTGTAGAACTTTTGATTTTGAACAACTTTTGTTTTTGGAGATTTTTGAGTTGTTATGAAAATTTGAGAGTAATTTGTGAATTTTGGCGAATGGCAAACTTGTAAATACTGTGAACAGTGTTCACCGCCATAGCTACATCGCCGGCGACCTTCGGTTCGCTTCCAGACACGCGCGTGGACGTCCTCGGCTTCGCGCTGGTGTGGGAAAGGCTCCTGCATGGCTTCCTTGTGCTTCTGGCCGCTCCTTAAGGCCTAAGCCGTCGCCGTTCTTCGCTGTTTCCCTTCCTCTGTTTTCCCGGCGCCATTGCCGCAGCTCCATTGAGCCCTCGCCGTCGAACTAGCGCCTGTGTCATCACAGCAAAGTGCTCAATAGCTTCGCCTCTTCCTTGCGCACCCATCCAACCGGTCATAGTCGTCTGACTTCGCCAAATTTCGCCGCGCGTCGTCTTTCTTCCCCACGGCCGGCAGCATCTCCGTCGAGCGTGCCTCGCCGTGGCCAGCGTGTTACGGTGAGCCTCTGCCCCTGCTAAGTCTTGTTTCGGCTTCGCCATGATGCTGTGGTACTCCATGACCCATTGATTTCTCATTTTGACCACCACAGCTCCCGGAACATCACCACCGACAACGATCTGCTCCGTCGTGCTTGCTCGGAACGTCGACCCACCTCTCCGTTGCTCCTCTGGCCTTGTGCTCTACTCAGTCACGTTTGGGGTGAGCTGCTGATGCTTCCTGGGCCATCTGTTTAAGCTTTACAGGTCTCACATCGCCAGCGTAGTGTAGCCGCGCCATCGTGGCCGCCATGGTCGGCGTAGTGCTCGGTCCAGTTCGTAGCTAGTCCAGCTTGTGCCCTAGAATGA